>NC_139958.1:35894138-35996638 GCF_963454915.1 Gymnoscopelus microlampas
GTTGGGCGGGAGGAGTTGGGTGAAGGCCCTACGTCCTCTCGGTGGGGGCTCCTCACTGTTAGGTGAATCAGTAGGATAGGACAGCAGTGACAACACAGAGATGTGTGTGGGGAGGAATACATTGGCATAACGACTAAATGGGGGAGAAAAAGGGGGTGAAAACCTAAGCCACTATTTTTGAAACGGAGCATAAGTGGTTCATAATGTATTTTCTGTAAGCTGGGTCCCGGTGCTCAAAAGTTTGTCTTTAACCCATTAAGACCTGAAGCCGATTCTACAAATGTCTTCTAAATCCCAACATTATTCTGAAAAAACGTATGTTTCTATATCAGTGGTTCTCAAACGTTTTCATGTCAAGGACCCCCAAAATGATATGTATTTGGCCGCCAACACCCATCACAAAATATGTTGTTCCAGAGACCCCCCAGAAGCAGAGATTTGAGTTAAAAATGTTCGCTTTAAACAGTATATATTCAAAGATTTGCACACATTTTCAAGATTTTTCAAAAATCTTGAAAAGCTTGTATATCTGCTATTTTCAAATAGCCAAAGTGTAAAATAATGTTTTTTTTAGCTCAAATGAAAAAGTGACACCGATGCGTCCCAGGTCTTAATTGGTTAAAATGTAGTGGAGTGAAAGTCAGACGCCACCAAAAAAACAGAAAACCCCACCACAAAATACTCAAATAAAGAAGTACAGACGCCAAACAAAAGGAATTAAGTACTGTATTCAAGTAAAATGCACTTATTTTCTGTCCCACCCTTGCCAACAAGTTGGGTCACAAAAAGGTTGCGCTGAATAGAGGGAGAGCTGTATTTAGAGAGAAAATGGCGTGAGTGCTGTTCGCCGTTCAATGAGCTTTTTTTCTTTCTTATTCTGAATGGAGGCTGTTGGCAAGTAACATAACACAAGTCAAACCGCTGACTTCCTGCATTGTGGGGTGGCTTGAATAAATACTTCCGATTAGTGGATTAAATTAGGCTTCAGCCCCTAATTACACATTAACTGACAACGTCCATTATGAGAGGACCATCCCTGTTTAAAATGGGTGCCTCCGGTGGAACACATTGGATGAATTGTTGTCCTCGCGGGAGCCCAGACATGTATCATTGCCGTCGGCGCAGAAAGCTCTTATGTCCCATCTTCTAACTTCTAACTTTCCGTAAATTATCGCCCTACTTGATCACACAAAACCATTAAATGTAGCAGATCTACAAGCTTGTAGATCCGCTACTTTTGCTGCTTTTGAATTCGACTCCTTAAAAAGTTATGCTTTTGGACATTATGAGGTTTCCACCCCGACAGAGACGATATATATAACGCTTTTCTGTATGACCAGTCTGATAAAGAGGTTTAACTTGAATACGTTTAGTATCGGCGAACTATACCCATTCAATCTCTGTCATTTTAGATTTCTTTGGCTATTCAAAAATAGCAGATATACAAGCACAGAGTGCTGCGCTATGAGCTTGTAGATCTGCTATTTTTGAAAAATCGTGAAAATGTGTGCAAACCAGTATATTTATATTCTTTTAAAGCGAACATTTTGAACTCAAATCTTTGCCTCTGGGGGTCCCTGGAACAACATATTTTGAGATGGGGGGGTCGGCGGCCAAATACATATCATTTTGGGGGTCCTTGACATGAAAAAGTTTGAGAACCACTGATATAGAAACATACGTTTTTCAGAAAACTGTGAGGATTTAGAAGACATTAGTAGGAATCGGCCTCACACCTTAATGGGTTAGCCGTGAATATGACCAGTTTAACACTGAGGATTTTACCATGTGACGAGAAGTCAGAATCTGACTTGTGCGGTCCTTTTTAAACCTGGTGTCCTTATTCAGGGTATTCATAAAAACTTGAAAATATTTCACTAGATTTACGTTTTTAAATAGCAATTTCTGAAAATAGCAACAAAAAAAAAGGCATTTCCTAAAAATAGCTGATCTACAAGCTCACGACGCGCCACTCACAATGAGCGTGTAGATCTGCTGTTTTTTTTGTGCCATTCCGTCGTTGAGACAAAAGTCTAAGCCAACGGGGGGGGGGGGGGGGCCTGCCGTGGTTTTAAGGTCACGACCGGACATAATGGAGGGAAAATGGCATTGGACCGAAATCCTCGAGGCCCTTGGAACAGGACGAAGGAGGGAAGTGTAGTGGAGGAAAGAAAGGAACGCTTCCAGCTGGCTGTTCCCTTTCCTCTGTTCCTCCATGTGAAGGAGGGATGGATGGCTGGGAAGGAGGCTAGGAGAGAGAGAGGGAGAGAGAGGGAGAGAGAGAGAGATGGAAGGAGTACAGAGAGAGAGAGAGAGAGAGAGAGTCTGCTCATGGCCAACCACAGGGAGCTGTTGGCGTCGGTGTTGGTGTTAGAAATGACAGAATAATAAGAACAGAATGTTCTTTTTTCTCTCTTTAATTGCCCCCACCAACCCCTCCACCACCCCCCCCTCCCCTCCATCTGCAGACACGGTGACCGAGGATCTCCTGGAAGAGTTCATGTCCAACCTGGTGCACCTGATCGTGGAGGTGCCTCTGCTGTAAGTAGTGCCGCCCCGCCCTCAGCAGCTTAATACCTCAGAGTTGGGTACTAGTCGCTGTTTGGAGAGGAAACCTTGTATCTCTCTTTTTTTTTTTTTTTTTTTAAACCCTTTTTTAAGACCGGGAACGCGTCTGTGTGTCATTTTAAGATTTATTTGGCTATTTTGAAAATAGCAGATATACGTACGAGCTCATAGCGCGGCTATCTTTTAAATCCCGAAAATGTTTGCAAATATATATATATATATATATATATTTTTTTTTTTTTTTTTGACATTTGTAACTCAAATCTTTGTAAATCAAATGTTCGCTTTGAAACAAGAAATATTCTTATTCTTATTTGCACAAATTTTCAAGATTTTTGAATAGCCAAAGAAATCTTAAAATTACACAAATTATGCTTTTCCGGTCTTAAAGGGTCAAATTATCATTTTAAAAACATTTGAACACATTGACTGCCAGGAATGAATGAATGAATGGGGGGGGGGGGGTCTCTTCTATCATCCGGGAAAAGAAAAATTGTAACCGCAATCTTCCGTTCTTTAGTAGTTATCGGCGGTTCAATATGGCTTGTTTTCACCCAAAAACGCAATCTGGGAAAAGAAATCAGAGATACACGTATTCTTATGAATCTGATAACGTTAGACCGGACGGGCTGGAATCTGTTTAGATCACGGGATTTCCGGGTGTAATTCTTCTTCGGGAGTCCCAGGATCAGTCACAGGCTGCGGAAGAGCACCCTCGTCCATCGTCATCACTGAAAACTCCAAATGACAAAGTCAATGGCAGTCGAGCGTTGGATTTGAAATCACTTCTATGAACGTCAATGGGAGCCAACGTGTTAAAATAGTGAAAATAGCCGATCTACAAGCTCACAGCGCGCCGCGGCGCTCTTGTGTGATGAACTAGGCCTAGGGTATTAATTTACGAAAAAACAAACATGGAGATTCAAGGTTTCTGCCCGACAGCACGTATGATATATTTGTATATATAAACCACTTACATACTTAGTTGATCGGGGTCCCCCAGGGCTCTATACATGGTCTGCTCCTTTTTGCACCAAACCTCTTTGGCAAAAAAAAAAAAAGACAGATGGAAAGACAGGGAAATTCAGGCACCACAGTGGATAAAGTTACAGATAAAGGGCATCCAAGTACAGTAGGTAGGTAGGGCTGTCACGATTACACGTTTAAGTTGACGTTTGGCCATTGAACATTGGAACATATGAAGCCTTGCTTTGTAATCAAAAATTGCACGGGGCAGATATGACGAATATCTGAAATATACCATTTTATTTTTACATTATTAATAATTTTTATTCATGAAAATAAAAAGCTCATCTAGAAATAGCTTACAACGCTTACAAGCTTGTAGATCTGCTATTTCTGTTTTTTTTAATATTTGAAAATGTGTGAAAATCTGACGATTTATGCGAAAATAATTGAGATTATCTCAAATAATTACGATTAGACGATTATTATGTAATAATTGTGACAGGCCTAACAGTAGGTGCAGAAGACTAACATCACATTAAAGACGCCCTCAAACTAAATATTGATTACGAAAATAGCCGATCTACAAGGTCACAACGCGTGTAGATCGGATTTTTTGGTTCTTTGAATGTTCGCCCCCAGAGGGGGCGTGTCACAATGAAAGGGGACACTTATGGGAGAATGAGGGGGACATTCTCCCACACACACACACACACACACACACACACACACACACACACACACACACACACACACACACACACCTGCGCGTATACCGTATGTATACATACGGTGTATATATAGGTTAGAATCATTCCTCTACCACTCTGTTCTTCACACTCCGCTGTGCTGCCTTGTCAAGGTCAAACCAAGTTCATGGACACGTGATTGACAGACGGTGCTCTCTCTCTCTCTGTCTCTCTCTCTCTCTGTCTGTCTGTCTGTCTGTCTGTCTGTCTGTGTATTTGTTTTCAAGTCAATGTGTCTTCCTTTCATTCCTTGTTCTCCCTTTACTGTAACTGTCTGTCTGTCTGTCTGTCTGTCTGTCTGTCTGTCTGTCTGTCTGTCTGTCTGTCTGTCAGCCGGTCTGTCTGTCTGTCTGTCAGTCGGTCTGTCAGCCAGTCTGTCTGTCTGTCTGTCTGTCAGCCAGTCTGTCAGCCGGTCTGTCTGTCCGTCTGTTTCTCTCTGTCTGTCTGACTATCAGTGAAGTTTGTCTGTCTGTCTGTCTGTCTGTCTGTCTGTCTGTCTGTCTTAAGTCATACTTGGTCTAGGCGACGCCGTTGTTCGACGGAGCATACATCAGGCGTTACTATCAGTGTGTCTGTCTGTCTCTCTCAGTGTGTGTATCTGTCTGTCTCTCTCAGTGTGTGTATCTGTCTGTCTCTCTCAGTGTGTGTGTCTGTCTCTCTCAGTGTGTGTATCTGTCTGTCTCTCTCAGTGTGTCTGTCTGTCTCTCTCAGTGTGTGTATCTGTCTGTCTCTCTCAGTGTGTGTATCTGTCTGTCTCTCTCAGTGTGTGTGTCTGTCTCTCTCAGTGTGTGTGTCTGTCTCTCTCAGTGTGTGTATCTGTCTGTCTCTCTCAGTGTGTGTATCTGTCTGTCTCTCTCAGTGTGTCTGTCTGTCTCTCTCAGTGTGTGTATCTGTCTGTCTCTCTCAGTGTGTGTATCTGTCTGTCTCTCTCAGTGTGTGTATCTGTCTGTCTCTCTCCCCGTCTCTCTCTCTCTCCCTCTCCCTCCTCCTGTCATTATTTTTTTTTGGTACATCTTATCCCTGGCTCTTGTGTAAGTGCGTTTGAGCATTCCAGCATTCTTCATTGTTCCCAGCATCACCCCTTCCCCCCCCTCCCCCCTCCCCCCTCCTCCCCCCCCCTCTGTTACTTTGTAGCTGTCAGGCGGTTTCCTCTCTCTACGTGCTCTGGGTTTAAAGCCCCCCGGAGGAGGAGAGACGAGAAGAAACAAATCTTACTGTTTTCTCATCATCATCATCATTGCCTCGGATACGACATTGTTTGTGGGGTTCTGTTTTTTTTTTGTCCCTTCTTATAAACCCAGTTTAGAACCGGGGGGAAAAGAAATCGGTGTCGTTTTTTTTTTAGATTTCTTTTTGGTGCTATTCAAAAAAACAGCAGATATACAAGCTTGTAGATCTGCTGTTTTTTTGGGAAAATCGTGAAAATGTTGTGCAAAATCTTTGAATGTATGTTCTTTTTGTTTTGTTTGTAACTGAAATCTTTGCTTCGGGGGTGGGGTGGGGGGTGTCCCAGGAACGTAATATTTTGAGATGGGGGTCCGCGGCCAAATAGCCTACATATCATTGTATCAAATGTTCACGAATAGCAGATCTACAAGCTCATGAGCTTGTAGATCTGCTATTTTGAATAGCCTAAAAATAGCCTTAAAACTAAATGACAGAGACGCGTTCCCGGATTGAATGGGTTCGTTATAGGGCTGTGCAAGACTCCGCTGCTATTTAATAACGATTAAAGGAGTATTTTCCATCAATTACACACCCCACGAAGCCTTGAATTCATGGAATCTTTTTAGTTTTTTGTCGCATTCCTAAGCCAATGATTTGATGACCGGGTCATCGTTCGATAGGAGACTCAATGGAGACTCTTTGAGTTATTTTTTGGGAGAACTACTCCTTTAACAGTACATTGGGTCTGATCCATTTCAGAGTACAGCAGGGGTGGGGGCGCCGATGGCATGCTGTAGTGCTCGATTCCCGAGCCCGACGACCTTTGCTGTGTGTCACTCCCTGTCTCTCTCTCTGTTTCCTGTCACTCTCTCAACTGTACTATCTCAATAAAGGCCCAAAACATATCAACAAAAAAAAGGAAAGAATACAGCAGGGGAATCCATATTGTAAAAACTCCTGGTATTTGCGTCGCTTTGTAAACGGCTGTGCCTTAACCCAGTTCAGACTAATCGATTTAGTAGCTTATTAACTCTTTGAAGGCCGCTGACTCGATAACGTGTCAATTGCTAGTTTGTTCAGTGTGCCGTCGACGCGTTGGACGCGCGTTCATTGTTTAATCTCTCATCGCGCTATGCTATAATATTTCGATATAGGTTTCGAGTTCCACTTACTTCACCCACATCTGCATCCGGTTTCAAGGCCGGGGTTCCGTTTCAGGTTCTCATTTTTTTCCCGCGGTCATTTTCGGCTATAGGGAAAAATATGTTTTTTCACACGGTAGAAAAGACAAACGGAGAGGTTTTCTTCTATAATCTATGGTCTGGGTGACGATCAGTCACCCAGCTGTCATTTGCTGCTCTCTACTGGTGGAACTGTAGTATGGCTTAAATACCCACTCAAGAGAATTTAGTTGAATGAAAAATGACAAAATAGCAAAAAAAAAAAATTGCTGGCACTGGGGGAGTACTTTATGAAAATACTCAGGCAGTCAAAGAGTTAACACATTTAATGGCAGAGCTTTTTTAAAACGGGGTACATCCGGTGCCAGTACCGTGTACGCTGATCAGCTGTAGACGCCGCGACGAGGACGACGGTCGAGGGTCCCGACTAACGACTGGAACAATAACCTTTCTGACGCGATCCGCATTGCAGAGCGATCGTGCGTCGAAAATGGTCTCGTTTTCACCACCACGGTAAAAAGATATGGAGATAAGGACCTTTTTCTCCAGATACTATCATTAGAGTGGACGGGAGGTACGTTTTTTGGACTGGATTCACATCCGTCCATTTTCATTTTTACAGGGTCTGTGGATCATTCCTAAGTTGCGTTAGAGCGCCCCATGTGGAAAGGAAAAAAATAAAAAAGTAAATTGAACACACTTAGATCTAAGGTTATGGCACTCGACGGGTGTATATTTGCAAAACTGTAGATTTGGCACTCAATGTGTTAAGAAATCTATTAAAATGGTTGATTCCTGACATAATATATATTTTTTATTACCCCCCCGAAAATGCGTTTCTTGATTATTCAATTAATCAAAAAAAGTAATCGATAGAATGAATAATAAGATAACGGATAGTTGCATCCCTAATCTGTATGCTGGCCAATCCCTTTTTACAAAATAATCTGTACGCTGTATGCTGGCCAATCCCGCTTTACAAAATAATCTGTACGCTGTATGCTGGCCAATTTACAAAATCTACTTCTACATTGAAACGTGAATCTTGCTAAAGAAGATGATTCATGTGGTTGAGCTGGCTACTCTTGACAATTAGGTCAGTTGGGCTATAATCTCATTATATCATGGTCCAATACAGTTTATCTATGCTTATTTCCCCCCATAAATCCAATTAGCTATAGATCCTGGTGTGAGGCAAGGGGGATTTTTGCCTACCTCAGTTATGTGGGACGGAAAACTAAAAAAAAAAAGGCTCTTGCTGATGCCTGAGTTACAATTTGTCGTTTGTGTGCCGACAGATGGAATAAAACCTCTTTTCAATGACGAAAACGAAACAAAAACGAAATAAAAACTAAGCTACGATGACTAAAACTAAGACTAAATTGATTTAAATTTCGTCAACAAATTAAAAACTAGACTAAAATGTTAGTGAGGGACTAGTGGAGAAGAGATTCAGTAGAACTAAAAGACAAGTCACTTTATGTTTGGTTGCGCTCTGAAAATAGCAGATCTACAAGCTCACAACGCGTCGCGCTGCGACGCGTTGTGAGCTTGTAGATCGGCTATTTTCAGCATGCAACCAAGTGTAAAATCAGCCATTACGACGCCATCAAGGCACCGCCAGAATACATTTTAGTCGACTAAATCAACCGTAGATTTAGTCGACTATAATCTTATGATATTTAGTCAACTAAAACTAGACAAAAACATTTCAGATGACTAAAATATGACTAAAACTAAATGGAATGTTATTCAAAAGACCATGACTAAAACTAAATCAAAATTTGCTGTCAAAATCAACACTGCCTACTGCCTGTGTGTATTTCTTTGCTCACCGATTTGTGTGTGTGTGTGCGTGTGCGTGTGCGCATGTAGTGACATCACGTACAGTATCCTGTTTGAAGCCGTCACCACCTTGCTGGTGCTGCTGTCCTATCAGCTCTTCCACAAAGAGATCCTCCGGGACGGGTCCATCTACCAGCACATCATGAAAGGACGATGGTGAGACCTCACACTCACTCACTCATTTACACTTAGCTGAACATAGCTCATCTAAATGGAAATAGCCGATCTACAAGTTCACAACGCTTAGTTGACTGGCTATTTTTTTGCGCACACGCTGCCGGTACGCAACTGAGTATAAATCGAAGGTAGTGTAAGTCATATTTTAACACATTGAGTGCCAGGGGTTTTTCAAAACAGGGTACCTCCAGTGCCTGGAATTTTAACCATTTTTGGACCTTTTTCAAGTAGTCACAAAACATTTTCAGTGATCACCGTCCTCACGGTGATCCCCTCATTACACACATAGAGGTCTCGTACAATCCGGGGAAAAAGATTAAAAACATTCGTTAATCCGTTCCATAGTTGCAGCCAGTTGAAAATAGTCGAAAATACATCGTAAAAACAAAAAGTACACAGGAGCCGAGATACAGGCTTTTGAAGTCATAACTCAACCAGGAGGTGGATTGGAGTCTAAATCTTCGTAAAATGAAGGAGAAAAAAAAAAAAAAAAGAAAAAAACTTTTTTTTTTTTTCATATTTTTCCCCAAAAACGGCCATAACCGTTTTTGGCACACCATGTTAGGAATATGAAAAACGGTCCGGACCGTTTTTGGCACTCAATGTGTTAAGTTAACCCATTAAGGCCTGAGGTTCCGATTCTACAAAATATCTTGTAATCCTACGTTTTTTGAAAAAACATGTTTCTATATCAGTGGTTCTCAAACTTTTTCATGTCAAGGATGATGATGTGTATTTGGCCGCGGACCCCATCTCAAAATATTTTGTTCCAGGGACCCCCAGAAGCAAAGATTTGAGAAAAAAAGATTTGAGTAAAAAAAGAAGAATATAAATATATTAATTTGCACACATTTTCTCGATTTTTCAAAAATAGCAGATCTACAAGCTCATAGCGCGGCACCGAGTGCCGCGCTATGAGCTTGTAGATCTGCTATTTTTGAATAGCCAAAGTGTAGAATAATGCTTTTTTAGCTCAAATCAAAAAATGACACAGATGCGTTCCAGGTCTTAATGGGTTCAAACAAAAGGTTTATCGTGAAAAAGCTAAAGCTCTATATTCTGATAGTAATCGTTGCTATAGGGCTGTGTCTCCCTGTCTCACCATCTCTTTGATAAACAGACAATACATTTTCAGGTTGGTGGCCAATTTCATCAGGAGAGAGTACCCATATATCAGCATCAATTTTATGGCGTTCCACATTCAAATTTTGCCTGCTCGTTTCTTCGTGTCATCACTTCCAATTGCACCTGTTTAGCCCTGTATCCTGTTTTGTGTGAGTTCTCTTCTCCTGATTCGATGGAATTGGTATCCCGACCTGAAAATGCATTTTCGTGTATTTACTAAAGAGCTGGCGAGACCCCTGTTACTGAACAAACACTGTATAGCAACGATTGTTATCTGAACATAGAGCTATTTAACAACAGAAAATCACTTACTGCACCTTTTTAAGGCTGTGATGTGTAACTTTCATATCCTACCGGGGATTCGAACCCGGGACAGGTCCCCCAAATGAACGTAGCGGTCCAACGCGACCGCATTAATTAAATGGCTCAATATAACTGCAGGTAGACCACGTTTTACAAACACCACAGTGTTGGTTATATGTTCTATTGTTGCTGTCGAGCAGAAAACCTACTTGATCATACCACAGCGTCACACAAAAGGATCAAAAGTAGCAGCTGTACAAGCTCGAAACGACGTGTTTTGAGCTTGTAGATCTGCTACTTTTGATACAGTTTTTTGGACATATGAGGTCTCCACCCGACAGAGTCAACTCTGAGCTTGTAGATCTGCTATTTTAGAAAAATCGTGAAAATGTGTGCAAATCTTTCAATATATATTTTTAAAGCGAACATTTTTAACTCAAATCTTTGCTTCTGGGGGGTCCCTGGAACAAAACATTTTGAGATGGGGGTCCGCCGCGGCCATATACCTCATCATTTTCAGGGGTCCTTGACATGAAAACGTTTGAGAACCACTGATGTAGCAAAAAACGGTTAGGATTTAGAAGACATGTGTAGAATATACATTCAAAGATTTGCACACATTTTCGCGATTTTTCAAAAATGGCAGATCTACAAGCTCATAGCGCGGCACTCGGTGCCGCGCTATGAGCTTGTATATCTGCTATTTTTGAATAGCAAAATGCCATTTTTAAAAAAAGGGTCACTCACACAAATGTACATACTCGTTGACACGACTCATATTCAGACGCTGTAATTGTAAGAGAAATATCTATGCGTCCACAGTCTCCGCCGACCCCCCCAAAAAAAAGAACAGATTCTCAAACAAAAGAATTGTCGACACTTTTGTTTTACGCGTGAGAGTCCACTGGTCTGAGATTCCAGACACTGGTCTTATGACTATAAAAGCCTTAAAGCCCGATTTATTATCCCTCTTTTCAGTTGGTTGGAATGTCGCTCTTCCACAAAAACCTTGCCTCGTTCCAAAGAAATGTTTTCTCACACGTCGAGATAAAAAAAAACCTGAGTCCAGCCAACTATGGCTGTTTATCTGGCAGTCTTTCCTGTGAGGTCCATGTAATCCTGATATTAGTTTTTTGTATTTGTTTTTAAAATGGGAAGTTCTTTGTTTCTGTTGTAGTAGTAGCAGTAGTCATAATAATGGTAATAATAATATTTTTTTTGTGATACAAAATAATATCTTATCTTGTTCCCATTGTGAGAACTGAATTTGAAAACATGCTTTTGTTTCCATGTATTTAATGTGTAACTACTGTATACCGTATGCCACCTTTTCAGGCCAGGGCCCACTTGAAAAAAAGAGATTCAAATCTTAACGTGGTTTTTACCCTGGTTAAATAAATGATACATAAAATAATAAAGACCTTTTTAAAAACACTGTAACGTCAGTAATATAATGCAAGAATGCTTTAATAATAAAGCAATTACAGAAATCGACTTGAGTGATGAAATACCTGATTTTTTTATGTCGTCCCAACTCCCGTGTGTGTGTGTGTGTGTGTCTTCCAGTCTGTCTCTCACCAGTCGACTGGTGAAGACTCTGCTGTACAACTTCATCAGACAGGAGAAGTGCCCGCCCCCTGCCACTCACATCTTCGAACCTCAGGCCGAGGGCGGCGGCCTGCTCTACGGCCTGGCGTCCGGAGTGGCAAGTACGAATACGTCCCTGTTTCTCAAACGCTTTTCATGCCGACGCTCTGAGGAAGGTCGCGACAAAACGTTGCCTCGTTCTTAAAGACGTCACGAAATTGCTTTATTGCTAAAGCTTCTGCCAAGCTTGGCTCAGAAACAGAGGTGTGGTGTTTTTCAACCAATCAGACGCTCCCATCTCCTCGAGCAATGGGATAGAGGAGGTCTCACAGCTGCGCTGTAATTGAAATCGGGTGTGATTGGAGGAAACCTGAGCTATGGGGAATCACGCAGGTGAATGAAATCAAGATTCATTTATATTCATTAAGTCTATCTCTCATCACACGGTACGTTTGCGTTTACAGGAAGTAATACAAATGAGACTTTTAGGGACCCGTTGAGTGCTTGTAGATCTGCTATTTTTGATTAGCCAAAGCAGAAAGCACAAAATAGGCGACCTTCAAGCTCGAAACGCCTCACACCGTACTACAGAGTATAACTTAGGTGTTATCAGAACCAAACATGAATACTGGGGGAACACTACTGTGTGGGTGTGGGTGTGAATGCGTGCGTGCATGTGTGCGCAATGTGCACGCGCATGTGCGGGCATATCTGTGCATGTTTGTTTTGAGTGAAAGAATGGGAATGCTCCCACATGGGTTTCCTACAGAAACACGCTCGTTTGTTGGTGGTTGATGCCTATCAGCAGTGGTTTAAAGTAGCCAAGTACATTTACTCAAGTACTGTACAATTCTGAGGTACTTTAAACTTTACTGGAGTATTTCCAATTGTTTATACTTTTACTTCTACTCCACTACATCTCGGAGGCAAATATTGTACTTTTACTCCACTACAATTATTTGAAAACTTGAGTTACTAGTTACTTTATAGATATAAATTATTATATTATAAAACATACATTAACCACTTTAGCCCTATTTTATACCTAGGCTACTTGAAAATAGCCGATCTACAAGCTCACAACGTGTCGCATCGTGATGCGTGGTGAGCTTGTAGATCTGCTATTTTCAAACATTTTAAGTACATTTTGATACCAATACTTTTGTACTTTTACTCAAGTACATTTTGAATTCCAGACTTTTTACTTGTAGCAGAGTACTTCTGCATTGCAGCATTGATACTTTTACTTAAGTAAAAACATTTGAGTACTTTTTCCATCACTGCCTATCAGTGTTCAGTCAGTCAGTCAGTCAGTCAGTCAGTCACCCTGTCTGTCTGTCTGTGGCTACCGATCAGGGATATGAGTTATGGTGGCCTGTCCTGTTCTGTAATCCCCTAGAGCCTGCATGTCTGCAGCCACCTCCCTCACACACACACACACACACACACACACACACACACACACACACACACACACACGCATACGCTGAGAACTCATCACCGCATTATTTTTGTTCTTGCATTTGCATGCACAATGTTTACTTTGATTGCAGCGAATTCACAGAGGAATTGCTCAACAAGTAAAAAAAACAAAACAAAAAAACACAACGTCCTTTTCCGCTCATGGGAACTTAATGTTCAGCCAGGCCTTAAGCCTGATTCACTTAGTTAGTTAGTTTAGTTGTGTCGCGCTCCGTAAATAGCAGATCTACAAGCTCCCAACGCGTCAAGGACGTGGCGCGCTGTGAGCTTGTAGGTCTGCTATTTACGGCAGGAGTTTAAAGTAGCATCACAGTCGTTTTAACCACTTTATCCATTTATGCGTTGGCTATATTCAAAAATAGAAGATCCACGAGCTACAGCAGGACGTGACGTGCTGCGATCTTGTAGATCTGCTCATTTTGAGTAAAAAAAAACGAATCGTGAAAATATTGGAACATTTCGAGTACCGGTATATATATTTTTTTTACATAAATCTTCTGTTCTGGGGGGGTCCCTGGTACAAAACATTTTCAAATGGGGGGGCAAGTCTGCGGCAAAATACATATCAATTTGGGGGTCCCAACGACCAATCACAGTCTCCCATATTTGAATACTGGGCCCTGATTGGTCACCCCAGACTTCTGGAGCAGGAAATGGATTCACAACGGACCGGTGCCGGACCCAAATCGCAAGAGGGCACTTTTTTTTTTTGCACTGGCAGATTCGTCTTTTCCCAGGCTAAGGGACCCCCCCAGAAGCAAAGATTTGAGTTACAAATGTTCGCTTAAAAATATGTATTTAATATATTCAAAGATTTGCACAAATGTTCATGACCCTAACCCAAAGTATAGAATAATGGTTCAAATCTAAAATAACGGACGCTTTCCTGGTCTTAAGGGGTTAAGTCCAGCAAAATCCACATACTGTACATCTCCACAAAGCAGACTGGACACCGGTATGGGGGCTTTTACTGTACATTCCAATGGCTCTGTATTGAGACGTCACTGCTTCATCAGATGGCATATTAGTAAAGCTTGCGTAAACCTGTTGGAAAGAAACGGCAGCTGTGGGGAACCGGTGGGTCACGGTTGGACTCGGTGGGGTGTCGGGGGTTTCCCCCCCCCCCCCTCAACCCAACATAAGCCGGATGACAAAGCAAAAAAAAAAGTCCGCTACTCCCATTTCCGTCGCCATTTTAATGTCTCGGGGGTAGTGTGTCCCCCTAACCCCCCCCCCCCACACACACACACACACACACAGACACACACACACAGACGCACGCACGCACGCACGCACACACACACACACACACACACACACACACACACACACACACACACACACACACACACACACACACACACACACACACACACACACACACACACACACACACACACACACACACACACACACACACACACACATCCCTCTCTCTCTCTTTCCCTCTCTTACATACACTTCTGTCTGAGAGTGTGAGAGAGTGTCTGCTGGGGGGCTTATCACCCAGACTGTTGGTCCTCTCCTCTCCTCTCCTCTCCTCTCCTCTCCTCTCCTCTCCTCTCCTCTGTCCAGCCCTCATTCCACACAACTGTGCTCCTCTTACAGGAGGTAGCTGGAGATCATACAGTATTTTTGCACAATTAATAATCATCATGTTCATGCTCCCACACACAGACACTGTGTACCGTTGTGTGTGTGTGCCAGGCTTAATCTCACACATATTGCACATATTGTTTTGATTTCCTTCACATAGACAAAATCATGGTGTTAAGTTGATAGTAGGAGTTTATTTATATGGACATATAGTGGGTTATCGGCTGTTTTTGCTATTTTTGTACGCCACCATTGTGGTACAAAGTATAATACAGGGTGAAGTGGTTAATCAGACTAGTAGATTTAGTAGATTATAAAATTAATTATTACATTTTTCTGTGTGGATTTGTTGATATATAAGTGAAGAAAAAAAGTCTCAATTATTATCTAAATTGGTTTTAAATATAAGTTTCTATATATTTGGGGTTAATTGCCCAGTTCTAACGTGCTGCTGAGAGACAGGCAAGAGTGTGTGTGTGTGTGTGTGTGTGTGTGTGTGTGTGTGTGTGTGTGTGTGTGTGTGTGTGTGTGTGTGTGTGTGTGTGTGTGTGTGTGTGTGTGTGTGTGTGTGCACGCGCGCGCGCGCGCGCGTGCGTGTTTGCCTGTTGGTTTGTTTGCTTGCCCAAGACATTGGACTGAAGCCATCAGCCCATAATTAATTTACTCGTCCACTAAGTAGCACATGTTCTTTGTCTGTTTGTTTGCTGGTTAAATAACATGTACGTGAGGCTGCACAGGCTGTGAAATCCTGAATGTTAATTTAACTATGAGTGTAGAAAATAGACCTGGGTATTAAAGGGTCATAATTACACCGCATCAACTTAGCATTGTGTCTCAAATGTAGTTCCTTTATCAGTTATCTGAATCGTTATCGTGTAACCCTGTTTTGTTTGGTAAAATTGAACAATCTTTCGTAAGCTTGTAGATCGGCTATTTACATATATATATATAGATAGATAGATAGATATAGAGAGATATATATAGATATAGAGAGATAGATAGATAGATTTTGCACACATGTTGTTATAACGATGATGATCCATTGTCGATTATATTGTCTAAACTGGAAACAGAGAAACACAGCGTTTGGTTCTTGTTATCCTTTGAGAGGATTAGAGAGTTTATCATAAGACATTGTGGATTGATTCTTTGTGCTATTTGCGATATTGTTTCCACAGCCGTATCATGTAGCAGTGTGCAGACACAAGCGCCTTAACACAGTAAGACCTGAGACCCATTCTAAAAATGTCTTCTAAATCCTAACAGTTCTCTGAAAGACTTATGTCGCTATAGTATCAGTGGTGCTCAAAACTTTTTCATGTCATGAATCCTCCAAATCATATGTATTTGGCCGCCGACCCCATCTCAAAATATTTTGTTCCAGGGACCCCCAGAATCAAAGATTTGAGTAAAACATATTTGCTTGAGAAACTAACATAACATTTGCAATTGTTTTTCTCCAAAAATAGCAGATCTACTGAGCTTGTATATCTGCTATTTTTGAAGTATAAAATAATGGTTAAAGTGGGTTACACAGATGCTTTCCAGTAATGAATGGGTTAAGGTGGATGTCACGGACTCATCCAGTGTCTCGGGTCATCCCAGTGACTCGCATGTCTGTGATTGTTTTAATCACAGACACAGGTTCGAGCTCTGTACTGTACTGTACAGTACGTACACGACCAACTGTCCCACACACGCACACCACCGGAACAAACAGAATGACCCATTCAAACAGGAACTGATTTCAAGTTCCCAAAACTGTTACTAGATTATTTCCCCTATAGTGATTACAAGCTCTTTAGTGGTTCTCAAACTTTGTCGTGGAAAGGACCCCCACATTGACATGTATTCGGCTGCTGGCTTTCTAATGGATAATGTGTTAATTAATAATATGACCATCTCACTGTAAAATCATTTCAACAAACAAACAAACAAAGCCAGTCAGTCAGGTGTTGTCATCACATACAACACCAGAAATTGTGTTTATCTGATTACTTGCCAAGTGTGTGGATTACAGTATGTAGGAGAGACGAGCAACTCCATCGCAGATAGAATAAGCCAACATAGATACACCATTAATAATGAAAAAGATACCCATTTGTTAATTGTTCAACACTTTATGACACATGGGATGGATGCTGTAAAAGTATGCGGTCTGGAATACAATGACCGCTGGACAATTGGACAGAGAAGATTCCATGAAAAACAATGGATTGCAAGACTTAGCACAAAATATCCAGGGGGTTTAAACTTTTAAACTGCCCAACAGAACTGAAACTCTTCACATATTCTTACTAACCTAAACAATGGAGTTGATTACCCACATCAACCACAGAGTTGAGTGGGAGGTCTCATTGTTGAGTTAATGAGAATATTAATGAAGACACATCGATACCAAGAGCCATCAGCAATTGGACCATCAACAGGGAGCTAATTGTCTTCCAAATTGGAGGTGTGAACATCAGAACTGTGGATATGCTAACTGGGTCCCAAGACTGTAGCTTTTTAGCATCTATCCCTTAGTTATAAATTATAGTGTAAACACATCTTTAAATGGAATTAAGAAATAGTTTTAATCCGAGGGTATGCGGCCGGTTACCTTAACTCAGATTAGACGCCTCTGCCCTGCACTGTCTGATAGAAATCACAAAACCTTAATAACAGAAATAGTCTATGTAAGCTTAATTAATTGCAAAACATGACACCCCTTATTCAAAACAGATGGCGAATGCATTCTTCTCTTTATAGGGCCTACACGGGTAACCACAAACTACCTGTGAGACCTTTATGACTTGAACCTCGCAGTCAGTCAGTCAGTCAGTCAGTCAGCCAGTCAGTCAGTCAGTCAGTCAGTCAGTCAGTCAGAGCACTGTAGCATTATTGGGTTTGTGTGGTGGGCAGGCAGACAGGCAGGGGAACCGAGCCAGACGGATAACAAACAGCATCCACTGAGGTAAAATAGAACTCTGTGTGTGCGTGCGTGCGTGCGCTCACTGACAGGAAGCACGGCTGCCAGGCTGGGCTCTCTGACACTATCGGTCTAGCCGCTGTGGTGCCAGTGATGAGATGAGCAGGGGTCACTCACTACTTGCCTCCCCCCCTCTCTCTCTCTCTCTCTCTCTCTCTCTCTCTCTCTCTCTCTCCAAAATAGCAGATGTACAAGCTTCGTGCCGCGCTGTGAGCTTGTACATCTGCTATTTTTGAACAGCCAACGTATAACTGTATAAAGTGGTCACAATGATTGTAATGCTGTATTAACACATTTCTCACCCCCCCTGTCTCTCTCAATATATCCCTCTCTCTCTGTCTCTCTCACACGCTTTCTCCTCTGTCTGTCTGACTGTCTCTCTCTCTCCCTCTGCTGTCGCTCTCTACGGTATCTTTCCCTTTCTCTTCATCTCTAAATTTAACTACCCTTCTTTCATCTTTTCTCTCTCTCTCTCTTTCTCTCTCTCTTGTTTCTCATTAATCTTTCTTAACTTTCATAAATCCCATCCCTGCATGCTTAAAGCAGTGGAGGGAACAGGGGATCATATTTAAGATGGAGACAGAGAGACGCTACACACAAAAAGGAGAGGCAGAACAGAGAACAAAGTGGCCCATGTTGGTGTGCCAGTAATATGGTCGCTTTCTTTTCTCTCTCTCTCTCTTTGCATTGTTGATGAGGCTTGTTTATGTCCTTTTGCTCAGACATAAACAGTGTGGTTGCGCTCCTTACCGGAACTATTGCCCACACACACACACACACACACACACACACACACACACACACACACACACACACACACACATATACATACACACACGTCAAACACACACGCAAACCCAAACCCACACATTAGCCATGAGCCATAAACCATAAACGATCGCTGCCATTGATTAGTTTAACCACTTAAGCCCTATTTCAAAAATAGCGAAAATATCCTACGTTTTGAGCGTGTATATCTGCTATTTTTGAAAGTATAATTTTTGGGGAAGATTTTGCCCAAATGACATGCCCCAATGCAGTGGTTCTCAAATGTTTTTGGCTCAGGAAACCTCTTTAACACATTACCCATTGACGCCATTGACGCTACGTCATTTAAAAAAAAATGAATCAATTTACTTTATCACACAGAACCAGGAGATAACGCGATCCAAAGATGTACTGCTCTGTATCTCGGCTCCTGTGTTTTACTATGTATTTTCAGCTATTTTCATGTCGTGATGCCTTTTCTTTTTCTTTTCCACGGAAGCACAGTGAAACCCTCCGTGATTAGCAACCATCAGGGGATCGATCGTACTGGAGATAAATATTCTGTGGGTCTTGAAAGATTAGCCAGAATGCTTAAAAATGCTGGCAGAAGCTACAGCCTGTTTTAGAAAACCCCTGGCAGTAAATGTGTTAAATAACTCTTTCATCCACTGTCTCTGTCAATAAAAGCAACAAAAAAAAAGTGCCCAAAAAATACCAAAAAACAACAAAACAGACGGAAAAGCGTTGTTGTTCCCTGCCATTAGTTCCGGTATTCAACATCCCCAGACAGAGAAAAGTTTGAACAGAACATCCCATCATCTCAGCCAGGTCACTGACCTGAGGTCAGACTTGATAGAAGTACCAAGGATAACGCGACCGTACGTACAATATGCACCAGATTATTATCTGGCCATTGTCTGACCCAAAACCTCATGTTGTACAGCCAACCCTGTCTGCTCTGCACTGACTGGATGTTATCTGATCAGCGTGCTCATAATGTTCTTCTGTATCGGCTCCATTTCAAGATCTGTGTATCGTTTTTAGATATTGTTAAAAGCACACGTCGTCGTGGCTGTGGGGCAGAAACCTTGTATCTCCATATTTCAAACGTTGTATGTCTTGTTGTAAATGAATGCCCTACTTCATCATACAAGAATGTCCCACAAAAGTAATGAAAATAGATTTTCACTTTTTGAAATCATTCTTTTAACACATTGAGTGCCAGAGGTTTTTTAAAACAGGGTACAGCCAGTGCCAGCGTTTTTAACGATTTTTTACCTTTTCAAGTAGTCACAGAATATTTTTTCTCCAGTATAATTGATCCCTTGATGGTTGCTAATCACTGGTCACAGGTGATTCAGGTGTGGTTTCACAAATGTCAACGAGGTCATTGTGACCTCATTGACATGTGTTGTTTGATGTTTGAAAATAGCATGTTTCACTTTGGTAAAACATAGGAAAAAATTGAATTATTTCTCTGTTTATTTTTTAACATTGAAGTGAATGGAGCAGCAAATCTTTGGATGGCGTTATCTCCTAATTCGTTGTGAATAACAAAAAAACAAAAAAAACTCAAATTAGAGAAACATTTTAGAGTTTTGTACGAAGTTTGGACGTTTTTATGCCGAAAACTGTGTGGCTCCTCCACCTCTCCCCACTAGATGGCAGTAGACGCTCTCAGGATCTGGTTGGATTCAGCCAGTTTTGTTTTCACAAACCATGCGTGTGTGTGTGTGTGTGTGTGTGTGTGTGTGTGTGGCTAGTCTTGCAAGCCGCTGCGCTGGTCAGCACCTAATTTCTTAGGTGCAGTAGGCAGGTCGGCACATGCCGGCGTCATTGCGTCGCAAGTGATTCAAACGAAAAAAAAGTTGCAACGCATTTCTGATCACAAACACATTGCTCATGCTCACGCCATTCTGCGATTACAACATGTTCTCTCTCTCTCACACAAACAAACAAACAAACAAACAACACGGACACAGTCTTAGCGTGAGTCTGTCTTTCTTTGTTTTGTTTTCAGCACGCACAGCGAATAAGGGCGAGTGAATAGGAGAAAGGAAAGGAGAGCGTATTGCTATATAGAGCAGGCTGTACAATATTACAATATCGTCTCTGTCGGGTGGAAACGTCATACGTCCAAAACTGTTACTTTTCAGGATTCCAATTCAAAAACGTCAAAAGTAGCAGATCTAGCAAGCTCGAAACGCGGCGCGAAGCGACGCGTTTCGAGCTTGTAGATCTGCTACTTTTGCTACTTTTGTGTGACGTTGTAGTATGATCAATTAGGGCGTTCATTTACGAAAAAACACAAAAAGTTATAATATGGAGATAAGAGGTTTCTGCCTGACAACAACGATATAATAGTTTGCCGTGCTATATGGAAAGTGTAAACTATCCCAGGAACTTTCCTGTGTGTGTGACGTGTCTGTCACCGTTCAGTTTAGGGACGAACCCCGTCTGTTGTTCATCATAATCGCTGTGGAAAGGCAAATGGGTCTCAGCTCGGTGCCTGGGTGTGGGACTGTCCAGTTGCAAACCGCAGTTTTAGGATTCTGTTGCAAGTGGTTGCAAGATTCAAGTCATGGTGTTCAGGATGCCGTTGGAAGCTGCTTTTCGTCTTCTAATTATTATGTGTATTAATACCCAGTGGTGGAAGAAGTACTCACATGTTTTACTTAAGTGAAAGTATCAGTACTGCAGTGTAGAAATACTCTGTTACGTTAAGTGAAATTCCAGTATTCAAAATGTACTTGAGTAAAAGTGCAAAAGTGTTGGCATCAAAATGTATTTGAAACAACAGTAGAAAATACTCATTATGCAGAATGTCCCATTTCACAAGTTTTCAAATGTATGAAATGTATAAAAATATTTTGAAAATAGCCGATCTACAAGCTCACAATGCGACGCATTGTGAGCTTGTAGATCGGCTATTTTCAAATGGCCTAAAAATGTATATAGGGCTGAAGTGATTAATGTATGCTTTGTAATAATAATCAAAATCTACAAAGTAACTAGTAACTAATGTTTTCAAATAAATGTAGTGGATTAAAAGTATAAAGTACAGCAAATTGGAAATACAAAAAAAATATCACGAAATTGTACTTACTGTAAGCACAGTACTTGAGTAAATGTACTTCGTTACTTTACACCACTGGTATTACAAGCTAATACAGTTGTCATACACACTCTGAAAGCTCTTCTTGAGATTAGGTAAAGAAAGATTAGCCCAGGTGCTTTGTTTAGTAATAGTAATGGGTGGTTTGTCACACAAATCCCACCTGATCTTGTCTCACTTCACAACAGTGTGCCTCGACACAGCGTCCGAAAAGCACAGCATTAGCCTGTGTTTGATTGCCTGTATTAGAACTCTTAACAACAAGTAAGACGCGCAAACGCGGGAAGCGAACGGGGAAAAAAAGGGGAAAAAAATATTTAAAAACAAGTAAAGTAATAAAAAAAAATACCAAAAACATCTGCGTTAAAAGGAGCATCTTAGAAAAATACAAATTCACAAAAAAAAGTTTTTGAATGTTTTTGAACAATTCAACAAAGTGTATTAGAACTCTTAACAATAAAACGTATATGGGCCACATGGCTTGGGAACTGTTGCTTCCCAAGCCTATTTACGTACTTTCGCGAACCTTAGCGTCCCTATTCTGTGAGCGAACATTCAGCGAAAATTGTCCGATCGACAAGCTCACAATGCGTGAGCTTGTTGATCGGCTATTTCCGCGTTAGTGTTGAGGGGGAAAAAGGCACTCCGGTCAGCAAAATATATAGGTTTTAACCCATTAAGACCTGGAACTGTGTCATTTTTAGACTTGAGCTAAAAAGCATTATTTTACACTTTGGGCTATTCAAAAATAGCAGATATACAAGCTCGTAGCGCGGCACCGAGTGCCGCGCTACGAGCTTGTAGATCTGCTATTTTTGAAAAAAATTGAAAATATGTGCAAATCGTTGAATATATATATATATTTTTAAGCAAACATTTTTAACTCAAATCTTTGTTTCTGGGGGTCCCTGGAACAAAATATTTTGATGGGGGTCCGCGGCCAAAAACATAATTTTGGGGGTCCTTGACATGAAAAAGATTGAGAACCACTGATATAGAAACATACGTTTTTCAGAATACCGTTGGGATTCAGGAGACATGTAGAATCGGCTTCAGGTCTCAATGGGTTAATTGGTTAACTGTCTAGCCTCACCTTACTGTAGCTCCCTCCCGTTTTAACTCAATCCTCCGTCTGTGTGCGCGTGTGCAGGTGGTCTATGGAGCGTCTTCACGTTGGGCGGCGCCGGCAGTAAGACGGGGGTGGACCAGGAACACAACCCGCTACCACTGTCCAATCAGAGCCTCTTGCTGCTGCTTGTCTTAGCCAATCTGACGGACGGGCCTGACTGGCCCAACCCCTATCGGCAGGCTGTCACTTGCTTCAGAAACACACAAGGTATGCTTGTTCAAACTTTTCAGGTTTCAAATTAAGAAATTGCAAAAATAGCAGATCTACAAGCTCAAAACGTGTCACAGTGCTGAAGTGGTGAAAAAAAACTACTGACACTGTAGTGTGACGAAGTAGACCATTCATTTATGAAAAAACATATAAAGTTAAACTACGGAGATTAGAGGTTTCTCCCCGACAGCAACAATATTTTACACCTTTTCATAGCCTTCAAATACTTGAATTACATGTTTAACGCTCACTACAGCTGTCACCTGTTAACATTCACCAGTAGTAATCAGATGAGTCATTTACTATAACATTTGGAAATTCTTGGATCTAGATTTAGTTTTTGGGCTGCTATGAATTTCTGATTTCATACAAACAATTGGCTGATTGCTGTACTTATCTATGCAACCCGCTCCCACAAAAATGACGTTTATTCTTTGGTTAATGTCCTTTTGAACGTTACCCATTATAATTCCGTTAGTTCAGCACATCTCCAAAGAATTAATATAAAGTGTCTAAATCTAGTCTTTTGCCATGGCACTCAACTGGATCCAGGTATGACTCAGGCCACATGACTGTCAGACAGTGTGTGATGTCACTAAAGACATGCATTGGTCAATGAGGAAGGGATTTCCTCCTTTGTTTTCGCCATGGGACTCCCTCTTTGGCACAAGTGAGTGTAGTTTTGAGGTTAGGTTTAGGCATATTTTCTGTGAGGTTAAGGTTAGGTTTAGGCTTATTTTCTGTGAGGTTAGGTTTAGGCATAGTTTCTGTGAGGTTAAGGTTAGGTTTAAGCATAGTTTCTGTGAGGTTAAGGTTAGGTTTAAGCATAGTTTCTGTGAGGTTAAGGTTAGGTTTAGGCATAATTTCTTTGAGGTTAAGGTTAAGTTTAGGCATGGTTTCTGTGAGGTTAAGGTTAGGTTTAAGCATAGTTTCTGTGAGGTTAAGGTTAGGGTTAGGCATAGTTTCTGTGAGGTTAAGGTTAGGTTAAGCATAGTTTCTGTGAGGTTAAGGTTAGGTTTAAGCATAGTTTCTGTGAGGATAAGGTTAGGGTTAGGCATAGTTTCCGTGAGGCTAAGGTTAGGGTTAAGGTTAGGGTTAGGCATAGTTAGTGAGGTTAAGGTTAGGGTTACGGTTAGGTTTAGGCATAGTTAGTGAGGTTAAGGTTAAGATTAGGGTTAGGGATAGCCATATAGCCACTCCCACTTGGGCGAAACACCAAAGAAGGAAGGGAATCCCTTTTCGCCATAGTGCCTTTTGGGGTTTGCCCCAATCAGCGTTTCCGTTTGTGTGTTCTCAAATTCTGCGGGATTAAACATGATGATGATGATTAACATTATTATTGATCATTATGTGGGATCATAGGGGGGCATGCCACATTAGCCTATTCAAGTATTCATAGACTCATTCCGGCATTCTAAATGAGGCCAAAGGTACTCTACAGCACCGTCCTAAGTTGGAGCTGTGCCTTTTTATTAATTGCTCTGTGGAAGCTGTAATTATCACTCAATGTATCATCTTTTTTGAGCCCTCTGACAGTTTGGATAACACCGACCTGTCATCAGTTCTGTGTACTGGCAATAAGGAAACCGTGGGTGTTATTATTTGTGGCATATTCCGTGCTCTATTGCTGTAGCTGCAAAAAAAACACTTTGTATTCTTTTCTTAATCCTAGGAAACAGGTCCTACCCTGCAAAGATTTACAGTGCAAACTCTTATGTAACCTTTCTTTGTCCTCAGCTGGTGTCAGACATTAACAGAGGCTGAGAACGGGATTATAAAACAGGTTTTTTTTTGAGTGAATGTTTGACTTCGCCGCCGGGTTTTGCAGAAGAAAGAAACGGTTCTTAAACCTGTCCCGAAGCAAAAGGTTCCATTCATTATAATAGCTCCAGTCTGAACTTCTCAAACGTTTGAAATCTCGGCGTGTCCGTTCTGCCATTAAGCTTGCCGCATACTTCAAAAGAAGGAGGTTTTTTTTTCCCAGCTTGCCGAAACCAAACAAGTTTTCTGAGGACAAAATAGTGTTATGCTCGATGCAGCTCCGCTTTGAGTGCTGAAAGTTAGACCCCGCCCCTGTCTACACTAGTGGTTCTCAAACCTTTTCATGCTAAGGACCCCCAAAATGATATGTACTCTATTTTGCCGCAGACCCCCATCTCAAAATATTTTGTTCCAGGGTCCCCCCAGAAGCAACGATTTGAGTTACAAATGTTCGCATTAAAAAAAATATATGCAAAGGTTTGCACACATTTTCGCGATTTTTCAAAAATAGCAGATCTACACGCTCATAGCGCGGCGCTCGGTGCCGTGCTAAGAGCTTGTATATCTGCTATTTTTGAATAGACAAAGTATAAAAGGTTAAAGTGGTTAAAATTATTGCGACGCTACATTAAAGGTAGGGTAAGTGATTTTCTTTGGTTAAAATAAGTGTTAAATAGCTCTATATTCTGATAGTACTCATTGCTATAGAGTGTTTGTTCAGTAAAAGGAGTCTCCTTGTCTCTCCAGCTCTTTATTAAACAGAAAATGCATTTTCGTTTCAGTTTCAGTTTCATTTCCAATTTTATCCAATCAGGATAGAGAACTCAGTCAGGATATAGATTAAACAAGTGAAATTGGAAGTGATGACACTAAGAAATGAGCAGGCACAATTGGAACTGGAACACTATAGAAATGAAGCTTAAAAATGGGTACTTTCTCCTGATTGGCTGAGATTTTGACACCTACCGGAAAATGTATTTTCTGTTTATCAAAGAGCTGGAGAGACGGGGAGACTCCTGTTACTGAACAAACACTCTATAGCAATGATTACTATCAGAATATAGTGCTTTAACCTTTTAACAAAATATTTTTTGTTTTAACCAAAAAATATCACTTAATCTACCTTTAACACATTTTGTTGGGGACCCCCCCCCCTCCCCCCGCTTTGAGAACCAATGCTGTACACAGTGCTGGAGCTTTTGATGACGTTCGTTTGCATCAACCCCAGATACGCTTCTTTGGCATATTTGTCTCAGAGATTTTGCCGTTTCTGGCGGCAGACACGGTGGACAAAGCATGTGCTATATCACTCTCCATGAAAACCCATTAAAACCGGGAAAGAATTCTGTGTCCTTTTAGATTTTAGCGTTGGCTATTCAAAAATAGCAGATATACAAGCTCACATTTGTTTCGTGCCGCGCTGCGAGCTTGTACATCTGCTATTTTTGAAAAGTCTTGAAAGTGAAGAAAATAAATTAGACACATTTTCTCTTCTGGGGGTTCCTGGCACAAAATATTGTCAGATGTGGGTCCGTGGCGAAATACGTATTATTTTGGGGGTCCTTGACACGAAAACATTTGAGAACTGATTTAGAAGGTATTTGTAGAATCAGGCTCTAATTTGCACAAATTTGCAATAGCAGTTCTACAAGCTGAGCTTGTATATCTGCTATTTTTGAATAGCCAAATTAATCTAAAAAATGACACGGATGGGTTCCCGGTCTTAGGTGTAGAATGTTAACGACAAAAAAAAAAAAGCCATGTGTGTACATGCATACCCCCCTATAGACGGATTTCCGCGCGACGTCATCACAGAGCAGAATGCGCAATCTGCGCATGCCTGGGGGTCAGTGGGGGAAAGGCGCGTTCGAAAATACAGCCCTGAGCGGCAGTGAGCGCACTGGCCAATACAAACTAATAGGCGAGTGTGCTCCGGTGCGTAATTTCCAAACGCACCCATAGGCTTCCCCCCGCAGCTGCGCGGTCATATTCCTCTCATGTTTACTAACAGGAAACCTCCCTATAAGATGGCTCGGTAGAGTTTCCTCTTTAATCCATGCTAAAATGTCCTATGCTTCCTCCTCCACGCAGACACGTCGTCGCTGCCCATGGAACAGGCCCACAGCTTCCAGATCAACTTCAACAGTCTGTACACGGCGCTGTGCGAGCAGCAGCGCTCCGACCAGGCCACCCTGCTGCTCTACACGCTGCTGCACCAGAACGCCAACATGAGGACCTACATGCTCTCCAGGACGGACATGGACAACCTGGTAATGAATGAAAACATCCTTCATGGTATAACTGTACGATAGGGCATTCACGAGTAGGGATTTTTAGCATTAGATTTATTCGACCTATAAGTATTCCAATATTCGATTAATCGATTTGATTATAAAAAAATATATATATATATATTATTATAATTATTTTACTTTTTTTGGCCAATGGCATTGACGACTCGACTCAACGGCCCTAGGCACAACCGCACATACAGTATGAAATGATTTGACAACAATCGACCATGAATGGATTAGGAGAACTACCAACACCAGAGTTCACAGCTGCGTGTCTGCTGTAGAACAGCCACTTTTTTTTTTTGGATTAATCGACTTTGATGTACAGTGGTCAAATAGTGGTTTGATAGGTAGTCGAATAGAATCGAATATTCGATTATTCTGTTAATGCCCTACTGTACGAAAAAATGAAGAAAAAAAAATATTTAAAAAAATGTATATAATATATATATATATTTTTTAAATATTTTTTTTCATTTTATGCAGTACTTTCCACAAAAAAAAAAAATATATATCTTTTTTGTGGAAAGTACTGTATACCCTGTATAAACTGTTGCCGGTATGAACAATAAAAAACAATTAAAACAAAAGTATAATTATAACTTAAATATACAAATAAATTACTGACACATTTGATAATTTTGACGATTATGTAATAATTGTGACTATTTTGAACATTTTAGAAAAATCTTGAAAGTGTGAGAACTAACTGATTTAGAAGGCATTTGTAGAATGTATGTTAATGGGTTAATAAATGCTGGTATAAATGTGGGATGCACACACACTTCCTGTCAGGTGATGCCAATCCTGGAGATCCTTTACCACGTGGAGGACAGGAACTCCCACCATGTCTACATGGCCCTCATCATCCTCCTCATCCTCACTGAAGATGACGCATTCAACCGGTCCGTCCATGAGGTGGTAGGTAGACACTCTGGCTCACTCACTGTAATGACTTTGTTCTCTAGGTCATTCAAAGTCTGGTCAGATGATGTGGATGAGAGAAGTTCATAGGAAAACACAAGGTGATGTCTCAGTTATAGCAGCATAGAAGAGGAGCGATCGATCGGGAACACATTGAGTCTCAAACAAGCGTCCAAGTCAACATGTTCTAATGTATTGAAAGACAAGCAGTCACATATATACATTGACAGAATTAGTGTTGGACAGCCAACCGAGGCGGCCTCGTATGGGCGTAGCTATTACACAGATGATAGATTATGTCTACCGTCAGTGGTGTAAAGTAACTAAGTACATTTACTCAAGTACAGTACTTAAGTTCAATTTTGAGATACTTTTTCTTGACTGGAGTATTTCCAATTGTCTATACTTTTACTTCTACTCCACTACATCTCTGAGGCAAATATTGTACTTTTACTCCACTACAATTATTTGAAAACTTTAGCCACTAGTTACTTTGCAGATATAAATTCTTATATTATAAAACGTACATTAGCCACTTTAGCCTTATTTTATACCTAGGCTATTTGAAAATAGCCGATCTACAAGCTCACAACGCGTCGCATCGCGACGCGTTGTGAGCTTGTAGATCTGCTATTTTCAAACATTTTAGTACTTTTACTTTTGGTACTTTAAGTATATTTAGATACCAATACGTTTGTACTTTCACTCAAGTCAATTTTGTATTCTGGACTTTTACGTGTAACAAAGTACTTTTACATTGCAGTATTGATACTTTTACTTAAGTAAAACATCTGAGTACTTTTTCCACCACTGCCTACCGTATATGTGTAAGTGAGTGAAGTGCAAAAGTCCATCAGGTGAGATAAGCGAAGACGCCGGCACGGCCCCTTTGCCACATCCTGGATTGTCAGACAGATGTGCTGATGGGAGGATGTGCTGTGGCTTTCCAGAGACCCAAATTGAGCAACGTCGTCAGGTTTTCACCACGGCCTCCCGCGCGCCGGGCGCTATATAGCCTCCCCGATTTACAGGAAGTCTGGTAGATGACCAGATAAGACATCCACGAACGCTGCAGACAACTCGTTATCTCCGCAAACATCGCAAACATTTCTAGACTAGCTGTAACCACGAAACGTTAGAGTGACAAGGGGACGGGAGATAAGGTTTAAGAAGCACTGCACCTCAGCACTTCCATCCAGGACAGGTTGCACCCCTAACATAAAGAAAGCCAATGACTTTTTCATCATGTCAGTGATGTGAAACTGCATACGAGGAGTTTGGTAGAGAAAAATGAGGTAGAGGGAAGAGCAGCGCGCTTACATTGTATAATAATCACAACACTCACTCACTCACACACACTTCTGAATTCCAATACTCAAATTTCTTCGTCATCTGTCCTCCAGCATGGCAGTGCTACGGTGAAATTGGTGACCAGCCAAAATGTGATGTTTATGCGAAGTCCACAAGACGGTCACATATTTCGGCAGGTCACCGATTTCACCGTGACACCGCCGCGCTGGAGGACGGATGACAGAGACGGCGAGGAGGCGAGAACTTTGAGTATTGGAATTCAGCTTCTCTCACTCACTCACTCACTCACTCACTCACTCACACACACACACACACTCACTCACTCACTCACTCACTCACTCACTCACTCACTCACTCACTCACTCACTCACTCACTCACTCACTCACTCACTCACTCACACACACACACACACACACACATACGTACATGAGCACGTACACTCGCAGGCACAAACAGGCACATGCACTTTGTGTATTTTGTACGACTTTTCAACTATTGCAATTACGTTCCATTATCACTTCTCATATTGTAAAGGCCGGCCGTTTGTTATATCGTCGCTGTGGGTCAGAAACATCTAACTTTTGGTGTTTTTTTTGTAAACGAGTGCCCTACTTGATCATACATACGACGTCACACACAAGCATCAAACGGACTTTTGCTGTTTTTGAAATTGAGTCCTGAAAAGTAACAGTTTTGGACATATGAGGTTTTCCACCCGATAGAGGCGATTTATGTTCTTGTTCTCTCTTGCTTTCTGTGTGTGTGTGCGTGTGTGTGTGTGCGTGCGTGCATCAGGTGCTGAAGAACATCACGTGGTACACTGAGCGCTCGCTGACAGAGATCTCTCTAGGCAGTCTGTTGATCCTGGTGGTGATCCGGACCATCCAGTTCAATATGACCAGAACCAGGGTGAGAAGATACGCGTCGGCAAAACAAAACAAAACCCCCCCCTCCCCCCCAAAAAAAGAAGCCACGTTTCTTATTCTATAATCACATTTATAGCATTGGTTCTCACCCCAGGGGTCCTTGGTGGGGGGGCGGGGGGGTCCCCAGCAAAAGTAGTTAACCCATTTAAACCGGGAACGCATCTGCGTAACCACTTTAACCATTATTTTATACTTTGGCTATTCAAAAGTAGCCGATCTACAAGCTCGTAGCGCAGCATTGTTGGCTACGAGCTTGTAGATCTGCTATTTTTTTGAAAAATCGCGAACATTTGTGCAAATCTTTGAATATATATTTTTTTAAAGCAAACATTTGTAAAGTATTTAGTTCCAGGGACCCCCAGAAGCAAAGATTTAAGTTACAAATGTTTGCTTTGAAAATACATATATTCAAAGATATGCACACATTTTCATGAAAATAGCAGATCTACAAGCTCATGGCGCGGCACTCGGTGCCGCGCTATGAGCTTGTAGATCTGCTATTTTTGAATATCTTAATCTTAAAATGACAGAGGTGCGTTCCTGGTTTGAATGGGTTAATGTAGCATCACGGAATGAACCAACTGATTTATTGAATAAAAAATAAACTGAAATTGAATGATTTGCCAACAATCTGAATGAATAACCACAACTAGCAGCTAATAGTTATACACTAAGCTAATACACTGTGTGTGTGTGTGTGTGTGTGTGTAACCTCCCCAGGATAAGTATCTCCACACCAACTGTCTAGCAGCACTGGCTAACATGTCGGCCCAGTTCCGTTGTCTCCACCAGTACGCTGCCCAGCGGATCATCAGGTATAGGAACATGGACGTATCCCAAACACATGTCGTTGATGTCGGGCAGAAACCTCTTATCTCCTTATTTTTCCCCGTAAATAATGACCTAATTGATCATACTACAGTGTCAGAACAAAAGTATCAAAAGTAGCAGATCTACAAGCTCGAAGCGCGTTTGAGCTTGTAGATCTGCTACTTTTGCTATGCTTTTGCTATGCTTTTTTGCTATTTGAATCCTGAAAAGTAACAGTTTTTCTTTGATTTATACGCATTTGTTCTTAGATTATTTTATGGTCAGAACAGAAGTTACCCCCAAAACCTTTTTTCTGTCAATTAGTCACCCCATGGAGACTTGAATTCATGGATTTTTTTTTTTTTTTGTTGCATTCCAAGCCAATAATTTGATGACTGGCAGCGGTTCCGCTAGGAGACACAAAGAGTCTCCTTTGTGTCTCCTTGCGGAACCGCTGCCTACCAGCGGACATGGTCATGAAATTATTGGCTTAGGGATCTGACAAAAACAAAAAAATATCGATGAATTCAAGTCTCCACGGGGTGACTAATCAATAGGAAAAAAAATGTTTTTTTTTTGGTGAACTATCCCTTTTAAGCACTTAAAACCCTAGCGTCCTTATTCTGGGCATGTCGTTATAGGTGAACATTCAGCAACAATAGGTGAATATACCGAAGCTTGCGATGCGTATGTGAGTTTGTTGTTTATTTGGAGAGATTTGGTGTAGACTCTAGTCCTGACAGGCGGGTTGTCCAGAATGTCCCCAAAATATTGATAAAACTGCAAATGCCCATATACTGTATGACACCCCCGACACAGAACTCCATTCATGGGCATAAAAGGGACACAGACAGACAGATACCGAAATCTCCATATATGGGCATGAAAGGGACACAGGCAGGCAGACGGGTTCAACGGGTACTCTGGCTACGGGTACAGCGGGCTTTGCATAACTGGTGTGGGGCATACACTTCCAACTTGCATCTAGGTTGGTTCCCAACTGGCAGCGGTCTAGTATACAGTGTATAAATCAAGCTTAAGGGTGTGTAAAAACAAACAACTTCTTTTTTTGTGTAGAAAAAAGCTGCATGCATAGCTCTGGAGTGAACCCCCACATCCTCACGCATTTGGTTTCATCATGTCATTAGTACTTCAGAAAAGGAAAAATAAGTTTAACTTTTCCCAGCTTTTCTGCTCTGCCAAAAAAAAAACTCGGCTCAGAGCATATTTCAGAAGACGGCCCGGCTTTCTGTGCGCCTTGCGGTCGCTTCCCTTAAGGGGTAGAATGTTAACGATAAACAAAAAAACAACAACATGCTATGTGTGTACATACATACCCCCCTAAGATGGCTCAGTAGAATAAAACAAAGAGTTGGATGACTCAACAAAAACAGCAGTTTGCTGGTAGAGAGGAGAGACACTTGTGTAAGACCAGGACTTGCTTGAGCAACATGACTGGAGGGCAGATAAGATTGTCAACAGAAGACCAGCCGTACAGACCACACACACACACACGCACACACACACACACACACACACACACACACACACACGCGCGCGCGCGCACGCCATTCTGCTTGTTAACCATTTAAGGCCCTATTTTTTTTTTTTAATGCTAAAACAGAACCTCTTATCTCCATATTCTAACTTGTTTGTGTTTTCTTTTATTTGAATCCTTTTATTTGAATTATTAAGTAACAGTTTAGGACAGTTTAGGTTTCCACCCTGTCGGAATCGATTGATGATAATAATGAATCATTTTGAACATTTTGAACAACACAAATCTTCTCTGTATGGGAATCCCTGACACCAAATATCGTCCAGTTGGGGTCTGCGGCCACACACACATATCCATTTGGGGGTCTAACAGGGCTTTGTGCTTTGTTGTATTTGAGGATCCCCAGATGGTCCTCCAGTTGGAATTGACTTTTATCGCACACAAGGCCCCATTCACCAGCTACATGGCTACCGCTGTCTTTGGGAAGAAAATGAATTAAAGAGAAAGAAATGGTTACAAATGGACCCTCTCATAGCTGCTCCAAAAGCTCCATTCAGCTGTCACATGAGCTGTTAGCAGGTAGAAATGACGGGGTAATTAGCGCGTCTTTCTGCAGGAGTGTGTTCTAGTGCGGACAGGTGGACAGCTGCTGCTTTCGGTAGTGTAAGCGAAGTTTCTTTTGGTTGAAACAAAACGTTTTTTTTTTGAAGGGGGGCGTTGCTAAGATACTACGATCGGGGAGGAAAAAAAACACACGCGAGTGACATGCAGCAAAGATCCGCCGGGGCCCGGGAATCGAACCCGGCGACTCTCTGTCGGGCATCATAAGTCTATGTGGTACGCACCACACTCGTCTCTCGGCAACCCAGGAAATTACACATTTAGCTGTAACCAGGGGTGCAATGCTCAGTGGACGGGGTTGCACGCCGAGCAACCACTTATTTGGCCAGGGGGACGCGCAGGCACACGCATAGATTTAAAACTACTTTAAATTCACACTTCATCAAAGTTTACAAAGGCTCCCGACTCACGCCAGGTACATTAACATAGGAATTAGCCTATATGCATATCAATTGTCCATTGTGTGACATGTATTGCAGTTATTAAGCGACGTGCGCGTCACGTCATTAAAATAGAGAGCAACCACTTCTCAAATGAGCATAGCATCACTGGCTGTAACTGCTGCTGCTCCTGTCTCCTCTCACTGTCTGTCTGTCTGTCTGTCTGTCTGTCCGCAGTTTATTTGCTCTGCTGTCCAAGAAGCACAACAAGGTGTTGGAGCAGGCCACACAATCACTGAGAGGAAGACAGGGAGACAACACCGCCCTGCCTGACTATGTGAGTGTAACACACACGCACACACACAGAACCCAGCAGTTTATGTGGCAGAGTACAGCATGTACTTTTAATAGTAAACAGTATTAATCAGGACACAGTAGTACATACTGTACTGTGTTTAGCAGAGTATGGAGCTTTAAATGGATGAATATCATACAATATCGTTAGACAAAGTGGCAGAAATCTGTTCAAATATCCTTTTTACAGTCTTTGTTTTACCCCCTGGTTCACACACACCTGCTCCTCCAGGACAGTGCAACATGTCTGTCTAGACCTCTGTCTGCCTGTCACATTACATTTGCATGATCCTCGACGCGTGTGTGTGTGTGTGTGTGTGTGTGTGTGTGTGTGTGTGTGTGTGTGTGTGTGTGTGCGTGTGTGCGTGCGCGTGCGCGTGCGCGCACCATTTTGGGGGAAGGTCAAACATTAAAGGTTCCCCACAAATGGCCTAAGGTGTGTGTGTGTGTGCATGCATGTTTGAATGAGCCCTCAACCGTGCAACAACTGCTGAGACGTCTGACACCCAGGGACACACAAACAAACAGACACATCATTATTCCTACTGTTTGTTGTTCGGACGCATCTTCCCCTGAGGGCCCATTTCAGTGTTTTCTTTGTTGATGTGTACACACACCGTAGTGTGGTGTAGCCAGACCATTCGACTATGTGGAGATCTCCCATCGTCTGGCTATACGCTGTATAAACATGGACTAACGAAATATACGGTGATAAAGACTAGGGGTGCAACAGTTAGTCACTTAATTCCTGGATTAGTTCGAGACCCAAAAGAAAAAAATGTGATGTCTCCCCGGGACCCAAACTAGTGAAAATAGCCGATCTACAAGCTCACAACACGTCTCATTCGCGGGGCTTTGTGAGCCTGTAGATCTGCTATTTTCACTACTTATTTAACCCTTTAAGACCGGGAATGCATCTGTGTAACCACGTTTACCATTATTTTATACTTCGGCTATTTTTTTTTTATCTTGAAAATGTGTGCAAATCTTTGAATATAAATATATTTTTAAAGCGAGAATGTTTTACTCAAATCTTTGCTACTGGGGGTCCCTGGAACAAAATATTTTCAGATGGGGGCCAAATCCTCCTATAATTCGACAAAGCTCTGTAGTGGTGAGCGGGTGGTGGTGAGCCCAAAATCTGTTCTGCCCGGTTGTCATGTCAACGACCCCAAACAATTATATGTATTTGGCCGTGGACCCCCCATCTCAAAATGTTTTGTTCCAGGGACCCCCTAGAGGCAAAGATTTGAGGTCAAATGTTGACCTTAAAAATAGATATATTCAAAGATTTGCACACACTTTCAAGGTTTTTCAAAAAATAGCAGATCTACAAGCTTGTAGATCTGCTATATTTGAATAGCCAAATAAATCTTAACCCATTGATACCTGGAACGCATCTGTGTCACTTTAGATGTCTTTGGCTATTCAAAAATAGCAGATATACAAGCTCATAGCGCGGCACCGAGTGCCGCGCTATGAGCTTGTAGATCTGCTATTTTTGAAAAATCTTGAAAACGTTTTTTTAAGATTTTTTTCCAAAAACTGTTATGATTTAGATTTTTTTTAAAGAATCGCCTCAGGTCTTAAAGGGTTAAAATGACACAAATGCGTTCCCGGTTGAAAACGGGCGACGTGTTCCGATAACTGAGCTCTGGTACTCAATAAAAGGAAAGGGTGTTATCTATCAGTGTGTGGTGTTCATATCTGTAGCATCTCCATCTGATGGTGCGGCTGTGTAATTGAAAACATGCGTTCAGCAGGGCTGTGTGAGAGTTAGAGAGGACACGGAAGGTGGAAGGAGAAGAGACCGTCTGACAGAGATAACCTGTGTGATAAATGAACAGAAGAGTCACGATATATATCGATTTATTGTCATACAAATAATCGCGATTAATGATTTCATCGTATTTCCCGCATTGAACATCGGAGCGTATAAATAAAAGCATTGTTTTTGTCAAAAATGTGGGTTGATATGACAAATAACTTAAATACACAAAGAAATGATTGTTATATTTAATAACTTGGAAAAAAAGGACAATGTGAGCTTGTAGATGTTCTATTTCTGCTATTTTTTGAAAATGTATGAACATCTTCCAATATGGAAATGATGATTATTATTATATTTATTATTATAAATCATTCTATTATTATCATGCAAAAATAATCGCGATTACCTCAAATAATTGTGATTAGGTGATTATATGAAATAATTGTGACAGGCCTAGCCATGAGAGGAGAAGATGTAGAGGCACTGGTGGACAAAGACAACAACCCAGTACTTGAGTCAAAGTATATAGATAGTCGAAAATAGCAGATCTATAAGCTCACAAACGCGTCACATCGTAACGCGTTGTGAGCGTATAGATCTGCTATATTTGCAAATGTATGTATATGCTTTAAATAAGATAGATAGATAGCCCATATGTGAGCATATATCAGTTGGATCGGCACTGCAGTGTGATGTATAGATGTGAGGCCTCTAGTATTGAAAATGTGCCTAAAATAGGCACAACAGATTAAAGGGATATACTGTATATTATGTTGGTTAAACAAAATGGTCTACAGCCTTAATGTGACACTGTAGCCTTTCTAATCTGTCTGTGTTTGTGTGTGAAACATGCAGACCTCTGTGGCTGTGTGTGTGTGTGTGTGTGTGTGTGTGTGTGTGTGTGTGTGTGTGTGTGTGTGTTTGTGTGTGGTAGTGTGAGTGTTTGTGTGGGGAAACACACAGACAGACCCTCTGTTTGTGTACTTTTTCGTGTGGTGGTGGGGGTGCGAGTGTTTAGTTTGTTTGTGTGGTATAGTGTGAGTGTTTAGTGCTTCGTCGTGTCTGGTTAGCATCGAGACGAGAGCCAAACGCTTAGGGCAGCACTGGCTCTCAACGTGGGGGTCCGGGGGGACCCCCAAGGGGTCCTTGAAAGGGGTTCCCCATGTGGTTTCCAGCCAAAAGGATTGATGGTTTGGAACCAAATGGACAGAGTGTACATTATAAAATATGTATATTCGAATATGAGAATTAATATTCGAAATAAAAAATAAAAATAAAAACGTTTTTTTTTATGTTTATTTGACAGGGACAATACAAAAAACAATGTATCAAGTTATAAAAACAATCGAAATATATGTTTTATTGGATCCGAGCACATTGTTTTTTTATTGTCCCTGTCAAATAAACATTAATATACATGTTTAATATATATTTTTTATAATAATAATAATAATAATAATAATATTTGAATATCTGCCAATATTTGAACATCATTTCCGAGGTAAGTTACCAGCCGTACATACACTCTAAAATTAAGTTGGAATATGGAGACGAGACGGCAACGTTATCAAAACTGGGGTTCCTTGAAATCAAATAGGTTTGAGAACGACTGGCTTTAGGTCTAGAGCCTCTGGGGACCCATGGGGGATGGGCTGCCCCCTCCCCCCCCCCACCCCCATCCAGACCTCCATCTGCCTGGTGGTCTCCACAGGTCACATGGTTTTGTTTAAACTGGCACACGGGAAATGTGCGGCGACACTCGTGCGCGTGTGTGTGTGTGTGCGCGTGCGCGTGTGTGTGTTAATTTGAGAAACAGACATTGTGAGAACAATTGTTCAGGTCCCCACAAGACAAAAGGTTATTTTATGGTTAAACATTATGTGTGTGGAGTTGATCTTGCAATTAGGAAAATGTTGGGGGTTATGGTTAAGGTTAGACATTTAGACGTTTAGGTTCATGAGTTGGGTTTTAGAGCTATGTCTTGATTTATACTTAATTGCATGCCAGTGTCACGCACTGGAAATAGCAGATCTGTGTGTGTGTGTGTGTACGTATATAGTCTCCCAGGCAAAAGTAGCGGTAGTCAAGTCTGTTTACTGTTGCACATCTCTGAGACGAGACTGAACACACACACACACACACACACACACACACACACACACACACACACACACACATAGCCAGAAGCACATTGGACCACCCTCCCTGCGTGTTTATGTGCGTTGGTTGAGTCACTCTGTGTGATTCGTATTTAACAGGCAGGAGTCCATGCATTAAGGCTTCAGAGACGTTTCCTTTGGTGAAGGACGATGTAAACACCAGCCATGTGTCGTCCTGTGTGCCTGTATGCTATATATTGTTGCTGTCGGGCAGAAACCTCTCATCTCCATATTCTAGAACCTTTTGTGTTTTTTTGTAAATTAAGCTTGAATTTTGAATGAATTTTGCATCCCGAAAAGTAACCGTTTTGAACATATGAGGTTTCCCTCCGACAGAGACGACATGTAGATTGTCTCGTGTCTTTCTCTGTGCTTTTGCACATTTTCTCATCGTAAAACTGCTTTTTTACGATGAGAAAAATCACCAGTTTCCACGAAAATGTTTCGGTGATCTGCAATTTGAACCACTTAAAGGTAGGGTAAGTGATTTAGTTTGGTTAAAATAAGTGTTAAATAGCTCTATATTCTGATTAGTACTCATTGCTATAGAGTGTTTGTTCAGTAAAAGGAGTCTCCCATGTCTCACCAGCTCTTTATTAAACAGAAAATGCATTTTCAGTGCTCTCTCCTGATTGGCTTAAATGTTGTCACCTACCTGAAAATGCACTATATTCTGTTTACTAAAGCGCTATATATATATATATATAAAAAGTGTGCTCTGTGGAGCTCAGCCGCGGTCCTTAGCGTTGTTCTCTGTAGATTATGTCATGTCCATATGTCCGTCTGTCTGTCTTCCTGTGCACAGCTAATCTTGTCAAACTTCCCATGCACACTCGGTAGACGAAGGACGACCCTCCACCCAGCCCAAGGTTTTCAAATCGGCCTTGTGGTGGCGCTATAACAGGCCTCTTTACCGCTTGGCCTATAATTCTTGACCCCGTAGGTCATTACAATCAAATTCCCTGGATTCCTTGGAATTCATCTATACAAAAAAAAAAAAAAAGAACCTAGAAAACCCATTTTAAAAACCAATTAAAACTAAACTGATATTGAAAACACAAAAAAAAAAGTCAAAACTGACTAAATGTCAAAACTAATGGAGATTCCAAATCTATAATAACATTGCTCTGAATGTCTTATGTGTGTATAGCTGTCATGAAATTGGCATGGTGCTGCCGGCAGACGTGTGTGTGTGTGTGTGTGTGTGTGTGTGTGTGTGTGCACGCGCTTGTGTGTGCGCAGTGGTGTAAAGTTACTAAGTACATTTACTCAAGTACTGTACTTAAGTTTTGAGGTACTTTCACTTTACCAGAGTATTTCCAATTGTCTGTACTTTTACTTCTACTCCACCACATCTCAGAGGAAAATATTGTACTTTTACTCCACTACAATTATTTGAAAACTTTAGTTACTTTTCAGATATAAATTATAATATTATGAAACATACATTAACCACTTCAGCCCTATCTTTATACATAGGCTATTTGAAAATAGCCGATCTACGAGCTCACAACGCGTCGCTTTGCGACGCGTTGTGAGCTTGTAGATCTGCTATTTTCAAACATTTTAGTACTTTTACTTTTGGTACTTTAAGTACATTTTGATACCAACACTTTTGTACTTTTACTCAAGTCAATTTTGAATTCCAGACTTCTACATGTAACAGAGTACTTCTACATGGCAATATTGATACTTTTACTTAAGTAAAACATTAGAGTACTTTTTCCACCACCACTCTGTGTGTGTGTGTGTGTGTGTGTGTGTGTGTGTGTGTGTGTGTGTGTGTGTGTGTGTGTGTGTGTGTGTGTGTGTGTGTGTGTGTGTGTGTGTGTGTGTGGCAGTCATTGCGTTGGCATGGTGCTGCGGGCAGACAGACAGCTGCATGCAGATCAGATGATGAGTCACTGTCTAGCTTATTGACTGGCTGGTCCCTGCTGTTTATAGTGCTGCTGCTCTAGCCGCCTGGGCCTGCAGCCTGGGGCTAATTGGCTACTGTCTGTCTTGTCTAATCGACCATAACTGACTCCATGTCGGTTTACCTGTAAGCACTGCTTGTCTGTCTTGTCTGTATTTGCGTAGACCAGTACGGGGTTCTCAAACTTTTTTTGTGCCAAGGACCCCCAAATTGATATGTATTTGGACCGCCCGAACCCACCATCTGAAAATGTTTTTTGCCAGGGACCCCCAGAAGGTTTTGTGTAAAAAAAAACACTTTTTAGATATTTCTCGAAATAAATAATCAAAAATAGCTGATATACAAGCTTATAGATATTCTATTTTTTATTAGCCGACATATAAATGGATAAAGTGGTTAAAATGATTGTGATGCTGTATTAACGCATTTTGCTGTATGGTAGAGTATGTTAACTCTTTCACTGCCAGTCTTATTTCTGGCTGCGTGCACCCACTGCCAACGATTTTTTTGATTTTCTTACCTTTTGAAGTAGTCACAGAATATTTATCTCCAGTATGATCGATCCCCTGATGGTTGCTGATCACAGAGGGTTTCACTGTGCTTCCGAGAAGAAAAGAAAAAAGTCATCGCAAACCTCCCGTTCGCTTTTATGCGAAAATAACATGTCTCGGCCAAAAATACATAGTAAAAAATAAAAGTACACAGAGATACAGGATTTTTAAGTAATAAGTTAACCAGGAAGTGAATGGAGCAGTACATCTTCGGATCGCGTGAATCTCTGGTTCTGTGTGAAAACAATACACAAAAAAATACATTCAAAAAGATTATGACGATGTTAATACAATACAACTATACATACAATTGGGGTGGTTGTATTTTGTCTCCCTGCTCTTCTATGGAGACATTTAGATCGTGTCAAAGGTCATGTCTCACCTAGACACAAGTTCTAACACAAATTCTGACCTAATGGTCAAGATTCAATGTATCCCCCGAGCAAGCAGGCCGGCTCTATTAGCTCAATGGTAAAATATGCCAGCACTTGCGCAGGAAAAAGGGGTTCAATTCCGGGGTAGAAGAGGAAAGTTACATAGTGCTGCTTTAAGTTAAAATAAATGGGTGTACTTCTTCCACCACTGCAGACCATGCCCCCCCCCTCGCCCCCGTCTCGGGGTGTCTATCACGTAACCGGCGTGACGGGGCTGTCGCCACAGGCAGCAGGTGCACTGGGGTCCTAATGGCTGGCTGTGTGTCCAGACAGGCAGCAATTAGGGCAGCCCTGCTGCGTCCTCCTGGCCTTTCCAGTGCTCAGTCACTACGGCAAAGCGTATCGCTTCAATTAGTTGCCAGACACCCCCCGTTTTTATACCCCCCGTTTGTTTCCTTGCTATACCGCTGCTGTTGCCTCATCCTCATCGGCAGCGTATTATTGGCAACATTAATCCTGGCGTCCCTATTCGGGCATGTGGTTAAATTGTCTATTTTTATTTTTTATTTTACAAAATGTGTCTTTTCTGAACATTTTTTTTCAACATTTTTTTTTTTCTTTTTTTTTTTTTTTTCAAAAAGTCGTTATAAGTCGTTCTTGGCAGCCAGGGCGTTATGACAATGACTTGTTATAAGTTGTTCTTGGCAGTAAGAGAATGTAATAATTGTATTCTCTAGGTCATTCAAAGTCTGGTCAGATGATGTGGATGAGAGAAGTTCATAGGAAAACACAAGGTGATGTCTCAGTTATAGCAGCAGAGAAGAAGAGCGATGCATCAGGAACACATTAAGTTTCAAACAAGCATCCAAGTTAACATGTTGTCATTTATTGAAAGACAAGCAGTCACATATATACATTGACAGAATTAGTGTTGGACAGCCCACCGAGGCGGTCTCGTATGGGCGTAGCTATTACACAAATAAATTATGCCTATATGTGTAAGTGAGTATGGTGCAAAAGTTCATCAGGTGAGATAAGCGAAGACATCGGCAGGGCCCCTTTGCCACATCCTGGATTGTCAGACAGATGTGCTGATGGGAGGATGTGCTGTGGTTCACAGAGACCTGATGTTGAGCAACATCGGCAGGCTTCTCACCACGGGGTGCAAATGGCCTCCCCGATTTACAGGAAGGCTGGTAGACGAATCTTGTAGATGACTGTCATTTCTGGAAACATCGCAGACAGTTCTAGGCTAGCGTTTTTACCAAGAAACGTTAGGGTGACAAGGGGACAGGAGATAAGGTTAAGAAGCACTGCACCTCCGCACTTCCATTCAGGACAGGTTGCGACGATAACATAAAGAAAGCCAATGACTTTCATTATGTCAGTGATGTGAAACTGCATACGAGGAGTCGGGTAGAGAAAAGTTAGGTAGAGGAAAGAGCATTGTATAATATTCACAACAGAGAGTTAACGGCCTTCGCAGCTTGACATGATCATAATAGGTTCACTCAGTGTCCAGTGCTTTACACCGTTGGTTCTCAAAGTGGGGTCCGGGGACCCCCAGGGGTACTTGAGGGGGTTCCAGGGGGTCCCCAGCTAAATGATGGACAGGAACCAAATGGACCCTTATGGGTCTGTAACTCAGAGAGTGTACAAATGGAACCAAATGGACCCTAACGGGTCCATTTGGTTCCATTTGTACACTCTCAGAGTTAAATTGACATTGGTTTTACAATGTGAATTGGGGTCCCAGAGGTATAAATGCCACTAGATGGGGGTCCGTAGCCTAATGCATGTCAAACTGGGGGGTCCTTGAAATGAAAATGGTTGAGAATCACTGCTAGAGAGCCGTAAAAACCTTCTCTTATTGGGGTCCCTGGCTTATCTTTTCAAATGGGGGTCCGCGGGGTAATAAGTGTCAATTAGGGGGTCCTTGACATGAAAAAGTTTGAGAACCACTGCTTTACACTACAACAAATGCATGTTTTTTTTTTTTAAATATACTAGACGGCTAACTGATGAATTGATTGTTGAACTATGAGGGGACAGGTCTAGTGTTGACCCATCATTGTCTTTGCCAGAAGCACAGACAGACTGACTGCAATGCTGTAGCTTTTGTTTGGGCAGCAAACACTGCCTATAGGGCCTATTGTAGGTGTCTGCTTCTATGTATATGTGTGTGTGTGTGTGTGTGTGTGTGTGTGTGTGTGTGTGTGTGTGTGTGTGTGTGTGTGTGTGTGTGTGTGTGTGTGCGTGTGCGTGTGTGTGTGGTAATAAGGGGGCCAGGCTGTGTGCAGTGCTCTACAAAAGTGGTGTGATTATGAAATGGTCATGGTGCCATAATGCAGGTCAGACAATGACCTATTTAATTCCTCCCAAACGGCAGGCCAGACAGTGACTGCAGCTGAGTGGAGCTCGCTCTCTCTCTCTGTCTCTCTCTCTCTCTCTCTGTCTCTCTCTCTCTCTCTCTCTCTCTCTCTCTCTCTCTCTCTCTCTCTCTCTCTGTCTTTATTATGGATTCCTCTGTCTCCAGAATTCTCTCATTCTTTCTGTCTCTTTACCGTCTGTGTCTGCTTTGTGCCCTCTCTCTCTTCCCGGATGTGTTTGGTCTATGGTGCGAGACCCCTCTCTAGCGATTTGGACCATCATGGTCTTTCTTAGAGGTCTGTCTCCCGGGGGCTCTTACATAAACTGCCTGTCTCCAGTCTCTGAATGGAGACAGGCGGCCTCTATGTCTGTCTGCTTAATCTATCGATTTTATCTTTATCTAGCCGATCAGGGTGTTTTTTTGGGTCCGATCCCGTTCACCGTTTTGTTTCCCAATTCTCACAATTCCAAGGGGAAAATTCTTAATATTTCCAAAATGATTATCCTATATTAAAAGTAGGAGGCCGGGCGGACCTATTGACGTCACTCTCATGTCACTATGTTGTATATAAGTGTTGCATATAAGGATACAAAAGGGGGTATGCCCATATATGGGCATATGCTGATGACATCAGGGATCTCCATATATGGGCATAAAAAAGGGACAAGGACTGACAGATTCAGAGATAGCTGTCATATCAGTTGGATAGGGGGGTTGAGGGGGTTGTCTGGCTCACAAAAGATCGGTTTCTCCGGATCTGGTAAATTGCCGATCACCCGATCGACTCAATTGGAGTGAAAATTGACCGATTTAGATCGGAGCACCTCTATCTATCCATCTCTCTCTGGCTGACTGTGGTGTGTCTGTCCTGGTCTGTGTGACAGTGTGACAGTGTAACAGACCCCGGCCAGCATCAGGGCCAGTCGCTAGTCACTAAGCTGTTGGTTTAATGATGCCAGCTCCTGCTTTACAGGGATTTACATGTCTCTGTCCCTAAGCCTACACACACACACACACACACACACACACACACACACACACACACACACACACACACACACACACACACACACACACACACATTTGAACAGAGATACTCGTACATACATGTGGGTGCACACACAAGCATGGTTCATTTGTTTGACAGATTGACACACATCCTTCAGCAATCAGCACACAGGGGACTGTGTGTGTGTGTGTGTGTGTGTGTGTGTTGTGTGAGAAAGAGAGAGCGTGTGTACAAATAGCATCTGTGTGTCAAAATGATGATGATGTAGACTGCACTGATGTGGGTGGGTATTGTCCAGTACATGAACATTCATGCCTTCCTGTCTCATTTTCCAAGTACGTGTTTGTCTACAAACAAACGCGCGCGGACACACACACACACACACCCCCACACACACACACACGACACACACACACACACACACACACACACACACACTGCAGCCTACCTCATGATGACAGGTCATAGGGACCATTTTTTCTATGCTGACACTTTTTATGCTTTATATGACAGTGGTTCTCAAAGTGGGGTCTGGGGTCCCCAGCAAAATAAGTTCACATAGCGTCGAAATAAGTATAACCACTTTAAACCTATACAGTATACATTGTATACATTTTCAAACAATCTTTTTATATTTTTGAAACATTTTAACAACAACAATCTTGTATAGGGGTCCCTGGAACAAAATATTTTCAGATGGGGGGTCCGCGGCCAAATACATGAATTCATGAATTAGTTGATGTGGGGGTCCTTGAAATGAAAATGTCTGAGAGCCACTGCTTTATGACGCACGCACACACACACTCACACACACACACTCACAGGGTCTGTCTGCAATGTTTATGCAAATTGTGAAACGAGTCAGACAAGGGAGGATCATTGCAGTTAATGATGTGTGTCTAGTCACAGGCGTGTGCGACGGTGTCTGGGTGCAGAGGAGACACCACTGTCTGTGATGTCACAACACACTACACTACACAACACAACACACTGCACAATGACAGGAGGCCTGCAGGACAGAGAGCGTGGAAGAGCTGCATCGAGGAGGGAAAGAAGGAGAGGCCGTATAGAGGAAAGATGGGAGTAGGAAGTAGAAGGGAGGTTACATTATAAAACATACATTAACCACTGTAGCCCTATTTTAAACCTCGGCTATTTGAAAATAGCCGATCTACAAGCTCAAGTTGTGAGATCTACAAGTTGTGAGCTTGTAGATCTGCTATTTTCAAAATGGTAGTACTTTTACTTTTGGTACTTTAATTACATTTTAATACCAATACTTTTGTATTTTTACTCAAGTACATTTTGAATTCCGGACTTTTACTACTACTAGTACTAGTACTTCTACTAGTACTAGTACTTCTAGACTAGTACTTCTACATTTTAGTATTGATACTTTTACTTAAGTACAACATTTGAGTACTTTTTCCACCACTGCCTACAGGGCGGGGCTTCTTTCGCTCTACATTAGAAGAGTTGGGAAACGGTGGGCGTGGTCACATTCTAATACAGCCCGAATACCCAATCTCAGCACCGGCCTCAGTGGCTTGCCTCGTTAATAGACTAGACTTCCAATCCACACCTCCGGGGGTTCGACTCCCGCTGGCGACACTACTTTTTCCAACAACCGCCGACTACTTTTTCTCGCCGATAAATGATAGTTTTGGACCGCGACGGAGGGGCGCAGTCTCGTGCGAACTTGAGCCACGTATGGCAGCACCGAGCGTGCTAAATAAAGCGTGTGAGTTGCCGTGCCGAACGTTTGCGACGTTCGCTTGAGCCTACTCAGCCCGTCGGAGTTATGTACCGATTAATCTCTCAAGAACAGATTCTGCTCTCCGCTTGAATCTGTCGGGGGGGTTCGTCATAACGTGTGCGCACTGGCCTACAAGTGGGCGTGCCGTCAGATCAGGAAGCAGGCCGCGATTTACCCAATCAAATGTAGTGGGCGGGATTTACTGTCTGTGCTCTCGCTTCGCACTGAAAAAAAAACGAAACTCATTTAACAATAGCGTCCTCGGAGCAGACAAAACCACGGAAAGATATTCACATTTTAACTTGCTCTTTCATCGTAGAAACAAGTGGGCTTATAACCAAAACGATCCATGTTCTCTGTGAGAAGTGGTGTTAGTGTTCCGTGTAGAAATATTGTTAGTGGGAATGAAAACATAAGCGCACCACCGGAAGTGGAGCGCTGAAGGCAGACCAAAAACCCTGGTTTCCTTGCGCACGGGTGCTACGTTGAGCTCCTCCCAGAGCCAAGTGAAAGAGTAAAAAACAGCAGAGGGCACTGTTTTTCCTTTTTATTTGGCGATGGGTTCCCAGATTGTGTACCCATCGTAAATCATGTTGTGGGGAGAGCGTTTGCCTCAACTCGTTTGCCCCAACTCGCCAGGCTCTCCCCGGAGTCCCCGCCCCAAGGGGTAGAAAGGCAGGTCACAGTAGAGGTGGAGGTGGAAGAAGGGAAGTAGAGAGGAAGTGGGAGTAGGAAGGGGAGGTGGGATTGTTGAATAGAGTTGAATGGAAGAGTTTGAGGAGACTATGTTTGTCTGGGTTCCACACGGTAGACTGTGAACCCTGACTTAATCTCATCCCTTTGACACACACACACACACACACACACACACACACACACACACACACACACACACACACACACACACACACACACACGTCTAGCTATCCTATTTGCATGTGACCTGAATTCCCATGTGTGGCATTTTTTTCTTGTGCTCGGCTAATCTCATTAAGCTGTGTCAGAGTAGCCCCGCCTGGCTCCCACACCCCCGTTCTCTCTCTCCCTCCGTCTCCCCGTCTTATTCATTGTAGAGCTTTGTAAACCCGTTCTATCTCATCTCCTCTCTCTCTCCCTCCGTCTCCCCATCTTATTCGTGTAGAGCTTGCGTGTGTGTGTGAGCGCGCGCGCACACGTGCATACGTGTGTCTGTCTATCCACCTGCAGTGGTGGAAAGTAACTAAGTGCATGTACTTAAGTACTGTACTTAAGTACAATTTTGAGGTATTTGTACTTTACTAGAGTATTTCCAATTTCCAATCCTTTTACTTCTACTCCACTATAATTATTTGAAAACTTTAGTTACTACTAGTCACTTTTCAGATATAAATGATGATATTATGAAACACTTTAGCCCTATTCTATACCTAGGCTATAATAGCCGATCTACAAGCTCACAACGCGTCGCATCGCGACGCGTTGTGAGCTTGTAGATCTGCCATTTTCAAACATTTGACTACTTTTACTTTTGATACTTTAAGTACATTTTGATGCCAATACTTTTGTACTTTTACTCACGTAAATGTTTAATTCCGGACTTTTACTTATAGCGGAGTACTTCTTACATTGCAGTATCAATACTTTTACTTAAGTAAAACATTTGAGTGCTTTTTTCCACCACTGGACCGGACTCATATAGTATTACCGTCGGGCAGAAACCCTTTATCTCCACATTTTAACTTTATGATTTTTTTTCTCTTAAATCAACGCCCTAGTTGATCATATTCCAGCGTCAGACAAAAGCAATTTAGTGACGCAGTGTTGTGTGAGGTCACAGTGACCTTTGACCACCTACACTTTCACCTTTCCATCGTTCATCTTTGAGTCCCAAGTGGACGTTTGTGCCAAAAATGTCATGAAATTCCCCCACGAGGCGTCTGTCTGAGATATCACAAGGTCGGAACGCACGGTACAAAATACGGGAATACGGGTAACATAACATTCCGGACAAACCCAGAAACATAACGCCTCCAGACGTTTTTTTTTTTTTTTTTTTTTTTAAACACTTAGGATTTAAAAAATGTTTAGAAGCAGCCTCAGTTCTTAATGGGTTAATTAGATTTTAAACTGTTTTTGTGTGTTGTGTGACCAAACACAAAGGTCTTTGGTCGGGTGATGATGATGATGATAATTATTTCTAGCTGCGATTTTTCGTCTAAAAAAGTATTCTGCGTTGACTTGGGAGTTGATATAAAATCATATTTGATTACAACAGCACTTGTTGCTTCTTTCAAAACTTGACTCATGGCGATTACACAACAGTGTGGGCACACACACACACACACAACAGCCAGGGGAGCCATTATCGTTGTTGGACCCAATGCGTGGGTGATTCACGATGCCTTGGTGGTTTACTGTATCTCTTTGAAGATCTTTCTGTGCGGTTTGCTTGTTTTTTTTTTTTTTACAATACTGCTGAAATACGGACGAAAAGACCCTATGATGTCCTTTTGATTTCCCGCATATCAACTGATAACAGTCGGGGTTCCATCATAATCCAGCTGCTTGTGGATGTTTTCGGCACGCAGAGTACACACAGCACACTGATATACAAGCCGTAAACACACAACATTAGATCCTGGAACTCAGTTGAGAGAGAGAGAATACCACATTCTGTAACCCATTCAATCCGGGAACATATCTCTGTCATTTTAGGTTTATTTGGCTATTCAAAAACAGCAGATATACAAGTAGATCTGCTATTTTTGAAAAATCGTGAACATTTGCAAAATATTTAGTTCCAGAGACCCCCAAGAAGCAAAGATTTGAGTTACAAATGTTCGCTTTAAAAATACATATATATTCAAAGATTTGCACACATTTTTCACGATTTAAAAAAAATAGCAGATCTACAAGAAATTTTAACTTTTTAGAAACTTTTGGCCTTTAATGACCCCAAATAGAGTTTCGGCGCAGTGGTTACAGTTTGAAAGTGGTTAAGAGTCTACGTTTAAAGCTATTAATATAGCGTCACAATCATTAAAACCACTTTAACCATGTTATGCTTTGGCATAACATTAAAATAGCAAATAGCTCATAGATGAGCTTGTAGATCTGCTATTTTTGAGAAATCGTGAACATTTGTATATTTATACTTTATATATACTTTTTTTTAAGCGAACATTTTTTACTCAAATCTTTGCTTCTGGGGGTCCCTGGTACAAAATATTTTGAGATGGGGGTCCGCAGCCAAATACACATCATTTTGGGGGGTCCTTGACATGAAAAGGTTTGAGAACCAATGATTTAGGCCACCTGAACTGACCTCCTACTGTACTAACTAATGTTAAACCTTCCTTTCTGTCCCTACTTGAAAACACAGCTGAGCTCTAAGTGTTTTTGGTAGGATTTTATAGATGGTTCCCATAGGTACATACTTCCATGTACTGTGTGAGTGGGACATGCTCACAACATGGCAGGAAGCTCTCTATATAGCAACATTTTGACATTTGTGGTGTTTTCCTTTTGTCGCTGATTTATTATGATTGTCTTTTGCTGCTTTGCCAAGAGCTCTTTCCGACTAAATCTGTTTGGATAAAGTCACTTTAATCATTTGACTTGACTGAACATGTCAGGTCCCATCAGCCCCACCTCTCTCTCTCTCTCTCTCTCTCTCACTCTCTGTCTCTCTGTCTCTCTGTCTCTCTCTGGGTCTCTCCTTCTCTCTCTGTCTTTCTCTGGGTCTCTCTCTATTGAAAGGGGCTTTATTGCCTCGAGAAAACGTACGTTTACATTGCCACAGCAAAAGTGGAGCAAAACAATCAAATAAAACCATGTACAATTAAATGGGAATAAAGAAATGTGTAAACAGAGCTGTGTTACATTGCAGCTTAGAGGAAACTATCTCACGAAACCATAAGAATTGTGCATTTTTCTGTCAGAAATAGTTACATACGTCGGCTTGGGGTGGGTGATTCACGATGCCTTGGTGGTTTACTGTATCTCTTTGAAGATCTTTCTGTGCAGTTTGCTTTTTCTTTTTTTTTTACAATACCGCTGCATCAGGCTGCCTCAACCGGCTGAAAAAGTCCCTCTGATGTCCTTCCGATTTCCCGCGTATCAACTGATAACAGTCGGGGTTCCATCAGAATACAGCTGCTTGTGGATGTTTTGGACAGCACACTGATACACAAGCAGTATACACACAGCACTAGATCCTGGAACTCAGTAGAGAGAGAGACCAATAACAAATTCTGTAACCCATTCAATCCGGGAACGCATCTCTTGTCATTTTAGGTTTCTTTGGCTGTTCAAAAATAGCAGACGCACAAGTAGATCTGCTATTTTGGGGTGGGAACAAATGACAGCAGTATTTCAGTGTTTTGCATTCACTTGGTGTAAAACCTTTTTGACAAATGGAAGCAGATCTTTCAAGTCTCTCTCTCTCTCTCTCTCTCTCTCTCTCTCTCTGTCTCTCTGTCTCTCTCTCTCTCTGTCCCTGTGTCTCTGTCTCTGTCTCTGAAGAAAAGTCGAGAAATCGGGAACTTTTCACCCAAAATCAGGACATAAGGTTGAAGGTGGTGTTTAATCAGTGGTGAAAAAAGTACCCAAATGTTTTACTTAAGTAAAAGTATCAATACTGCAATGTAGAACGTAAAATTTACTTGAGTACAAGTACAAAAGTATTGGTATCAAAATGTACTTAAAGTACCAAAGGTAAAAGTACTAAAATGTTTGAAAATAGCAGATCTGCTATTTTCAAATAGCCTAGGTATGAAATAGGGCTAAAATGGTTAACACATTCACTGCCAGGGGTATTCTACTATTGGCAGGTAGCTTCTGCCAGCATTTTTAAGCATTCTGACTAATTTTTCAAGATCCACAGAATATTTATCTCCAGTATGATCGATCCCTAAGTGCCAGGATTGCCAGAATTATTTTAGAATTGATTCTGAAAAGTGCCAGAGTCTTTTTTCACAGAAAACAAAAAGTGCTTAGGAAGCGAGATACAGCCTTTTTCAGTTCTAAGTTAAACAAGGAGTGGATGGAGCTGCACATCTTCAGATGATGATATCTTGGGTTCTGAACATGTTTTTCAAAAAATAAAATGACAGAGATTTCTATGACGGAGATCAATGGCAGGGAATGTGTTAATGTATGTTTTATAATGTGATAATTTACATCTGCAAAGTAACTAAAGTTTTCAAATAATTGCAGTGGAGTAAGAGTACAACATTTGCCTCCGAGATGTAGTGAAGTAGTACAAGTAAAGACAATTGGGAAATAAAAGTACCTCAAAATTGTACTCAAGCACAGTACTTGAGTAAATGTACTCCGTTGCTTTACACCACTGTGTTTTAATGAGTCTTTGCACCTCATTGCCCCCCCCCCCCCCCCCCCCCCTCCCCCCATCACCATGCACTGTACAGGCCCAGGACCTGAACGTGATCGAAGAGGTGATCCGCATGATGCTGGAGATCATTAACTCCTGCCTGTCCAACTCGCTGCACCACAACCCCAACCTGGTGTACGCGCTGCTCTACAAGAGGGAGCTGTTCGAGCAGTTCAGGACGCACCCCTCCTTCCAGGACATCATGCAGAACCTGGACACGGTCAGAAACCACACAGTCCCAAAATAACACCTCCATCCATCAGGGTTGCCAGATCTGCTTATTATAATTTCCCCGCAAGATTTTATTTGAAAATAGCAGATCTACAAGCTCACAACGCGTCGCGCCGCGACGCGTTGTGAGCTTGTAGATCGGCTGTTTTCAAATAGCTGATGTATATGTTAAAGTGCTCATGGGGCCCATAGTCGCTTCTTTTGGGCTGGTTTTCCTAGACCCGGTTGCTTGTTTCTCTCACAGAATCTGGCAACACTGCTCTCCCTCCATCCCAATGTTTTTGTCTGCGTTCCGTTGCACACGTGTGTATCACGCTATAGGGACAGGGTGGTGGAAAAAGTACCCGCGTGTTTCTACTTAAGTAAAAGTGTCGATACTGCAATGTAGAAATGCTCCGTTGCAAAATTGGAAACATTCCAGTAAAGTAAAAATACCTCAAAAGTGTACTTAAGTACAGTACTTGAGTAAATGTACTTAATTACTTTACACCACTGCTAGGGATGCACCGATTGGGAAATTTGGGGCCGATAACTGATACCGATGTTTAAAATGACGATTTGACACGTTTTTGTTATTCATTCACTCTTTTGTGCCGGGGAAAGAAATACATCTCTGTTATTAAAAAGAATCGCACCCTGTGTGAAGGTAGCGGCGCCTTTGATACATTATGTCATCGATATGTGTTTATAATGTGTTTATAGCCACGTGTCACGTGAAGCTTGACCAATCACTTTGTTGATTGGACAAATCAGAACGTTGACGGGTCTGACCAATCAGAACGTTGACGGTGAACACGGACAAAGTCAGGTATAGAGCGGGTCTGACCAATCAGAACGTTGACGGGTCTGACCAATCAGAACGTTGACGGGTAGCGCCGCTAAAAATAGGGTTTTAAAGTATTTCTGACCTTCATCACACTATGAGCACATATTGAGCAGGTGACTAATGAGCACACATGTAAACATGTGGAATTTTCTCGTAGAATCTTCTCATAGCATTTTCTCATAGCATTTTCTCATAGAATTACAATTTTGGCTTCCACCGATTAACACTTCCACCAATTAAAACCTAGCGGTCCGGGCACCCAGGCTCCAATGCGAGTTCCCATCCCGACGTCCTTTGCTGCGTGTCACTCCCCGTCTCTCTCTCCCCCATTGCCTGTCTATCTACTGTGTACTATCAATAAAGGCAGAAAAAAGCCCCAAAAAATATATATATATAAAATAAAAAAGAACGCTCGTCCCAAAATACGTTCGCCCTGTGTCTAATCTCGGAACGGTCGCCACCAGGTGTTCCTAAACTTAACCTCAGTAAAACTATGCCTAAACCTTATTGTTATTCCTAAACTTAGCCTCAGTAAAACTATGTCTAACCTTAACCTCAGTAAAAACGAATACAAGAATACAAGAACCGCTGGGGGGGGGGGGGGGGGAGGCGAGTAGGTCTGTGGAAAAAAATGGGGGCGAGTATGTTTTTGCACTTCCCCGAAACCAAACAAAGCGAGTGGGTTTGAGTGGTTGGCATGCAGTGGAAAAGCGTCGCTGCTTTCCAGAGCAGGGAGGCTTTCAGAGCGTATAGCCTAAGGGGGGAGCTTTAAGTGATGCACGCTACGCTACATCGCAGTCTTCCCACATACCTATGGATAACCGAAGAGCCTATGGCAGAGCTCTCTCACACACACACACACACACACACACACAAGTTAGGGTATATATACAGAAGCCAACTAGTTTCCTCTCCTCCCTGCCTCTAGGGTGCTCTTTAAGACTCTATAAGTCAGTGGTTCTGTTGGCTTTAAAAATATATATATTCAAAGATTTGCAGAATTTTTCACGATTTTTCAAAAATAGATCTACAAGCTCATAGCTTGTGAGCTTGTAGATCTGCAATTTTTTTTAATAGCCAAAGTATACAGTAATGGTTAAAGTGGTTAAAAAACAATTGTGACACTATATTAACTTATTTAGCCGGGGGGCGATCCCCTGGTACCCCCACCATGGGCACCCTAGAGCACCAATGCTCTAGGGTGCTCTTTAAGATTCTATAAGTCACACGGCTGTGATTGACGCCCCCCCCACCCCCCCACCCCCCTCCTATAAGACATAAGGATACACTCTCAATGAATATCTGACACGGGGTCTCGGGACACTGAGGGGCCGGTTCATTCGTCAAATGGTACTTAAGCTGTCAGCTCTGTACAGTAGGACTCACACATCACGTTTTAACCATGCACTGTAGACAGTACAGTAGACCAGGGGTCCTCCAACTTTTCCCGTGCCAAGGACCCCTAAAATGTATATGTATTTGGCCGCCGGACCCCCCATCTTAAAAGGTTTTTGCGCCAGGTGGACCCCCAGAAGAAAACATTCATGTTTTAAATTTTTGTTGATATTTTTTGAAAGAATCTTCAAAAAATAGCAGATGTACTATTTTTGAATAGCCAACATATGCGGAGAAAGTGGTTAAATGATTGTGATGTTGTATTAACAACATCACAAGAGAACCACTGCAGTAGACTGTATTTTTGGCTAATATCATTAGCCGGAATGCGGTCCTGAATCTTTTGCCTCCAATGTTAAGAAGGATTCTTTGAGATGGGTTTAGGAATAGGAAAAGATTCAGGTTGGGTTTAGGATTGGGATTAAGACATTTAGAAGTTAGGTTTAGGGATTAGAGATAGTTATACCTGATTTACACGTAGTTGCGCGCCGGTGTGGTGAACGGAAAGATAGCAGATCTACAAGCTCACACAACGCGTCGCAGCGCGATGCGCTGTGAGCTTGTAGATCTGCTATTTAGGCTTACAGTTCAAAATAAGCTAAATTGATAGAAATGTATGTTAATGTGAATACTATGAATTTGCACCTTGGGCTCTGTAATGTGATTGGATGTTTCCGCTTGATGTGATTGGTTGTTTCCTCAGGTGATTGGCTTCTTCAGCCAGCGTCTGGAGCAGGCAGGAAGTGACCTGTCGGTGGAGAGGGTTCAGGAGGTCATCATGAAAGGAGCCCAAGCACTGCCCAAAGACAGACTGAAGGTAAACACTATCGTTTGTTTCAGTGGCTCGAGTTCATTTGGTTCCCGTTCGCTAAAAACGATTGGTTTCCATTGATTCGTTCACCACTCAGCGCGCCAGGTACCGCCCTAAGCACGTAGTTTAGTCCAATGACGAAAGAGGAAACGTCTCTTCAGCCAGTCAAAATGTTGCATTTTTGTCTCGCCCCTCTAGGCAAGACTAACTGACAGTACCAGACGTCTGTGTCGCGTATTATTTAATGGTAACTAGATTCTACCAAGCCCCACCCTGCCTGCCTTGCGATTGGCTGAATGCAAAAAAACGAGAAAACAAGGACTCCGCCCCCAGAGGCAGAGGAATATTGTCACATTCTAATACAGCCCAAAACCTTGATTCGGCACCCAGCCCGGTGCAGTGCCTCGCTGAGGATTGGACTGTCGACCCCAACCCCCTGTGATCGCATCCCGCTATCGGCACTCTTTTTCCGACAACCGGAATTGCCAATAAAGTATAGTATAGTAATGGACCGCGACGGAGACGCGCCGTCTCAAGTGAACTTGAGCCACGAGAGGCACCGCCGAGCAAGCTAAAGCGAGCGAGTCGCCGAGCCGAACATTGCGATAGGTACAGAATTGTAAATCATGTTTTGGGGCGAGCGTTTGCCCCAACTGCCACTCAAAGTGACTACTGGCCAATCACAACGCGTCTTTTCCGGGACTTGTAAGAATCTAGTTGTATAAAAATATCACGTGTCTGTGGCCAGATTCATAGTTTTTGTAACCAATCACGTCGCCTATACAAGGTCATGTGAGGGGGTTGGCCTTAGCTTACAAAGTTCCGCTCCGCCACGGAGATTGCGATTGGATGCCTCACCAAATGACGTGGCGAGGCTGTAAAAGGCGATAGATAGCTCCAGTGTTACCGACTAGCTGAACCTTCGGGTCAGCAGGCTTTTCACGCTGAGGAAAATGCACGACTCGAGGAACGATTACTTTCGAGGAAGAGACCCAGTTTGTTGCCGTTCGTTCTCCTTTTTTTTTTACACCCACACACACACACACACACACACACACACACACACACACACACACACACACACACACACACACACACACACACACACACACACACACAGTACGTACGCGGTGGTGGACAAAGTACTCAATCAATGTCTCAGCGGAAGAGTAGGGAGACCGCCTCCATCCACACTGCAGATGTGCTGGATGTAATGTATTAGCCTCGTCGTTCCCAGCCTTTTTCTCATCTCCGAGGAGGAAAGTCTGGAAACGAAACGACCGTGGTTCTCAAACTTTTTCCAATGTCAAGCCCCCCCCCGCTCGCTCAAATTAATAATATGTAATATGTATTTGGCCGCGGGCCGCCCCGCTGGCTGTTTGCCGCCTCAAGTTTGCAAGAAGTGGATGTAGAATTGAACCCCTACGGTATAATATCTGTCGGGGGGGACCTCATATGTCCAAAGCTGTCGCTTTTCAGGATTCAAATTCAAAAACGGCAAAAGCAGCAGATCTACAAGCTCAAGATCTTGTAGATATGCTACTTTTGATCTTTTTGTGCGACGCTGTAGTATGATCAAGTAGGGAGTTAATTTACGGGGGAAAAAAACACAAAAAGTTAGAATACGGAGATAAAGAGGTTTTCTGCCACGACAACGATATAACGATATACCGTAGAATAGGCTCTATGCACAGCAGCCGTATTGGAAAGAAATTGGGCCTCTTCTTACTTCCTGCACAGGTGTTACCAATGATACTAATGAAGGCTCTGTTCCATTCTGGTCAGGGTGCTGATGTCGTGCATGTTGGCTCACTAGAAACACTCCATTCTGGTTCCCAAATGGCCCCTTATGGTGGGTGTGTAACTCTGAGAGTGTACAAATGGAACCAAATGGACCCGTAAGGGTCCATTTGGTTCCATTTGTACACTCTCAGAGTTATGGGGGGTCCTTGAAAATAAGACAACCACTATGCTACACTAAATGGAACAGAGCCTTAATTAGTATCATTGGTAACACCTGTGAAGGAAGTAAGGAAGGGGCCCAATTCATTCCCAATATGGCTGCTGTGCATAGAGCCTATAGAGAGCTGGAGACAGAGAAAGACGGAGAGGAGAGAGGACACGAGAGACGAAAAAGACGGCGGGCCCCCGTATCCTCATTAGCATTAACGCTATAGGTCTTCAGCGCGGGCTCTGCCGCTTTCACGTTTCGTGTTCACACACACACACACGTAATGACATTTCAAGGAGATAGGGAGGGATGACGGGGGGGGGGGCACTTTGTCACCGGGGCGGCCCACACAGTGACCTGGGAGGAGGAGGGGGGGGGGGCATAAATCTGCCAGCGCGCCTCGTTATACCTAGCCCACCCCTCCTGGCGGGACGGCGAGCCGTGTCCATTAACCCATTAACACCGGGAAACGCATTTTAAGATTTGAGCGGCACTCGATGCTGCGCTGCGAGCTTGTATATCTGCTATTTTTGAATAGCCAAATAATTTGAAAAAGAAATCGTGAAAATGTGTGCAATTCTTTGAATGTATGTAATTTTTTAAAGTGAACATTTGTAACTCAAATCTTTGCTTCTGGGGGTCCCTGGAACAACATATTTTCAGATGGGGGTCCACGGCCAAATACATATTGGAAGGTCCTAGACAAAAAAACTGTTAGGATTTAGAAGACATTTTGTAGAATCCTCAGAAGCAAAGATTTGAGTTACAAATCTTCGCTGTAAAAAAATATTATATATAGATTTGCACAGATTTTCACGGAAAAAAATAGCCCCAAAGAAATCTTAAAATGACCCGGATGCGTTCCCGGATTGAATGGGTTAATCAGGGGGCTCTCTCCCCGCTCCTCTCCTCTCTTTAATTGCCCGTTTCAACACGTGGTTCATGTTTCATACGTTGGCGGGCGGCTGGAAGGCGTTTGTCTCCTTTAATTTATGCTCTTGTCGTACGACGGTGTCGCTCGTGTGTGTGTGTGTAAAATAGGAGATCTACAAGCTTCTGGACAATGCGTTACTGCGTTATACTCCGTTGTAAAACGTCAAAGTATGAATCAGGCTTAAATGCCCCATGGTTAATCCTATCCTGGAGTGATCATTGAGTGAAAATAGCAGAAGAGCTTTTGTGCATCGGCTATTTTCGGGAGGGGAAAAAAGGAGCGTACTAGTACCAACTGAATGGAACCCTGGGGTACCCAGGTCAAGTAAGTATATAAGGTTTAAATGCTTACAGACCAGGTGAAGGGGGGGTGGGGGCGCCCACATATAGGCTTTGATGCCTGACAGTGTCTCTATTTCCACTGTCCTATCGAAATAAAGGCGAAAAGCCTCCACCAGGTGAAATGGCTTTTTCGAGAGAGTGGTCCAACTTCCACATCGTGACGGATTTCGTTGCGAAACGAGGGGCTAGGCGGGCCTCGGCCAATCACAGCGATGGGGGGAGGGGGGGGGGGGGGGGGGTGCCTGGCTCTGAACCACTGCAGTTTCCAACCTCCACACAGCGTGCAGATGATGAGCGTCTCGTGTCCGGCTATGAGGACTTCTCTCTCTCTGCGCGTGTGTGTGTGTGTGTGTGTGTGTGTGTGTGTGTGTGTGTGTGTGTGTGTGTGCGTGTGTGCGCATGCGCGTGTGTCTCTCTCTCTCTCGTCACATTGAAGTGATTATATAGATTATATATCTTATCTATATCATTCTTAATGTGTGTACGTCACCATGTGGATGACCCTGCAATGTCCTTCACTGATCACACTGGAGAAATGCACAATCCTTGTGGTGTGTGTGTGTGTGTGTGTGTGTGTGTGTGCGTGTGCGCATGTGTGCGTGTGCAGTTCACTTCTAAAGGTTGTTACACACCGGGGCGATTTTTTCGTGCGAATAATGCGGGTTTTTTTAAAACCTTATAAAGTCAATGGCTCCGTACATGGAGCGAAAAAGCGAAAAAGCGTCTTTTAATTATTCGGAACGAGTCCGAATTTTGCGTATATTCGCTATTTTCGCCGGTGTCGCCCGGTGTGTAAGGACCTATATACTGTAGAACAGTGTGTGTGGGGGGCTGTGAGTGTGTGTTTTCCAGTGAATAGGGATACGTTATTTTCTATTTGTTCTGGGGGAGTACTAGGCCATAATAGAGCCATCTATATGCTGCTGGTGGGTGTGGTGTTCAGTTCTTCACGTCTTCGAAATGTCTTTCTCAAGGCACTTAGAAGGAACAAGGCTTCCCGTGTTAGAATGGAGTAGAGCCACACTGATATATTGTTGCTGTTGGGACCGGAACTTCTTATCTCCACATTCTAACTATTTGTGTTTTTTCATAAATGAACGCCCTACCACTTGATCAATGATCATACTAGAGCGCCACACAAAAGTAGCAGATCTACAAGCTCGAAACGCGGCGCTTTGCACCGCGTTTCGAGCTTGTACTAGGGCTTTCACCAACTAGTCGACTAGTCGACTAGTATAACCACTAGTCGACCTTGTTGGTACTAGTTGAATAGTTGAAAAAAATTATAATATATATATATATATATATATTTTTTTTTAATTTTTAATGCTATAGTAATGGCCCATCTTACTATTATTACTATCCTCCTGACTTTATTTTTTATCAAAAGGGGGTCAAAAGCATGCCCAATAAAAGCCTATTATTGGGCAATGGGGATCCTTGGAGACGCTGCTGTGGTGCTGTGCTGCTGTGCCAGAAGCGCTTCCCTTAAAACGCCATAAAAACAAGGGCAGGAGGATAATAATAATAGTAATATAGTAGTAGGATGGTATTAAAACAGTACATTGTTTTTTTTAATTTAAATTTTGACTAGTCGACTAGTCGACTACCACTGGGTCAAATTAGTCGACCTGTAAAAATCTCTAGTCGTGAAAGCCCTAGCTTGTACATCTGCTACTTTTGTTATTTTTTTATTTGAATCCTGAAAAGTAACAGTTTTGGACATATGAGGTCAAATTATGTTCAGAAGCATCTTCCATAAAACCCTAATGGTCTCGGATATTTCATAAAAGCAAAGGTTGAAGCCACAATATTATTTCCTCACCTGGTTGGCAGCAGTATGTAGAAGAACAGCAATATTACAAAAAAAACATGATTTTACATATTATTCTGTTATTTGTTTAGGAAACGGAGCTAGGACTCCTTTAACACTGTTTCGCACACATTTTTTTCAGTTGTGAGATTTTCTTTTTGCTTCAGTCCATGAGGCAGATGTCTCATACAGTTTCTCTCCGTATCTTTTTTCTCCGTAAGTTGAGACCTTGAGCCCGTATTCTAGGAAAAGAGCTTGTTTGCTGTATCTCTGTTTGAAAGGGAGGACGACTCTGTCTCCAGATTAAAAGAAATAATCTTTGTATGTTTTACTTTTGAATTAATTTAATTGCAAAGAGTGGATGTAGAATGGATTCAAGGATGTGGCCTGCGCAAAAACATTTGATTTACAGTTCTATCGGTATGCAGCTATGCCACACTAATCTCTCAAGAACAGATTCAGAGCCGCGCTTACTGCATCTGTCGGGGGGGGCCGTTCGGAACGTGTGAACATTGGCCTACAAGCGGGCGTGCCTTCAGATCAGGAAGCAGGCCGCGCTTTACCCAATCAAATGCAGCGGGCGGGATTTACATCTGTGCGTTCGCTTCCTACTGGAAAGAAAAAACAAACTCATTTAACAATAGCGTCCTCGGAGCCGACAAAACAAAAAGTTAGTAGCATTCAGTCAAACAAAATGTAATGCCTCAACTCCTAGAATTCCAAGTGCTTGTCAGGGAGGGGGGGGGTCCCCAGTTCAAATATGATTATTTTTGGGGGGGGGGGGGGTCACTCACAGCCTGAAAAGGTTGAGAACCACTGGCCTAATGCATAATAAACTGGGGGTCCTTGAAGTGAAACCGTTTGGGGAAACACTGAACCACAGGAGGTGGAGCAGTGAGCAGCCACAGTCATCACAGTCTATTCTTATGCTCTATTATTATTTCTTGCACATTTTTTTGTGTGAAGTGCCCTGTAACTCAGCTTTTAAAAGTGCTATATAAATAGCATTTATATATTGTTTTAAAGTGTATTATTACAATTATTATTATTGTATTATTATTTGATGTAAGGGAGACATTGACTGTGGTTAGTAAAGTGTAGACATAGGGCCACAGTGTGTACTGTCTACCAGACATTAAATCACTTTACCGATATTAATCACCATAACTGCCATATATATATATATGGTCCAGGCCGTTATACAGTGTGTGTGGGGTGGGGCTGGACACACAGCACACCGAGCAGCCAGATAATAACCGTGCTGCTTTATTAGTGTGGAGCCAGGTGGTCATGTGGGTGGTCTCACCTCAGCAGTCATATGGCATATGGCCCGAGACCCCCGTAGAGCTGCTGTCTGCGTCTGAGTCATACTGGTTGTCTGGCTGCAGTGACTCAATAGGCCTGACAATGACAATGACCGCCTCGGGCCAGTCAATAGGCTCTATGCACAGCAGCCATATTGGAAAGGAATTGGGCCTCTTCTTACTTCCTTCACAGGTTTTGCCAATGATACTAATGAAGGATTTTACGGTGGTTCTCAAACGTTTGATTTGAAGGACCCCCATAACTCTGAGAGTGTACAAATGGAACCAAATGGACCCTTACGGGTCCATTTGGTTCCATTTGTACACTCTCAGAGTTACACACCTTTTTAAAATGCACAATATCAGCAACCCTGACTCTGTTTGACCAGAATGGAACAGAGCCTTCATTAGCATCATTGGTAACACCTGTGAAGGAAGTAAGAAGAGAAGTAAGAAGTATTATACTTCATGGGACGCGCTACGTCAGTGGTTCTCAAACCTTTTACATTTCAAGGACCCCCATAAGAGTGCACAAAGTTTGTTTTAAGACCTGAGGCCGATTCGACTACAAATGCCTTCTAAAGTCAGTAGTTCTCACACTTTCAAGATTTTTCAAAAATGTTCAAAAATGGCAGATCTACAATCTCGCTGCGCGGCGCTGTGAGCTTGTAGATCTGCCCTTTTTTAATAGCCTTCGCAAAAATCTAAAATGACACTGCTTTCCTGGTTTTATGTAATTTCTTAGATCGTTTTATTTATTAATGAAATTCTTTGATTTAATTATTTTTTTAATGACAAATTGTGATTCTATTTTTCTTTTTTAATCTTTTGAAATAATAATGATAAACTCGCGACCCATAAAAATGGGTCCGCAATCCAAAAATGTGTTGTAGCCCACTGTTAAGGAAACGCTGGTCTAAATCAAGCACCCCTAATCATCACCATGTTTTTGTTTTCTGTTGAAAATCTGTTATCTTCACAGAGTGACACAGTTGTGTGACAATAAAGCCAAAATGTGCTTGTGAGTGCAGTAGTTCTAAAAAATGTTTGTGCCATGGACCCCCAAATTTATATATATTTCGCCGCGGACCACCCCCCATCTGAAAATATGTTGTGCCAGGAACCCCCAGAAGAGAAGATTTGTGTAAAAAAAAAAAAAAAAAATCAAACACTTTCAACATTGTATTTATTTTTTTCAAACATACCAGATGTACAAGCTATTTACTATTTTTAAATAGCTACGTTAACACATTTTGCTGGGTGCCACCTGGAACCCCTCCAAGCGGACCCCACTTTGAGAACAACTGTGTAAATGCGTGCGCGCATGTGTGTGCGTGCGCGCATGTGTGTGTGTGTGTGTGTGAACAGAAATATAATGACACCCTGTTATATTATTGATGCTGCTGTGTCTCCTCTCCAGCTACCGGCTGTTATGTAGGACATGACAAGCGTGGTTTGTTTAGGCTGACACCATTGTCACCGGGCTGGCCTGGTGGACCGTGGTTCATATAACTGGACTCTCTCTATTCCCCGGTGTTTCGCCCAGGTGGGTGTGGTTTTGAGGGTAGGTTTAGGCATAGTTTTTGTGAGGTTAGGTTTAGGCATAGTTTTTGTGAGGTTAGGTTTAGGCATAGTTTTTGTGAGGTTAGGTTTAGGCATAGTTTTTGTGAGGTTAAGGTTAGGTTTAGGCATTGTTTTTGTGAGGTTAAGGTTAGGTTTAGGCATAGTTTTTGTGAGGTTAAGGTTAGGTTTAGGCATTGTTTTTGTGAGGTTAGGTTTAGGCATAGTTTTTGTGAGGTTAAGGTTAGGTTTAGGCATTGTTTTTGTGAGGTTAGGTTTAGGCATAGTTTTTGTGAGGTTAAGCCAAGGTTAGGGTTACGGTTAGGATTAGACATATAACCACGCCCACCTGGGTGAAACACCAAAGAAAGAGGGAGTCCCTTCATATAACTGCACTAAAATTTGACAATTTTGTTTAACCACACAAAATATTTTAAAAGTGAGCAGATGTACAGGCTCAACGCGCCGCTTTGTAGACCTGCAAGCTTTTACAAATATATTGTTGCTGTTGGACAGAAACCTCTTATCTCCATGTTTTAACTTTTGTGTTTTTTTGTAAATGAATCCCCTACTTGATCATACTACAGCGTCACACAAAAGCATCAAAAGTAGCAGATCCACAAGCTCGAAACGCGGCCAAAAGCGTTGTGTTTTGAGCTTGTAGATCTGCTACCTTTGCTATTTTTGAATTTGAATCCTGAAAAGTAACAGTTTTGAACATATGAGGTTTCCAAAAAAAAACTGAAAACTGATTTTTCGAAGAATGCAAATCAGTTAGTCTCAATCTCAACATATTTTGAGATGGGGGGTCAGCGGCCAAATACGTCCTTGACATGGACATGTTGGAACACCACTGGTATAGCAACATACTGTTAGGATTTAGAAAACATTTGTAGAATATGTATTTGGCCGCAGACAGACCCCCATCTCAAAATGTTTTGTTCCAGGGACCCCCCAGAAGCAAAGATTTGAGTTACAAATGTTCGCTTTAAAAAATGCATATTCAAAGATGTGCACACATTTTCACGATCATTCAAAAACAGCAGATCTACAAGCTCAGATCTACTGTACTGCTATTTTTTGAATAGCCACAGAAATCTTAAAATGACACAGATGCGTACCCGGATTGAATGGGCTAGGTGAGTAAACTGATAAGCCTGTGACGACTAAGCTAGCTTGTGATGTTATTGTCAGTATGGCTGCAGATATCCAGTGAACCGCTGGGGAGGTGGAGGTGGGGGTGGTGGGGGTGGTGGGGGTGGTGGGGGTGGGGGGGGGGGTCACCGGGGCGACCAGGCCATGTTTACACTCGTTAGCCAGCTCGTTAAAAAGGTCACGGGGGTCAGGCTGCGGGATGACACCTGTTCCCAAGCGGTAGCTGTAAGCACCTTTTACCTTTTTCCACAGAGATGGAATTACAGCGGCTCCTCTGAACCCGTTGACCCATTCAGTCCGGGATACGCATCTCTGTTATTTTGGATTTCTTTGGCTGTTCGAAAATAGCGGATGTACAAGCTCATAGCTTGTAGATCTGCTATTTTTTGAAACATCGTGTGTGCAAATCTTTGAATATGTATGTTTTTTACATTTTGTAACTCAAATCTTTGCTCCTGGGGGGGGTCCCTGGAACAACGTATTTTGAGATGCGGGGGGGAGGGGGGGGGGGGTCCGCGACCAAATACATATCATTTTTAGGGTCCTTTGACATGAGAGAAGTTTGAGAACCTCTGATATTATAGCAACATAGGTTTTGAAGACATTTGTAGAATCCCCCAGAAGCAAAGATTTGAGTTACAGATGTTCGCTTAAGAAACATTATATATATATATTAATTAAAAGATTTGCACACATTTTCAGCAGATCTACAAGTTAATAGCGCGGCAATATGAGCTAGTATATCTGCTATTTTTGAATAGCCAAAGAAATCTAAAATGACACAGAAGCGTTCCCGGATTGAATGGGTTAACCCATTAAGACATGAGGCCGATTCTGCAAAGGCCTTCTAAATCAGTGGTTCTCAAACTTTTTCGTGCCCAGGACCCCCAAAATGATATGTTTTGTGCCAGGGACCCCCCCACAAAAATAGCAGATGCACAAGCTCGCAGCGCGGCACAAAGTGATGCGCTGTGACCTTGTAGATCTGCTATTTTTGAGAACTACAGTTTTAAACCACTGTTCTAAATCCCAAGAGTTTTCTGTGAAACTCATGTTGCTAACTTGCTATATATATAGCTAGAATCTAAAATGACACGGGTGCTTTCAATCTGTTAACCTGTTAACACCTGAGGACGATTCTACAAATGTTTTATAAAAACAGTATTTTTTTTTAAACTTATGTTGCTATATCAGTTGCTATATGTCAGTGGTTCTCAAACATTTTCATGTCAAGGACCACCCAAAATGATATGTATTTGGCCGCGGACCCCCATCTCAAAAATATTTTGTTCTAGCAGATCTGCAAGCTTGAAACACGGCGCGATCTGCTACATTTGCTGTTTTTTCAATTTGAATCCTGAAAGGGTAACAGCTTTTGGACATAATATGAGGTTTTCCACCAAACAGAGACGATTTCTTACTGGGTGTCTCTCTCTCTCTCTCTCTCTCTCTCTCTCTCTCTCTCTCTCTCTCTGTGTGTGTCCCGTTTTAGAAGTTCCCAGAGTTGAAGTTCAAGTACGTGGAGGAGGACCAGCCGGAGGACTTCTTCATCCCCTACGTGTGGTCTCTGGTCTTCAACTCGGGCGTGGGTCTCCACTGGAGCCCGCAGGGCATCGAGCTCTTCAGCATGGACTCCTCCTCCTGAGAAGACCCCACGTGGGAACGGCTGCATCCATTTAGTGAAGCGTCTGTGTGTGTGTGTGTGTGTGTGTGTGTGTGTGTGTGTGTGTGTGTTTTCGTGTGTGTGTGTGTGTGTTAGAGAGCCAAAGTCTGGCCGATACGTCAGCCATTATTTGACTTTTTTGACGAGATCCGTATCCCGATTTTTAACCACTTTAAACCTGGCGTCCCTATTTTTTTACGAAAGAACAATAATAGCAGATCTTTTTTTTTTTTTTAAAGGGCCTAACTCGTATTTTTTGTTGTTGTTTTTTTTACAAAATATTGGTCAAAACATCGGTAATCGAAGGTCTAGGACTCTCCGAAATCGAGGGCGGCATCGGACCCAAAGATCTGGCATCAGTCGGGCTCTAGAGTGTGTGTGTGTGTGTGTGTGTGTGTGTGCGTGCGTGTGTGGGCGCACGTGCATCTGTACATAAACGTACATTACCCATCCTATGTGCACGCTGCTTTGAAAGTGCCTCAACCTTGTACAGTTTGCTGATTATTATTATTATTATTATTGTTGTTGTTTTTTATCAAATAATTCAGCACAACCTCTTAACGTTTTCTCCCTCCCTCTTCCCCCATATCAAAAGAGTCGTGACCTTTTCCCACGCTGGTAGAGGCTCTACCCCGTCAGAACCGCGCCAGAGTGGCTTCCCTCGACTGCTCCTATTGGCGCCTCAAGAGTTAAAAGGGATATTTCACTTTCAAACATGTTTGGGCTCATTTTAACGTCTACTCAGGCTTTTGTTAGGACAGTTTGCTTGATTCAGTATTTAGATATTTGATGTTCATTTGATCAGACACGCCCCCTTCCTATACAAAACCCATTGTAACTTCAAACTCCCATTTTAACCATGATGGATACATCGACAACACCGTCCTTGGTTCTGGTGACTGATATTGTCCTTCTAATGCGTTTTTACTTTTGTCATTTATTTGATAAAAAAAATATATATATAAAATTATAAATATTCGAATAGCCAAAGAAATCTAAAATGACACAGATGCGTTCCCGAAGCTATATATTAATATTTATAATTGTATAAATATGAATATATATAATTATACAATTATGAAAAATAAATGAAAAGGGTAAGTAAGTAAAAAACACCATCCATTTGAAGTTACAATGGGTTTGTATAGGAAAGGGGCGTGTCTGATCAAATTGGATATCAAATTTCTAATTACTGAATCAAGCAACGTAAAAACTGTGTGGAGTGTTCACAAAAGCCTGAGTAGACGTTAAAATGACCCCAAACATGTTTGGAAGTGAAACATCCCTTTAATGGGACCTTAATGGGTTAAGTATGATCTAAGTGCTGGAATCCGTTGGTTTTGGGGGAACGGGTCGTTCACAGCTACTGGATTTACCGGTATTAATACTGGATCTATTTCACGAACAGCTTCTGTAATATTGCTAAGTTTTTTAGGTACTGTGAGTTAACTCCATGTAGAAGCCCGCTATTTTCTCCCTATTTCTTTTTTGGTTTTGTTTAAAAAGCATTTTTGTCTTGAACTGGAGTTCAAAAAACAGGTCAGAGAGAAGAGTTCCCGATTTTATGAGATGTGAGTGTGCTGTTGATTAAATCGACAAATACGGCTTAATTTGCATCACTGTTAAATAATTGATCCACAATCCACACGTGTTTGTTTGATCAGTTCATGCAAAAAAAAAATTGGCCTATTTAATTGAACCGCGTTTTCACGATGGGCGAGGATGCGTACCTTAATGAGGAAACCAAATTCCATTGTCCTGTGTTGCGTATGGTCATGTTTGTCTGCTTAGGTAGACACTTTACTTGCATGTATAACTGGAGAGTTTTTGTATTAAATTATTTATTTTGACGTTTTCTTTTTTTCCTTTTTCTTTTTTGGTTTGTCGGCTCCCACCAGAGCTTTCAGCTTAACAGCAGAGACTTTACAGATTGCTATTATTAATATCATTCTTCACCGACTTCTTCCATGTAAGTGTAAGATGGCTTTCTGTTATTCTGTGCAATATCACATTGTGATCAAACTTTTACTTTGAATATAGGGGTCAAAAAAATAAAATATCGGTTTCAATAAACACTTTGTCACATTTTCCAATTATGTGCATAACCTATAATAATCAAATGTATGAGTTCAGGATACGTTTGGGGATTATTGTTTAAAAAAAACAGATGGTTCGGGCATGTTGGTCATTTCTCTCCAAATGGTTTGAAGATTTCACTATACACATTCTCACTCCTATGTATGTTTGTAGTTTTAGATCAGCGGTTCCCAATTTTTTTTTGCTCGAGACCCAAAAGAGAGATTTTATGTCTCCCCGGGACCCAAACTAGTGAAAATAGCAGATCTACAAGCTCACAGCGCATCGCGATTTGAGCTTGTAGATCTGCTATTTTCACGACTTCTTAAAAGTTTTTTTTTTGTTATTCTTTTTTAGAATTTCATAGATTTTTTTGAATATTTTAATAATTCTCTTGAAAAATATTTGAACTTTCTGTTTAATTTGTTAACATGTTAGATGTTTTTCTTATTTAAAAAAAAAACGTTTTGAAATAATAATTACACTTCTTTTTGGTAAAAAGGGAATTAACTCGTGACCCATAAAAATGGGTCCCAAATCTCCCAACCCACAGTTAGGGAAACCGTGCTTTAGAACGATCCTGGCAGTCCCACGTCACGTGACTGACGATGGTATGCGGGTGTGCGTTCTGACTCCCAACTCGGTGTAGGCAGACGCACCAGTAAAAACGTTGAAGACAAGGCAGGCATGCCGACACCACACAGCTCGGCAGGGGGGCGCGCGTTCGTCTTGCTCGGGCGTGCCTATATGTTTATGTTTTCTTTGACATGGATATCGTTGTTTTTTCGTAAATTAACGCCCTACTTGATCATACTACAGCTTCACACAAAAGTATGAAAAGTAGCAGATCTACAAGCTCGAAACGTGGTGCGAAGCGACGCGCTTCGAGCTTGTTGATCTACTCTTTTGCTATTTTCGTATTTGAATCCTGAAAAGTAACAGTTCTTGGACATATGAGCTTTCCACCCGACAGGGTCAATATCACAGGGGTGCCCACTGGCCTTGCGGTCCAGGCGCATACCACATACGCTGGTAATCCAGCTTGACAGCGTGTCGCGGGTTCGACTCCCGATCCCGACGACCTTTGCTGTGTGTCTCCCCCCCATCTCTCTCCCCATTTCCTGTCAGCCTACTATCCTATCAATAACGGTAGAAAAAGACCCCAAAAATATCTTTAAAAAAAAACAAACACACCCTGTGTGAAGGAAGCGGTGCCTTTGCGGCGGGGCTTAACTAATTTCAGTTCGTCCCTATTGGTGGTCTGAGTCCACTTACCAAATTTGTACTTGGTAGCATGCTGCAAACTGGAATAATGGCTGTTTAAAGCCCAGCCAATGGGCAGACAGAGGGGGCGGGGCTTAAGTAATTACAGTTCGTCCCTATTGGTGGTCTAAGTCCACATACCAAATTTGGACTTGGTGGCATGGTGCAAACTGGACTTATGGCTGTTTAAAGGCCAGCCAATAGGAAGAGAGAGGGGGCGGGGCTTAATTAATTTCAGTTCGTCCCTATTGGTGGTTTTAGTCCATGTACAAAATTTGTACTCCGTAGCATGCTGCGAACTGGAGTTATAGCTGTTTAAATGCCGTGCTCATATTCCGTGCTCATACGGACGTCAAGTGTGTGTGTGTGTGTGTGTGTGCGTGTGTTCGTGTGTGCGCATGTGTGCAGTATTGGCTTGTGTGTGTGTGTGTGTGTGTGAACTGGAGTTATAGCTGTTTAAATGCCGTGCTCATACGCCGTGCTCATACGGACATAACATACGGACGGACGGACGGACGGACGGACGGACGCGCGTGTGTGTGTGTGTGTGTGTGTGGGAACTGGAGTTATAGCTGTTTAAATGCCGTGCTCATACGCCGTGCTCATACGGACATAACGGACGGACGGACGGACGGACGGACGGACGGACGGACAAAGTCAAATGTAGAGCGGTTGGCACCGCTAAAAAAGAGAAGATATCACAAGTACATTGGACAAACCAGATGCATTGTTTGAGTGTTCTAGACAGGTGTTGAAGTGCTAAATGTCAACACCTGTCCACACAGAAAGCATTTCTAAATAAGCTAATAAAAAAAAGTAACTATCAAATACAAGGATACATCATTATAATCCAAATCAGACCAAAATATATGAACTGTGTAACATGAAACGTACAGTTTGACCTGGGTGTCAGAATGCTTTGGATTTTGAGGTGTGTGCGCGTGCGTTTGTTCATAGAGGTGTGTGCGTTCCAAGTTCAAGCCAATTATTTGGGGGCCCACTTGCAAAATATCCTCACGGCCCTCCCAGTGAGCCCCGGGCCCCTGGTTGGGAAGCGCTGCTGCAGGTTACTGGGAGTAGCCGGGGTGTTGGCTGAACGGGACAGGGCTTCAGTCTTTGAAGTGCTTCTCAGGTGACCGGTGCATCGGCCAGCTGGCCTCCTGTTCCAACACCATGTCACTTTCTCCCTGCCTCCTCTGTACCAGTGTTGATTTTGACAGCACATTTTGATTTAGTTTTAGTCATAGTCTTTTGGATAAAATTCTGTTTAGTTTTAGTCATATTTTAGTCACCTGAAATGTTTTACTTTTAGTCTAGTTTTAGTTGACTAAATATAAGATTTTAGTCGACTAAATCTGCATTTGATTTAGTCGACTAAAATACATTTTTGGCAAGCCGTGATGCCATCGAAATGGCTGATTTTCACTTAGCTGCATGGTGAAAATAGCAGATCTATAAGCTCACAACGCGTCACGCTGCGACGCGTTGTGAGCTTGTAGATCAGCTATTTTCGGTCTGTGACAACCCCGCGCACCCATGATGACTTGTCTTAGTTCTACTGGATCTCTTCTCCGCTCGTCCCTCCCAAACATTTTAATCAAGTTTTTATTTGTTGACCAAATTGTCAGTATATTTAGTGTCTTAGTTTTAGTCATCATAGCTTAGTTTTTATTTTGGTTTTACTTCGTTTTCGTCAGTGAAAGAAGGCAGTCGACAGACATTTTTTCGTCGGATGCACCGCGGTGGATTCGAACCCCCAGCCCTCTGCGGTGGTGGACAGGCACTCCACCCCTGCACCACCAGAGCACAGCGACCGTCTTCTTAGCGATTATTCAACCGATTACTTGTTCGAATAATCAAATAAGCTGTTTTCTTTGTATAATTATTTTATGTATCAATGACACATGAACAAATTCTAATAGATTTGGTTATAACCGACTAAATCGATTAGTCTTACTTTCCGTATAAGCCCTACATTTCAACATACTTTGTCGGACAATGTTGTAGTATGAAAATAGCTAATTTGCAACGTGTTGCGGTCGTAATTTTTTAAAATCCATATTTTTATTTAAATAGCTTAGTTTGATTAACTATTCAACCCTTAAATGCAAGTGAATATTGAATACTAGAGTTTCGGGGGGCTACGCCCCCCTCAACCCCAGCCGCGCACGGGGCTTTGCGTTTGTTGGTCCCTCCGTGTCCCTGTGTCTGTATCCGTGTAGCTGCAGCACAGAGTGGGCAGTATAGATGGGGATTATGGCTGTTAGAGGCATGTACGCGCACGGGGCCCGCGTGGGCGTGTGTATATGGGGGTAGACAAATTGTCTAAGTAACATTTGCAAAAAGGGAAAAAAAAAAAAAAATTGTAAGAAAGTGTAATGTAAAAGTTACAAAATGATGAAAAATAAGTAGAAGAAATTATATTTTGTATGTTTCGCGGACCACCAGGGGGTCCGCGGACCCCCTGGTGGTCCGCGCGGAAATCGTGGGATGAAAATTTCCAAAAGGAAAAAAAAAAAAAAAAATATGAAGGTGGTTGCTTGTTTTTCTGAAAGCTGGCGAATGGCAGCCCTTTCTGCAAGATGGCGGCCGCCTGGTGTTGTTTTGAGTACGTGTATTTGGGGGGGGGGGGGGGGGGGGGGGGGCGTGAAAGGGTTGATAAACACTGCTCTAATCGGAGCGAAATTATCTGAAATTACTACATGACCATAATGCAGGCTAACATGCGTTGCACGGGGCGGTCCTGCCATTACGTTAGTTACTGTAGTTGCTGTGGAGCTACATAGTTCTCCAGAAGACACACACAAACATACACCATCTACAATGGACGAACTGAGCAGCAATATAGACATTCACCACACGAACGTGCATTGTTGACAAAGTGATTGCACAGCCGCTGCAGGCATGACAACCAGGTTAGCGTTAGCGACATGGCAGCTATCACAGCGCCCTGTCCGTCGTGCTGCAACTGCCTGTGATGGCTACAGCAGTAACAGCAAGCTGTCTGCGATGCCATTGTCTGGAGACTGCTCTTAGCGTGACACGACCAATGAGAGTGAGCGCTGTAGTTGTTGCTAAGATACGGTGGCGTCTCTGCCCCATAGCTTGTAGATCTCTCACACATGATTGGCGTAGGCTGCGTTGCCAGGTCTGACTTTGTGTCTAAGCAATGGTCGGCTTATTTTTGCGCGCCTTTGGGCTCGTTTGCATTGTGCGCACGGCAGCGCTTGTTTAGCGTACGTCAGCGCGACGTGGCAACGGACGTGGCAACGTGAAAGGTGATTGGCTGGTGAAAAGAAACACCCGACGTTACACCAGAAATGGTGCCTGGAGAAAATGGTGACCAAAAAAAAAGTTTGGAAAAAAAGGAAAAAACCCCCGCAGCGGCTGCCTGCTGTTGTGGTGATGAGGTCGTGCGCACGGTAAACGGTACGAAGCTGCCTCCCCTTCCGTTTTGTCCGACATTTGGTGAGTAGAATTAATTATGTTGCGCGGTGGAAAAGGTGTAGTGAACAGTGAGATGTCCCCTACGCGAGGCGTAAATTCAGTGCGGCCGCCGTGGCGAGTCAGTAGGCGACATGTGGTCTGGCGGTGCGTTGTTTATCCGATAACAGAGCTGTGGGGTGTCGCCACCGAGGGTGCGGAAGTTGCTCGCCATTTATATAGTTAGATGACTATTACATAGTATTCTTTTTTTTGGCCTGTTATGATAATGGCTGTAGGCAGGACAGCGAGCAGAAATGGAGGCATGAAACCACTTAGAGAGACTCCAGTCCCTGGTACAAAGGGACCCTCTGTGTCCGTGTGTGGAGCTCCCATTTCCCTGAGAGAATTCCGTGCCTCTCGTCTCCATTGTATTGATTTTCGTGGCTGAAATTTTGCCATTCTCAAGGACAATATAATTGATGCAATTTCATCTAAAGAATGGCCCATTTTCAGCTCAGGGTCATTGGTAGGTTATAGAAAGGCTGCATGAACAAAGCGAGTGGGTTCTGTGTGTGTGTGTGTGTGTGTGTGTGTGTGTGTGTGTGTGTGTGTGTGTGTGTGTGTGTGTGTGTGTGTGTGTGTGTGTGTGTGTGTGTGTGTGTCTCCCACCTTCATAGACTAGCAGTGCCAGATGGTTGATCTGCTCTTTGTTCCATAGACATGCATACAGTAGACAACTAGACATACATAGACTTACAGTAGACATGCATAGACCTTCATAGACATACAGTACTGTACGCAGACAGCCCGTTGCTATGTTAAATGAACGTGTCTGCCATGTTGGCCTGTTAAACAGCCAAGTCAACAAGGGAGATGTGTTTTCATATTCAAGATTTTATAATCTACGATTCTACGTGGTCCGTGGACCACTGGTGGTCCGTGTGGTCCCTGATCATTCATTCGGTAATGTAGGAAAGTGAAGATGTTTTTATTTGTATTATTATTAATATTCACTATTTTATTCTTTTTTTATTTTGGATATTTGAGGACAGAGGAATTAAATACATTATCGTCATTATCATTGGTCCTTTGAGTGGGCTTATATGCTTCAATTCCAAACCTACTTAAAGCTTAACAGAAGGGGGTCAGTTCATTGGCTCTGTCATGAAACACAGTCCCTAGTGAAGTTCTGGATGACTTTTCAGGCAGAATTCCCAGAGGTTACAGTAAAAGCTAAATTGTATTTTACCTTTTGTAACTACGTATTTCTGTGACAATAGTATTTTCATGCTGGCATACCTGAAGAATATGCACAGGGCAAGGTTGGAGACAGAAGCTTACTTGAGACTCTGCCCAAGAAGAGACAGACATTCAAGATTCAAGATGACCTGGTGACCTAAGATGACTCGTCAATAGTCAGTTACTGGGAAGTGGGAGGTCAAAATCTTCCACAGAAAAGGGAGTTAGAATCCCAAGAAGGGTTGAGTCATCATTATTAGGAAATGTGCCCATATAATCGCATGTCTCTGCTCACTAGTGGTGGAAAAAGTACTTACTTACTCAAGTAAAAGTATCAATACTGCAATATAGAATTACTCTGTTACAAGTTGAAGTCCGGAATGCAAAAACGTACTTGAGTAAACGTACAAAAGTATTGGCATCAAAATATACTTTAAGTACCAAAAGTAAAAGTACTCATTATGCAGAATGTCCCATTTCAAGTTTTCAAATGTATATTATTATTACTATTATTATTATTAACCCAAACATCTTTTGAAAATAGCCGATCTACAAGCTCACAATGCGTCGCGATGCGACGCATTGTGGATCAAATGTGGATCCACAGCCAAACCAACATCAATTTGGAGGTCCTTGGCATGAAAATGTTTGAGGGACACCACTGGTCTACCGAAATGGATTTTGTTTGATAAGAGGATGAGTGATGATCAGTGATTGCTTCCATGCTACCTTGAATGAAATCTGTTGCATGGTGGCACAGTGCTGCATGGCTGTTGTAGTGTTGATTTTGACACCAAATTTTGATTTAGTTTTAGTCATAGTCTTTTGAATCAAATTCCATTTAGTTTTAGTCATATTTTAGTCATCTGAAATGTTTCACTGTTAGTCTAGTTTTAGTCGACTAAATGTCACAAGATTATAGTCGATTAAATCTACAGTTGATTTAGTCGACTAAATGTGTTTTGGCGGTGCCTTGATGGCGTCGTAATGGCTGATTTTACGCTTGGTTACATGCTGAAAATAGCCAATCTACAAGCTCACAACACGTCGCAGCGGGATGCGTTGTGAGCTTGTAGATCTGCTATTTTCAGAGCGCAACACCTGAGTATAAAGCATAGTCTTTTAGTTCTACTGGATCTCTTCTCCATCTCTTGTGAGCTTGTAGATCTGCTATTTTCAAAAGATGTTTATACATTTGAAAACTTGAAATGGGACATTCTGCATAATGAGTACTTTTACAAGAGCGTAACACCTGAGTATAAAGCATAGTCTTTTAGTTTTACTGGATCTCTTCTCCACTAACTAACTAACTAACTTCTCCCTAACATTTTAGTCTAGTTTTAATTTGTTGACGAGTGTGTTTTTTTGGTAACACTTGCTGTGTAATGTATAGGCCTATGATTTAATGATTTGAGTGCGTGGGGATCTAATTTTAAATAAACCATTGTGCTTTTATGGGTGATCCAGTTTAGTGGACCTTGTATTGTGAACTGTACTTCCATGTACTTTTTCCATGTCTTTCTAAATAAAGTATTTCAATCAATCAATCAATTATATACAAAAAAGTTGGAGAACCACTGCTTAGTGCACTAGATCAGGGGTCTTGAACAGGGGGTCCGGGACCCCTACGGGGTCTTCAGAGTTACAACAGGGGGGCCTCCAAATGTTTGTGTGATAGATTTGTTTTTTTACATTAACAACTTGAACCCAAGCATCCCTTTTCTGAGGAGAACTTTAGCCAAAAATAGCAGATCTACAAGCACTGCGAGGCGTTGTGAGCTTGTATATCAGTTATTTTTGGCAAAGAGGTATGGCGTAGAGGGAAAGAAGAGCAGACCAAGTAAAAAAAAAAGGTTTCATCTGCAGCACAATTTTATACAATATGTAGAGGGGGTCCCTGCTTCATCTCTCTCTCGGCTGGGGGGTCCTTGGCCAGAAAAGTCCCCTGGTTTAGATCATTGGCATGATGATATATCAACAACATCGGGGTCTTATTGAGCCAGAATGGCTCCTCATTGGTCAAACATCAGTTATAGGGGGTTGAGAAGCATAATTCCAAGTTTTCTATCATAAATCACTCCTTCCCAGAAATGTCTCAACCCCGTTGTCCTTTCTTAACCCATTGAGACCTGAGGCCGATTCTAAAAACGTCTTCTAAAACCTAACCATAGTTTTCTGAAAACGTTCAAATTCTTACTAAAAATAAAAAATAAAAAATGATGTTACTATATTATAGCAACAACTAATGAGACACAGAGGTGGCATCCGGATTGAAAGGTATAACAACGTATAGGTAGCAACAGGTCTCAATGGGTTAAACTTTACTCTGTAAATCTGGCTCACAGAGATTATCAACCTCGTGTGGGTCTCTGAGCGAAAGGGAGAACAGCTGACCTGCAGCAACCATAGAGGCATCACGCTCCTCTCCATCCCCGGTAAACTCTTCACCCGTATCCTACTCACCCGAGCTCTACCTGCAACCAGAAGCAGACGCCGCCAAACAAACAAGCCGGGTTCATGCCCAACCGCTCCACCACCGACCACATCTCTGCTCTCCGGCTCTTAATAGAAAAGGCCCCGGGAGTTCAGAAGGGACCGGCACCTGTTTATTGCCTTCATTGACCTTAAGGCGGCCTTCGACGCTGTGGAGCACGGGTCCCTCTGGAACATCCTGAATAGAAGTCCCTCGGAGCCCCGACAAAAAGCACCACACTCTTCAAGCAGCTGTATCATGGTGCGGAAAGCTGTGTGCGTGTGGACGGTCGGGACTCTTGAGTGGTTCCCCATAAACAGCGGGATAAGGCAGGGCTGCGTCGCTGCCCCAGAACTCTTTAACTGCGTCATTGACCACCTGATGTCAAGAGTCTGTGAGCGGGTCCCCGGGGTGTCACTCGGAAGCTACACTCTGAAGGACCTCGAATACGCCGATGACACCACTCTGTTCAGTGAGACTGCCGATCAGCTTTCTGAAGCCCTCATCGTGTTTGACGAGCAGACCAAAAAGCTCGGCCTGAAGACAAGCTGGCCCAAGACCGAGCTTATGCACGTAGGCGAAGGACCTGACCCACCACCCCTTCTGTTTGACGGCACCCCTGTCCACTTTGTCCCAACATTCAAGTATCTGGGCTCGACAGTGTCCAACATTGGCGACCTCAAGATAGAGGTGGACCGACGGCGTGCCCTAGCAGCCTCCGTCATGCGGTCCCTATGGAGACCGCTGTGGCGACACCGGCACATATCCGGGGAGAGTCTACAATGCCTCTGTCATTTCTGTCCTCCTGTCTGGCTCGGAAACATGGCCGCTGAATAACACTCTGGCGGCCAGGCTCGGTGGCTTCGACTCCAGAGCCCTCAGGAGGATCGAAGGCATCACGTGCAGGAGCCAGCGTGTCACAAACCGGGCCTTAAAGAGAGAAAACCCAACAGCTCCCAGCATCCCGTCTCGCAGCAATGCGACGAGTGCGCTGGTATGGCCACATCATCCGCCTGCCCGTTGAACACCAAACAAGCACCATCCTGGCCTTCAATCCCCAGCAAGCCGGTTGGAGACGTCCCAGAGGCGCCCCCCCTCATCTATAAGAAGTGCAAGAAGACCAAGTAAGTAAGTAAATAATCTGCTTATAACACTGTATGAGTATAGTTATAAGAACTCAAACGGTCAAAACCCTTTATAACAATGCTTCTCAACCATGTGGTCCACATGTTCTTAAATAATGACCTCTAAGGGCTTGATATAATGTGTTGCACGATACTACGCAGCAACACATTTTTAATAGTCATTATTTAACTGAAATAATTATGTTAGACGGTTCAGAGCTCAAAAGTAGGTTGAGAACCACTGATCTATTCCTATCCCATGGCTATCCTTATTCTGTTCTCTGTACTTAATTACAATTTTGAGGTATTTGTACTTTACCTGAGTATTTCCAATTTCCAATACTTTTACTTCTACTCCACTACATCTCAGAGGCAAATATTGTACTTTTACTCCACTACAGTTATTTGAAACCTTGGTTACTAGTCTTGAAGATTTGTATTATTATTACAAAACATGGACCACTTCAGCCCTATATACATTTTCAACCATTTGAAAATAGCCGATCTACAAGCTTGTGAGCTTGTAGATCTGCTATTTTCAAAAGATGTTTATACATTTGAAATGGGACATTCTGCATAATGAGTACTTTTACAAGAGCGCAACACCTGAGTATAAGTCTTTTAGTTCTACTGGATCTCTTCTCCACTAGTCCACTCCCTCACATTTTAGGCTAGTTTTAATTTGTTGACGAAATTGTCAATACATTTAGTCTTAGTTTTAGTCATCATAGCTTAGTTTTTATTTAGTTCTTATTTCGTTTTCGTCAGTGAAAAAAAGGTAGTCGACGAACATTTTTCGTCATAGTTTTAAGTCGACGAAATCAACACTGGGGCTGTTGCATGGTGGCACAGTGAGCTGAGCTTTGACTGGAGGACCAGAGCGCACACACACACACACGCACGCGCGCGCGCGCGCGCGCGCGCGCACACACACACACACACACACACACACACACACACACACACACACACACACACACACACACACACACACACACACACACACACACACACACACACACACACACACACACACACACACACATCTCCCCCATTATCATTGCCACCGTCACCCCATCCATCCCTCTGCCGTCTGCCCCGCGGCGACACTGGCTCACACTGGAGCCCACATTAACATACTGCATACGCCTCCCCAGTGGTGGAGAAAGTACTATATTTTTTTTACTTAAGTAAAAGTATCAATACTGCATTGTAGAGAATACTCTGTTTGCAAGTAAAAGTCCGGAATTCAAAATGTACTTGAGTAAAACTAAAAGTACAAAAGTATTGCTATCAAAATGTAGCCTACTTAAAGTACCAATAGTAGACTCTTCATTATGCAGAATGTCCCATTTCACAAGTTTTCAAATGTATAGCCTAAATGCTGCGGTCTACAAGCTCATGCAATTGTGAGCTTATAGACCGAAATGTAGGGCTGAAGTGGGCAATGTATGTTTTGCAACAATAATCTACAAAATCTACAAAGAAACTATAGTAACTAACGTTTTCAAATAATTGTAGTGGAGTAAAAAGTAGGCTACAATATTTGCCTCTGAGATAGTGGAGTAGAAGTCTAAGTATAGAAAATTGGGAAATACTTCAGTAAAGCGCCCCAAAAGTACAGTAGCCTACTTGAGTACATACTTAGTTACGTTACACCAATGCGCCTCCCATAACCTACTGTCTGTCTTCTAGTAGCCTAAAGAGAGCACAATTAGGCTACAGAGGAATTCCTCAGTTCCCCACATATAGGGGGGGGGGGGGCATAGCCTAGGTCACCAGACCCTGTGTCAGCGTCTGTCTCTGTGCTTTGCTATAAAGGCCTGCAAAGCGACAGATGCTATAGCCTATATCTCCTGTTCCCTTTGTTTTAAAATATTTGACTGAAATGCAATATTCAGGCTGTAATCAAATTGGATTGCGTCAGCCATAGCCTTTTTTTTTTGCTGTAAGAAATTTACTATTTTATGTTTTATTATTTAACTGGCATATGCTACAAACATGCTAACACCCCAAATTGTCTTGATTGATTGAATACTTTATTAGACAGAAATTCAAAGCGCGGGGTACTGCAGTACAGTCAAACATTTAAAAGGATAAACACACACAAAAAAGTCCTGAGGACTTTTTTCCATTGTGGTCCTATGAACAAATCAATCTAAATCTGCAGATGACCAAAGTGTCTTATGTGGTAGGATTTCTTTTTTTTTAAAGACAGACTTTAAAAACACTATAAATTGAAATCATCTAACTAGTGGTTACACCACGTAGGCTGCATTTAGCCTGTCTTTCATTTAAAACAACTGGCATCTCATTATCCCGAACGGAAATGGATTTCTATTGTCTAATCTGCTCATTAGAATATACACGAGGTGACAGACTAGTCGAAACCTCACAATGAATGGATGCTATTGTCTCTTTGACCAGAGGGCGGCAGCACTGAGTCTTGTCATGCAATATTATGAACCAAACCAAATGTGGGGTTGTTCATAATAATAATAATAATAATGATGATGATGTTGTGTTTTGAAATGTTTACAGATTGAACCTGATTAAATTAAGTTTCTGGTGAGAGTGGTGACTTCCTCCATACAATTATTTAGATCAGTGTGTTCCCTCTCAAAGTGGGTTCCAAATGGATCCATACAGGTCTGTAACTGAAAGTGCTCAAATGGAAGGGTCCATTTGGTTCCATTTGTCGGCACTCTCAGAAATATACATATGATTTAATTATTTGAGTGCGTGGGGAGCTCATGTTAAATAAGCCATTGTGCTTTTATGGGCGATCCCGTTTAGTGGACCTTGCATTGTGAATTGTAGGCTACTTCCATGTACTTTTTCCATGTCTTTCTAAATAAAGTATTAATCAATCAATCAATCAATTATACATACAAAAGTTGGAGAACCACTGCTTAGTGCACTAGATCAGGGGTCTTGAACAGGGGGTCCGGGACCCCTAGGGGGTCCTCAGAGTTACAACAGGGGGGGCTCCAAAGGTTTGTGTGATAGATTTTTTTTTTTACATTAACCACTTGAACCCAAGCTTTTCTGAGGAGAACTTTAGCCAAAACTAGCAGATCTACAAGCCCTGCGAGGCGTTGTGAGCTTGTAGATTGGTTATTTTTGACAAAGAGGTATGGTATAGAGGGAAAGAAGAGCAGACGAAGTTAAAAAAAAAAAGGTTTAATCTGGAACACAATATTATACAATATGTAGAGGGGGTCCCTGTTTCATCTCTCTCGGCTAGGGGGTCCTTCGCCTGAAAAACATTGGCATGATGATATCAACATAGGGTTCTTATTGAGCCAGATTGGCTCCTCATTGGTCAAACATCAGTTATGGGTGTTATGGGTCATAAATCACTCATTCCCAGAAATGTCTCAACCCCGTTGTCCTTTCTTAAACTTTACTCTGTAAACTTTTTTTTATTTTATATTTTGTAATTTTTCCTGAAAATGTTACTTTCCTCCCTAAAAAAAAAAAAAAACGTTTTGCCTGTGAGCCTGTGGGTTACTTGATCTCTTGTTTGCGCAACACAATCACATTTTTTTTAAGCGACAGGGTGTCTAGACACCCCACGTGACCGGGGCGCGCCAATGCGCACTGGAGAGGAGAGCTCTGAGCCGGAGGGGAGTCAGTCAGTCGGCAGGGTTGCCATGTCCGCTTGTTATAAGCGACCTTGGGCTTGTTTTTCTGTAAAGTTGCTTGTAAATATTGGTAGTTGTTGCGTGTTGCGTGTTTTCTTTGTTGGCTTGTTTCTTAAGTGTTAGTTGCTTTTTTGGGCTTGTTTTTTACTTGAACCAGTGGTTTTCTCACATATTTCCATGATGGGCCTACAAATTAATATGTATTTGTCCCCCTACTAAATTGAAAATAATTATTTTATGCCAGGGGGAGCCCCGAACCAGATGTGTTGTTAGAATGTTTCAAAAAATCTTCCAAATGTTCCACATTTTATTTCTTTTTTGAGGGGGAAATAGCAAATCTACAAGCTCACAACGCGTTGCATGTGAGCTTGTAGATCGGCTACTTTCAAATAGCTGTAGGTTTAGTGCTCATGATGTGGTCGCTTCTTTTGGGCTTGTTTTTATAGACCTGGTTGCTTGTTTCTCTCACACAACCTGGCAACACTGTCAGTCAGTCAGAGAGAGAGAGAGAGGGGGAGCGAGAGAGCGAGCGAGAGAGAGACGGTCTGGAGTGGTAGCGACACAGACGCAACGCAACAAGGGCACAGACTACAGTGGAACCATATACAGTCATATGCAGACTGCTTTCCACCGAGATCACATCAGATATACTCTCGTTCCTGCTCTGATCGCAAGAAGAAGACACAGAAAAAACAGCATCCAATTGGATTAATTTGGCACAGGATTTCTTCTGTGGGGAAAAAAAACGCTGCATTGGACGTATAATAGGCTATAATAACCCGTATATAGGCTATAATAACCCGACGGATTCAAATGATAAAACGCAACTAAATTACAACTAGGGTTTTTTAGATTATTCCGTCCGGATCACTTCAGGATTTTTTGCTCGTTTCGTTGTGGCTTTTTTTTGGATGATCCGCTTCTGAACGAGCCCCCCCCTCTCCTTCGTTCAAATAATATTTCGAAGACCCACACGTCTCCTGTGTAGAATGAATGTCATATTTTAGATGAGAAGGGATACGGTTCAGCCAAGCCTAGTCGCTGCGATCACCGAGCAGTTGGATCTGGGATCTTGTGGATTATGCTCTTGGAGACAGAGACGAGCTTTGCTTTTCATGGAATAATAATTATTGTATCGTCCAGGCTGCCCAGCCTTTTATTCCATCACACTACTAGACAAACGTCTATTTATATTGCACCATATATGCTATTTTTACCATGTTAATCCTAAACCATACTGAAGTATCGGCATGGTATATGTGTGGGTTAGCTCGAAGCAAGCTCACCACTAGCCTACCAAATGAATAAATATAACACGCCTCTCTGCTGCTGTGTTGTACCAAATGTATTTGCACTAAAAAACCGTTATACACATTTGTAAGCTGCTAGTTATTGTAAGTCTTAAACAATACATTTAGGTGATGGTTATTCACCCCCTAAATGAGATCTGACTGTCATAGGAACCGTGGCAGTGTTTTAAAAGCTCTAGGTTTTAGGAGTAGGCTGTAGCCTATAGGTAACAGAGACTGGATCTAGGTTTTAGGAGTAGCCTATAGGTAACAGACTGGATCTAGGTTTCAGGAGTACGCTATAGGTAACAGAGACCTGGATCTAGGTTTCAGGAGTAGCATATAGGTAACAGAGACTGGATCTAGGTTTTAGGAGTAGCCTAATAGGTAACAGAGACTGGGCTCTAGGTTTTAGGAGTAGGCTATAGCCTATATAGGTAACAGAGACTGGCGCATGCTACGGATCGCCTCTGCTTCTCCTGCACACGGCTTCTCCACCGCATCATCTCGGGCTGCTTATTCCTGCCTGGACTCGGACGCCGGAATCTTCATGATTCGCGGACGCGATGCTCGTTTTTTAGCCGGGAAACCCTCTTTTCGTCCCGCATGTTCAGGACCAAACGGTCGGGGCTCGTCCGGCGACTCTGGAGGAGCCGCGCGCCCGCCGATCAGCAGGGCGACACGGGGGGCGAGGCGGACAACAGAGGCGGCGGAGGATCGCATGGGTCGTCCGGCGGCGGCTGCTGCATGGGCAAAACGGCAAAGGTCGCCACCGGCAGCAAGTCCAACAACAACAACAACAGCGGAGGTGGAGGGTCGGAGGAGGCCGAACTGAAGGCGCTGACCCACTCGATCCTCAAGAAGATCAAGGAGAAGCAGCTGGAGGCGCTGCTGCAGGCGGTGGAGTCGAAGGGGGGCGCCTCGCGGAGCCCCTGCGTGCTCCTGCCCGCCCGGGTGGACGCCAGGGTGGGCCAACAGTCTTATTCCCTCCCGCTGCTGCTCGCCAAGGTGTTCCGGTGGCCGGACCTCAGGCACTCGTTGTCGGAGCTCAAGAGGCTGCCTTGCTGTGAATCCTATGGGAAAGGCAACCCGGAGCTCGTCTGCTGCAACCCGCACCACATGAGCAGGCTGTGTGAACTAGGTGAGTCTTGATGCGATGCGGCCGCTAGCGCAGTGGTGTTCTCGGAACTTTTGTGGATTTCAAGGACCCCCCCATAACTCTTGAGAGTGTAGAAATGGAACCAAATGGACCCGTACGGGTCCATTTGGTTCCATTTCTACACTCTCAAGAGTTACAGACCTGGAAGGGTCAATTTGGAACCCTCTCAAGGAAGGAACTCTGAGGGTCCCTGGATCCCACTTTGAGAACCACAGTGAGATGCAGTGGCTCAGATTTTTTTTTTTTTTTTTAAACTTATAGGCCTAAGTAAAAGTAGCAATACCACAATATAAAACATACTCTGTTACACGTCAAAGGCCTGTATGTTCAAAATGTTACTTGAGTAAAAGTTCAAAAGTATTGGCATCAACATATACTTAAAGCACCCAAAGTAAAATGTAATAGAATGTATAAAATAGGCCTAAAGTGGTTAAAGTATGTTTTATGATATAATAATGAATATCTGCAAAGTAACTATGGGTTTTCAACCAGTTGTAGTGGAGTAAAAGTACAATATAATCCTCTGAGATGCAGTGGAGTAGAAGTAAAGATATTGAAAATTGGAAACAAACACTCCAGTGGAGTAAAAAATAGTAATACCTCAAAATTGTACTCAAGTACAGTACTTGGGTAAATGTACCTAGTTGCTTTACACCATTGGTGAAATGATACAAACACCCGGGAAAAAAACTGAAAATAAAATGTCATTATTTATTTGTTTAATGTTGCATCATATTAAATCAGGTGTGTGGGCTACATTGTCAAACCACGTGTCAACTAAGCACTCCTTGCAATTAGATGAATTGAAATGACAGCACCGTCTTAAGTTTCCATAAGGTCACGTGACGTGGGCTATGTGGCGACAGTGTCAAGTAATAACATCATTATGTCAGATAATGTTGTCAAACATGGCGTTCAATTCGTCTGAGGTCTCGATAATAAATAAACACGGCGACACAGCAATGTCTCTGTGATAGATATCATGGGCCCTACATTATATAATACGAGTCAAACAAAGTATTTTGACGTCATGTTTTGGTTGCTCGACGTCAAACGCTACATATTAATAGTACCAGGCTACTTTCACTCAGAAGAAGAATAGGCTACATGTGTGTAACGTTCAGAGGGCCCACTTTGCAAAGCATGGCATTGTGTTTTTATCGTTTCACAATTCTTTTCCAAAGTTCAACGACTCAGATAGCTAGGGCCATTGCAGTGGAGTGTTTCCATCGTGAACTAAGTTTCCAGCCTGTGTGTGTGTGTGTGCTGTGTGTCCTGAGCCAAAAGCACTGGTGGAAAGTAACTAAGTAAATGTACTCAAGTAGCATTTCAATTTTTCGATACTTTATATAGCTACTCCACTACATCCCAGAGGCAAATGTTGTTGCTACTTTTTACTCCACTGCAATTATTTATGTGTCAGCTTTAGTTAGTTACTTTGCACGTATAGATTATTAGTACAATAACCACTTTAAGCCCTGTTTTATATTTCGGCTATCTACAAGCACATGAGGTTGTTGTGAGCTTGTAGCTAGTAGTATATGCTAATTTAAAAAAAACAACGTTTTACTTTGGTACTTTACTTCAAGTAGGCTATACATTCGGATGCAAATAGGCTACTTTGGTAGCTACTTTAACGCAAGTAAAAACGTTTGAATAGGCATTCAGATATTTTACTCGACATTGTGGTAGGCTATTGATACATTCTTTTATTTATTTATTTTTTACTTAAAAGTAAAAACATCCGAGTACTTCTTCTTCTTCCACCACCACGCAGTGGCCAAAAAGAGGCCCGTATCTCTCAGTAGTCTGGCCCTAGACGCTGATAGTGGCTGTGCTGGCGCCAGGCGCCCCCCTGTTTATCTGCCTGCCAAATGAAAGGCAATAGCCGCCCGACCGCCCTGCCTCTCTCTCTCTCTCTCTCTCTCTCTCTCTCTCTCTCTCTCTCTCTCTCTCTCTCTCTCTCTCTCTCTCTCTCTCTCTCTCTCTCTCTCTCTCTCACACACACACAGAGAGAGTGAGACAGAGAGAGAGAGAGACAGGCAGGCAGACAGACAGAGAGAACTAACAGAAACACTCTCCCCAAAAGAATGCCAACTGTTATCATAAGTTTCGATCTTTTCGCCTGTTTTTTTGTGTGTGTGTGTGTGTGTGTCTCTTCTCTTCTTCTCATCAGTCTCTCTTTCCTCCCTGCCCCCCCCCCCCCCCCCCCCCCCCTCCTCCATGCAGAGTCTCCCCCTCCACCGTACTCGCGCTACCCCATGGACTTTCTTAAACCACCTGGTGAGTTGGATTTTTTAAAATATATATGTATTTTACAACATGGAACCAATGTATTATTGGGTATGTTAAAGCAAACACTACTGTATTTCAAAATACAAACTGATGGGAGGACTTTGGAGTCAGCGAAGGGTCTTGTAAAAATGATGGGAAACGATTATATTACATCTCTCTCTCTCTCTCTCTCGCTGCGTGTGCGCGTGCGTGGAGGGTGTCTGTGGTGGAAACGGCTCCATGTTGTGTTGTGATTTATGATAGCAGTGTAGTGGCACGCCTGCCTGGCGGGGCAGTTATAGCATGGCTGGCAGCCAGGCCCACATAGCACCTAGTTGAGATACCAAGCTATAGAGACTGACTGACTGACTGGCAGGCAAGGCAATAAGGCACCACACACCAGTGTGTGAATGTGTTTGTGTTTATGTGGGGGTTTTGTAACTGTATCGTTTGCATTGGTCAGTCAAGTGGTTCTCAAAGTGGGGTCCGGGGGGACCCCCAGGGGTCCCTTGAGTGGGGGTTGTCCCCAGCAAAATGAGTTGTATAGCATTAAAAAACAGTTTAACCACTTGAAACCTATTATGTAAGCTGATTTGCTATTTTCCAAAATCAAATCTTGTATGGGGGTCCCTGGCGCAACATCTTTTCAGACAGCAGGGTCCATGGCCAAACACATATTAATTTTGGTGTTCCGTGACATGAAAAGGTTTGAGAAACACTGGTGTGTGAGTGTAGGATTGTGTGTGTGTGACATTTATATCCACATTAAGTGTCTGTCTGTCTGGCCTTTTGGTTTTTTAGCTGTCTGTACTTGTATAGCCTATTTAGCAAGAGAATTGTTCACAAGTGGGGAAATGAGTTTTGGGTGGATGCATACAAATGTATTTTGGTGTGGGGGGGGGGTGTTGAATGAGTTGCTATTGTTGTGTAAATGGTTGTTGTGTGTGTGTGTGTGTGTGTGTGTGTTGCGGGCACACACACATGCACAAGGGTGGGTTGGGGGGGGGGTTGGAGGACGAGGGGGATGTGTAGCCTAGATAGCAGCTTTTGTTTAGAGAGGAAATCAGAATTGCAAATCATACAACAGATTGAGCGGGCAGACAGACAGAAGCACATCTCTGGAGCCAACAAGCCATTTATCAGCCAAATGAATCTATACAGAGTCGCTGGCTGAAGGCGCTTGGGTTGCTTCTCGCTGTCACACCAGTCAGTCGAAAAGGCCTCGGTTAGTTGTGTCGGCAAACATACAATTTCCTTGCATGCAATTGATCTCTCAGCCAACTATCAATCACTGTGCTATGTGAGATCATCGTGACAGGAGCCATTATCCTTAACTAGCCCATTGTTTCTGAAAGCCACCAATCCTCAACTCCGGATCTCATTTGACTGTCCTGTTCCCCCTGTGGTGGCACAAAGTACTCAACCCCCAGTACTTTGAGTCAAAAGCATAGATAGATACTCCCGGTCTACACCTACGAGTGAAAGTTGCTCGGTCGAATTTGCACAGGAGTTAAAGTACTGGAGCGCTTGCTTTAAAAAAAAACAAATGACAAAGTACAAGATCTTCGGGAACTTTTCAGAAAATATATCAATGCTAGTGAAAATAGCAGATCTATAATCAATACGGGCGTACAAGAAGCAAAATGTAATTTAGTGCAATGAATTGCGAGCTCACACAATGCCACGTTGTGATTGCAAGATTTGCATTTTTTTTTTTAAATCGTGAAAATGTTTGCAAATCTTTGAATGTGTATATATTTTTGAAGCGAACATTTGCAACTCAAATCTTTGCTTCTCGGGACGTCCCTGGAACGAAATATTTTGAGATGGGTGTCCGCGCCCAGATACATATCATTTTGGGTGGTCCATGACATGAAAACGTTTGAGAACCACTGATGATATATAGCAACATAGGTTGTTTTTCAAAAAAACTGTTAGGATTTAGAAGACATTTGATTTTGTAGAACCGGAAGCTCAGGTCTTAAGTGGTTAATTGGCATGCATTGTCATCATGCACGTATCATGTCAGTGTGGCTGAGTCACTTTTGAAGTATGTTATATTCGGGGGGTTTCCTGTCTAGATAGTATGTGGGCGCCGCGCAGGCTGGGGGAGAGAGGAGGAAGAGCTCGTTGAGCAAGGCGGCTTCCTGCAGGGCGTCGTGCCAGCGCTCCATTAACTGTTTACAAGAGTTCCTCCTCCTCTTTGCCCCGTGGAAGACCACCGCCGCCACCAACCCCCCCCCCCCCCCCCCCCACACACACAACACATGGAAGTGGTGGAAAGAGTACATTTACTCAAGTACTGTACGCAACCACTTGACCCATTCAATCCGGGAACGCATCCCTGTCATTTTTCATCTCTTTGGCTCTTCAAAAATAGCAGATCTACAAGCTCATAGCGCGGCCGCGCTATGAGCTTGTATATCTGCTATTTTTGCAAATTTTTGAATATATATTTTTTAAAGCCAACATTTGTCAAATATTTTTGTTCCAGGGACCTCCCCAGCAGCAAAGATTTGAGTTACAAATGTTCTCTTAAAAATATATATTCAAAGATTTGCACAAATTTTTTTTTTTTTTCAAAAACAGCAGATCTACAAGCTCATAGCGCGGCACTTTTCGCTCCGCGTGAAATATCCGCGCTGCAACGCATTGCGAGCTTGTAGATCGTCTATTTTCAGCGAGAGTTTCACCCCCACAATACGGACGGATGCTGGGGTTTAAGTGGTTAAGTGAAGAAAAAATAAATGTGAGTACTTCTACCATGGCATGGCATTGAGGGCAGGTCTATTTTAGTCTCTTTTTGGTTTTAACCCCCCCCCCCCCCCCCCCCCCCCTTCAACCACCAGCGCTCACACAATCAGTGCAGGGTGAGAGTACAATGGCCGTCAAACCCGGCAGCCTGTGTGAGTCAGTCAGTCAGGAGGAGAAAGTGGCTTTCAATGAACAGAAACAATAGGAAGTCATTACAGCCGCAGCTGTGGCTCTTTATAGGGTGTTCTGTCTCTCTCTCTCTCTCTCTCTCTCTCTCTCTCTCTCTCTCTCTCTCTCTCTCTCTCTCTCTCTCTCACTCTCCCTCTCTCTCTGTCTGTCTGTCTGTCTGTCTGTCTGTCTGTCTGTCTGTGATTCTCTAACGTAACAGTGATGCTTTTCATGCATTTGACCGTGGACCCCCCTCCATCTCAAAATATTTAGTTCCAGGGACCCCCAGAAGCAAAGATTTTTAGTTATAAATGTTCGCTTTTAAAATATACATATTCAAAGATTTGCGCAAATGTTCATGATTTTTCAAAAAATAGCAGATCTACAAGCTCATAGCGCGGCACTCGGTGCCGCGCTATGAGCTTGTATATCTGCTATTTTGGAATAGCCCAAAGTAGCCTTGAATAGCCCATCACACTTGTGAGGCTTTTGGGGCGATGCGAGATATCGACGGTACGAAATATATACGTCCGCATTCAAAATCATTCAAAAGATGAAACATGCTAGCGAATTGCAGGCATTTCGAGTGAGTGGGAACAGGGTTTTATACTTTGTCTGTAAACGTCGGCGTTGAGCGCTGAAAATAGCCGATACACGAGCTCACAGTTCATCACGTTGTTGAGCTTGTAGCTCTGCTATTTTTGCAATTTTTTCTGGTGCTTGACACCACCATGAGACGGAATACAAATTAAGCGCAATAGAACCGTGCAGTAGGGGTCCAATCGTCCAAATGACAGTTGAGTTGCCCCCCCCCCCCCCCGGCTCCTAGGAAACACCCCATGTCTGTCTCAATGACGTTAATCGTCCCCGCGACAGCGTGACTCGTTCTGCCTCCGCAGATGAATGCAATCATTGCAATATTAACTCATTCACTGCCAGAATTATTTCTGGCAGATTTTTCATTGAAAAAAAAAAAGTACTCAGGTACAGAATTTTTAAGTTTTAAGTTAACAAGGAAGTGGATGGGAGTTTATATCTTCGAAAAATCATATCTCCTTGGTCTTTGGGTCCAAAAAAAAAAAAAAATATATATATATATATATTTTTTTTTTATTTTTTTATTTTTTAAAAAAAGTCGTTTTAGTCGTTCTTGGCAGGCATGGCTTTAAACAGAAGTCGTTTTAGTCGTTCTAGGCAGGGAATGAGTTAATATTTGCCCTCCGTACCAGTCTTAACCCGATAGAATGACACCCCAAATAACCATGGCTAATATAGACATAGAGAAAGGACTGTGATTAATGCATGAGATGGGAGGCGGAGCCATGTATGTGCCATCTAATACTAATATATTACTACTTATAATAATAATAATAGTAGTGATTGTTTTTAATTTAAAGGTAGGGTAAGTGATATGCTTTGGTTACAATAAGTGTTAAATAGCTCTATATTCTGATAGTACTCATTGCTATAGAGTGTTTTTTTCAAATTAAGCTTAAAAATGGGTACTTTCTCCTGATTGGCTGAGATTTTGACACCTACCGAAAAATGTATTTTCTGTTTATTAAAGAGCTGGACAGACAGGGAGACATCTGTTACTGAAAAAACACTTTATAGCAATGATTACTCTCAGAATATAGTATTTTAACCTTTTAACAAAATACTTTTTGTTTTAACCAAAAAATATCACTTACCCTACCTTTAAATATCACATCCCCCAAAAGCACTCACTCACTTTACCAGGAGAATCATACGAGACGTTAGTTCTATGAACAAGCTGTTGTTCTATCAACATAAATGCTTCATGAAATCAGTGTTGGTTTAAGAGATTGGCTGGAAAAAGCCCTTGTAAACGTACTGATGGAGAGAGAGAGAAAATGTGTGTGTGTGTGTGCCAGTTGAAGTTGGGCCTAGAGTAAGGTCGAGAGAGCATCGTACAGTGAGCGATGATTTTTCCCTTTGTTAAAATACGTTTTAAATAGCTCTATATTCCCATAGTAATCATGCAGTGTTTATTCAGTAACAGGGGTCTCCCCCATCTCGTCAGCTCCTTGGTAAACAGAAAATAAGTTAGAAATAGAACCCGGCAAGCAATTGCTTATTATCCTTTATTATAAAAGCAATTAAAGGGCGATGTTTTCAGTGACGGGCAGGATGCTGGGCTGTATGAGTGTGTCAGAGTTGCTTTCCCTGGCACAAAATATTCAAATGGGGGTTTTGCGGACAAATACATATTAATCTGGGGGTCCTTGCCATAACATCTTTTAAGAACCACTGGTTTAGACAACATTAGACAACAAGCCCAAATAAGCAACTACACTCAAAATAACCGCAACACACAACTACCAATGTTCACAAGCAACTTTACAGAAAAAGAAGCCCAAAAAAGCCGCTTATAATAATCCGACATGGCAACACTGTACGCTGTCTGGATCTCGCCCTGGTTCTCTCTCCGTCTCTTCCTCTGTCTCTCTCTCTTCCCTGACGCCTGATTTGTGCTTAGCCGCGCGCCGGTGCGGTGACTCACGTCGAAAACCTAGTGAGCTCGTCGTGACCTACAAGGCTCACACAGCTCATCGCATCGTCGCGGCTGCACTTGAGTAAATGTACTTAGTTAATAACCCATTGAGACCTGAAGCCGATTCTACATGTCTCCTAAATCTCAACAGTTTTCTGAAAAACGTATGTTTCTATATCACTGGTGCTCAATCTTTTTCATGTCAAGGACCCCCAAAATTATATTTATTTGGCCGCGGACCCCCATCAAAATATTTTGTTCCAGGGACCCCCCAGAAGCAAAGATTTGAGTTAAAAATGTTCGCTTTAAAAATATATATATTCAGAAGATTTGCACACATTTTCACGAATTTTCAAAAATAGCAGATCTACAAGCTCGTAGCGCGGCACCGAGTGCCGCGCTATGAGCTTGTAGATCTGCTATTTTTGAATAGCCCAAAGTGTAAAATAATGCTTTTTAGCTCAAATCTAAAAATGAGACAGTTCCAGGTCTTAATGGGTTAATTTCCACCGCTGCGCGCCAACCGAGTATAAATGGGGCTCGATGCCCCCTTGCCCTGCTGTGGTCAGCTGGGAACCGTTGCCCGGGGAGACCAGGGGCTGGCTGCTGGCAGCCAATGACAGAACGGTATAGGCTGGGGTAGGGGGGGAGGTCGAGGGGAGCGCTCGCTCGTGCGTCTCGTCACTGTGGCCACAGCATGGGCCATGTCCTGCACGGTGAGTATAGGACGCGGTTAGCACGGAGGCTACTGCAGCTCTTTCACTCCCGTGCCTCAGCTTGCCTCAATGGAATATCCCATGAAGAACGTAGATATTTATGTTCCGGTGTATTTTCTGTGTAAAACCCATTAAAGACCCGAGGCCGAATTCTACAGACGAATCTCAAAAATAGCAGACAAGCTCGTAAGCTTGTAGATTTTTGAATAGCCTACGCTCAAATCTAAAACGACACAGATGCGTTCCCGGTTTTACAGTTTACAGTTTAGGCATCTAGCGGACGCTCTTAATCCAGAGCGACTTACAGTAAGCAAGGACACCAGATAATACATCATAATGCAACATAATACACATAATAAATAAATAGTCATCTAATAATAAAGTAATACATAAGTAAACCAATAATCTAATAATAACTACATACGTAAACCAAGAACCTATCATCAGCCTACATTGAAACTATACAGACTATAGGATGCCAGGTGAACCCCCCCCCCCCCCCCCCAAATAGGGACCATGGACTGAGACGAGTAATTCACCCACAATATTAAGTCATTTTAACTTTTTTTTGTCTGTCACTGTTTGTGGCGTTCATGGACGTGTGTCTCTAAATGCGGCGCAGTAGAGACCGTCGTATCACTCCCCAAGGAAACTCGCCAAACGCCGGAGCTGAACGCTAGTATAGCCCGAGAAGATCAAATCAAAGTGGCCAGTGCCATAGTAGAGAAGTGTGGTTTACAGGATGGTAGGTGACGTGCAGTGAATGGAATGTATCATTAGTGAATACCAGGACACCACCAGCACAGCATTATACTCGGCGAGCACACTCCCAATGGTTTCACAGCAGCGGTTTTCACAAAACTTTTAGCTCGAGACCCAAAAGAGACATTTGATGTCTCCCCGGGGACCCAAACTGGTGAAAATAGCAGATCTACAAGCTCACAACACGTCGCGACGTGTTGTGAGCTTGTAGATCGGCTATTTTCACCAGAGCTTTGTTTATAACTTTTCGTTTATAAGTATTCCCTCGCGACCCACAAAAATTGGTCCGCGACCCACATTAGGGTCCCGACCCATTTGGGAAACAGTGGTTTACACCGCCGTTCAGTACCGAGGTTTTACTCAAACGTAATCCCCCGGCATCAAGTTGGAACTAGTCTTAGATTACAAGTGTTAAGAGTGGAGTTTATTATTATTCCACCATGAGAGTTTGACGGGATGGGGGGGGGGGGGTACGTTTGTTTTAACTGCCTGTGGGTCGGCCATTAAAGAAATTACAGCGTGCCCGCTTTTCAAAAGCTGCCATGTCTTGCCTTGCGGGGTCCTCCTGTCTCGCTTCATTGTTTTGGCTATGATGGACTATATCCTGCTAAACTGTTAGATTCTTATTAAGGATTTGGGAAATCGAGCACACACACACACACACATACACAAAACAATGGCTCTATATTTTTAGAAGCGCTCGCGGCGGGGCTCTGAGGATGGCAATGGAGGTCTTGTCCGTGCGTCCTTTTTTGACAATTTGTGACAACTTTCTCCTCTTTTCGTAAATTAACGCCCTACTTGATCATACTACAGCGTCAGGCATCACGCGCCGCGTTTCGAGCTTGTCTGAGCTTGCAGATCGGCTATTTTCAAATAGCCTAGGTATAAAATAGGGCTAAAGTGGTTGATGTAGGTTTTATAATGTAATCATTTATATCCGCAAAGTAACAAGTAACTAAAGTTTTCAAATAATTGTAGTGGAGTAAAAGTATTGTATTTGCCTCTGAGATGTAGTGGAGTAGAAGTAAAAGTACAGAAAATGGGGAATACTCCGATAAAGTTAAAAAATCCTCAAAAGCGTACTGAAGTACTGTGTACTTGAGTAAATGTACTTAGTTACTTTACACCACTGCTTTTAACACATTATGTCTCTCTCTCTCTCTGTTGCGTCAGATTCTCCAGACTCTGGACCTGCATCCAGTGACACTGGAGGAACGACCTACTCTGCCCCTGTGGGGCTTTCAGGTAAACACACCTTCCACTTCCTGTTCATCAAGGACTATAGGTTTTATTCTCTCTTTCTTCAGTCTCATCTCCCTTCCTTCCATCTCTCCTTCTACTGCTTCCTCCTGCTGCTCTCTCTCTCTCTCTCTCTCTTTCTTTCTCCTCTGTCAAGCCGCAACCCCCCCCCCCCCCCTTTTTTGGTGAGAGGACAGTGGCCATTCCCCCCCCCCCCCCCCCCCAAGAAAGGGGCTGTGTTTCTTTTTGACCGAGTGCTCCTCTCTTCACTGTCTCGTTCTTCTGCCGCGCGATGCCGTAATGGAAAACAAGCGCGCCCGACGGATGTTTGGCACAGACTGCTGCTGCAGTGTGTGTGTGTGTGTGCGTGTGTGTGTGTGTGTGTGGTCAGGAGAAACTAAGCTGTGGTTGGGAAGCTACTCTCAGAATGTAAAATATTACAGTTTTGACTATACTACTCGATATTACCGTGCGTTACTTCTGTGTTAATTTCGCGAAACACCCTCAAATGAATTGCCAAAGGACCAATAATAATATAATAAGGAGGTAATATGAAATGGAAGAGGGTGGAATGGAATATGAACCAAAGCAACAATAATGCTACCGGTTAAAATGCTATTTTAGCAGCTTAAAGGTAAATGTCTTGATGAAACACATATATAATGTGTCGCTTATGTAATGCGTTACTCGCCCAACATTGAAGTATGTCAGAGAATGTTATGCTTTCAATTTAGACTACGTTGTGTGCACGCGTGACGATGTTTGCTCGTCGCTGGCGTTTAACGCCACTCAAGTGCTCTCTCCGCCATGAGGACTAGAAACTATCATTTCTGTTTGAACTCCTCTCGCTGGGAACGAGGTCTCTCTGCCTTTTTTTCACTTCTCCATGTCCAGATTTCCCATAATTCCCTCCGGTAGCACTGCCTGCTTTACCCAGCGCCCTGTGTCTGCTCCGAGTCTGCACGCCACAGAGTAAGATGGTGTTTACGAGAGAGAGAGAGAGAGAGAGAGAGAGAGAGAGAGAGAGAGACTTTAGTAACACTAAAGTAAAAAAAAAAGGTACAATATTTGCCTCTGAGATGTTGTGGAGTAGAAGTATAAAGTATAGAATAAAGGAAATACTGAAGTGAAGTGAAAGTCCTTAACATTTTACTTAAGTACAATCTTGAGTGAATGTGCTTACTTTACACCACGCACTGAGAGAAAGAGAGAGAGAGAGAGCGAGAGAGAGAGCTCCGGGCTGGTGTGTTTCTGTGTGTTTTGCTGCAGCTCAGATGGTTCTCATTACAAGGACTTTAAAGCCTGTTTTATGTCAGTTGGTGTTCACTGACCATTTTCCCCCTCCTTTGTTTAGCAGTGGGGGTGGGGTGGGGGCGTGTGTGTGTGTGTGTGTGTCTGTGTGTGTGTGTGTGTGTGTGTGTGTGCACGCGTGCGTGCGTGTGTGTGCGCGCGCGTGTGTGTGTGTGTGTTCTTAGATGGGGCAGAGATTGGAGTGGTGCTAGATGAACCAGATAGAGCAAATGAACACACAGTTATTGCTCTCCTCTCCCCTCCTCCCCTCTCCTCTCCTCTTGTCACCCCCTGTGTTTTTCTGTGTGTGCGTGTGTGTGTGTGTGTGTGCGTGTGTGCGTGTGTGTGTGTGTAATGAATGTATAATGAATGTAGCCTGGAGAGCCAGTGGTAGCGGCACATTCATAAATGTCTGGCTGGTGAGCCCGTCTTGCCTTCACCTCCCCCCACACACCAGAACCTCCCAGTTCCCTCTTCTGGTGGGACGTCCTTACGCCCCCCCCCTGTACACACATGTACACATTCAGACCCAGTTAAATGAGCACTCAGGATTTTGTGGTGTATATCGACCTCTTATTTCCATACTTTTACTTTTTGTGTCCCCCCCCCCGTAAATTACTGTCATATCCGTGATGATACTAGTCACACAAAAGTATCAAAAGTAGCAGATATACAAGCTTTTGAGCTACTTTTGCGATTTGGGGAATTTTAATCCCGAAAAGTAACAGTTTTGGACTTAGCGCGGTTTCCACCCGACAGAAGACGATATTAAGTAAAGACACATTTGTATTTTTTGTTACACGCGGTGCAAACTGTGAAACCCAAGACCTGGGGGTCTTATAAAGTGAGCCCTGCTCCTCCTCCTCCTCCTCGCTGGCGTCTCCCCTCCTTCTCTGAGGCACACCCCCCCCCACCCCCCCCCAAAAAAAACATGTTTGGGGAGAAAAAAACAGGACCAACAACGACACGGGGTTGGTTCTCCTCCCAGAGAGGTCCGTTGACCTTTTAATACACCCATTCATCTTTTCATGTTCTCCTCTCCGGACTGCATTTACAGGGAAACAGGAAAAGAAGGAGGAGGGGGAGGAGGAGGAGGTTGGTTTGGAAGAAGGAAGGAGGGTCGAGCCTAATTTATGCCTCATCGCGCCGTGCCGTGTTGTCCTTCGGGCCTTAAATATCGTGTTATTATTTCCGGTGGCCGACACACACACACACACACAGTCGTGCGGGCTAAATATGAACGAGGCTTCGCCGAAGTGCACGAACGACACAAGCAAGAGAGGCGTTTCACCGTAGGGAGCTCTCTCGCCACTCTCGGAGAACCGAGGTTACGCTATAGTAACCCAAAGATTAAGACACACAAGTGACAGAGGTTGAGAGAGAGAGAGAGAGGGTGTTCATGTATCTATGTGTAACTCTCAAGACGAGTCAAATGAACAGCGAGGACTTTAGCCGTGCAACCTTTTTGTAGGTGAATAGAAGAGACCAGAGACAGATAGAGGGATACTCTCTCCCTTCTGCCTTCTCTCAATGTTTAACCCATTAAGACCTGGAACTGTGCCAGCTAAAAAGCATTATTTTACACTTTGGGCTATTCAAAAATAGCAGATATACAAGCTCATAGCGCGGCACCGAGTGCCGCGCTACGAGCTTGTAGATCTGCTATTTTTGAAAATTCGTGAAAATGTGTGCAAATCTTTGAATATATATATATTTTAAAGCGAACATTTTTAACTCAAATCGTTGCTTCTGGGGGTCCCTGGAACTAAATATTTTGATGGGGGTCCGCGGCCAAATACATATAATTTTGGGGGTCCTTGACATGAAAAAGATTGAGCACCACTGATATAGAAACATACGTTTTTCAGAAAACTGTTGGGATTTAGGAGACATGTAGAATCGGCTTCAGGTCTCAATGGGTTAATTCGATTACAAAGGGGCTTCATTGGCATGAGAGGTTTACATTGCCACGGCAAAAGTGGAACAAAACAGTCAAAGCTAAGTAACGCGTGTACAAGTGAAAGGGAATGAAGATATGTGCAAACAGAGCCGTGTTACGTTAGAGAAAACGATCTCTCAAAACCATAATCATTGTGCATTTGCTGTCAGAAATGTCTCTCTTTTCTACTCTCTCTCTCTCTCTGTGTCTTCTACTCTGTCTCTCTCTCTCTCTCTCTCTCTCTCTCTCTCTCTCTCTCTCTCTCTCTGTCCCTCCTGGAAAGCAAGGAGAGGCTAGTAGTTATTCGGGCCATCAGGAGTTAAGAGCTAGCTGTGACAGCAAGCGACAAGCGCAAATGCAAACTAGGCTGCCTGCCAGGCTAGCGGCTCCAAAGCTCTCTCTCTCTCTCTCTCTCTCTCTCTCTCTCTCTCTCTCTGGCTGGCTTGGGCTCACGTCATCATGAGCCTGGAGCACACACAGAGCTCTGCTGCAGCGAGCGCCGCCGCCGGGGCTGAGCACAGGAAAAGCAAGAGGGATGTTTGGTGGCCGCCGGCCAAAGGGGGGGTTGTTGGGTACTGGTGGGGAGGGAGGTTCTTGACTTGGCTGGAGCCGGGCTTTAGGGCCTACTTTGGGGGGGGGGGGGGGGGGGGGGAGGGGGTGGACCTCACCCAGGAAAAGGAACACAGTGCTTGGAATCTTATTTCTTCTGGCAGGTCGTTCATGTAGGATTCATAGAACCGTGGTTACGTTCTGTAACGTTTTGTTGTATAACTGTAGGAAGTGGAAATGTCGGGGCAATGGATGTTACCGGGGGTGTGAAGTAACTAAGTACATTTACTCTCAAGTACTGTACTTAAAAGTACAATTTTGAGGTACTTTTACTTTTACTGGAGGATTTTCAGTTGTCTATACTTTTACTTTTACTCCACTACATCTCAGAGGCAGATATTGTACTTTTACGCCACTGCAATTATTTAAAAACTTTAGTTACTAGTTACTTTGCAGATATCAATTATGACGTTATAAAACACACATCAACCACTTCAGCCCTATTTTATTCCTAGGCTGTTTGAAAACAGCCGATCTACAAGCGCACAACGCGTCGCATCGGGGCGCGTTGTGAGCTTGTAGGCCGGCTATTTTCAAACATTTTAGTACTTTTACTTTTGGTACTTTAAGTGCATTTTGGTACCTATACTTTTGTACTTTTACTCAAGTAAATTTTGAATCCCGGACCTTTACCTGTAACAGAGTACATCTACATTGCAGTATTGATACTTTTACCTAAGTAAAACATTTGAGTACTTCTTCCACCACCGTACGTTAGCAGAGCGCTGTTCTTTCAGCGCTATAGCAAGGGGCTAGCTGATGCTATTAGCGCTGGTGGGCTGTAGTAAATAGATAATATCAAGCTTCTCTTGGCTTGGTTGCGCGTCGCGTCTCGATCTATTTCCTGTGCGAGACACCAGCGAGACACTAGCACATAAATCAGGCATAATGGCACCAGTATTAACCTTTAACTGTCAAGTGTGTGAGCGCAAAGGTTCGCATTAACTAAGGTCTAAGCCTAGGGGTCAGTGCATGTGTCAGGGACTAGAATCACTTAGATGACTAGTCGCGCAGAAACCATGCCAAATGTCCCAAAAAAACTGTACTTTTCAGGGAAATGGAAAAAGGAACCTGCGTTCCAAATGAATCCAATGTAGTTATTATTCAGTCACGAGCTCTCATTGATATTTTTCATTGGTTAAATATTTATATAAAAACCCACAGACGTAGCCGCTTTCAATCTGGCTTCCCTATTTTGGGAATGTGTTGAATATGCTGAATATGTCCAAGATTTAAAGACGTTTTTGTTTTGTTTTTGTTTTTTTACCGTAAAAATACATGTCACATGGTGGGGTGTTGTGAGCTTGTAGTGTGTGTGTGTGTGTGTGTGTGTGTGTGTGTGTGTGTGTGTACTGCTTGTAGTGTGCGTGCATGTGCGCGTGCGTGTGTGTGTGTGTCTGTCGGTGGCATGTCTACTGGTGCCATCAGGGAGTGACCCTGAAGTGCCTGTATGTAAGAAGATCACACACACACACACACACACACACACACACACACACACACACACACACACAGGCGAGCAGATAGAATGACCCAGTGCGAGCCCTGGCATATGGCCGACTGTCACACAAGCGTTTCCTCTCGTCGCAGGTTAAATTTAGGTGGAGGTGTATTCTTATCCTGCTTGCCAGTCAGACAGACAGACAGACAGACAGACAGACAGTCACCTTGCTAGACAGACAGACAGTCAATCAGTCAGTCAGTCAGGCAGTTAATTTAGTGCTTCACAAAACTTTCCTCGTGTCAAGCACCCTGAAGCACCAGTGGTGGAAAAAGTACTACCATTTTGTACTTAAGTAAAAGTATCGATACTGCAATGTAGAAATGCTCCATTGCAAGTAACAGTCCGGAATTCCAAAATTTACTTGAGTAAAAGTACAAAAGTATTTGTATCAAAATGTACTTAAAGTACCAAAAGGAAAAGTACTAAAATGTTTGAAAATAGCAGATCTACAAGCTCACAACGCGTTGCGACGCTGAAAAGTACTGAAGATTGGAAATACTCAAGTAAAGTACAAATACCTCAAAAATACCTAAAAAACCCAGCAACCCCCTCCCAAGGACCTCTGGGGGTCCCCGGACCCCACTTTGAGAACCATTTGAGTTAATGACTCATCCAAGGAGTCAGTGGGATGTATAACCAGCAGCCGTGCTATTCAACCTTTTCATCCGGGGTGGGGGGGGGAGACTTCAGTTTATCTTTAACTTCCTCTTGCCTTGTCACCTTGACTCATTCAATCCTACCGTACTCTGTTATTTGATCACGAGGAGACCCAAAAGAAATGTCACCGACTGCAATTTAATGAAGCTCAATCTCAATCAAAGGGCTTGTAGATCGCCCACTTTTGCACGACTTTGTTGTACTTGAGTATAAAATGGGTCTCAAGTGGTTAATCAGACAAATACATATTTGGCCGATTTAAAACAAAAAATCTATTCAATTTCTTTCATGCTTTCTTCATTCTTTGAAAATATAAAAGAAATTATCCATAAAAATGCACATCTCAGTTATTAAGTTAATGGAAAAGGTAATTGAAAGAGTAATCGCATAGAAGATCATCGATATACATAGTCGCAGCCCTACTTTTGTGCAAATTCAAAGCACCGGTTGTCAATGTGAGGCCTTGGGACCACCATGGGTCCCCCTTCCACGGTGTAGAGTGGGGTCCCAGAGATTATAAAGTGGCGGTCCTTGAAATTAAAACGTTTTTGAGCACCAGTGGCCTAAAGAAACCAGCCTAGTAGAAACCCCATAGCGGGAACTTGGAAACAGAGTCTCCCTCAGTCTTTCTCAAGCATTCCTGCCTTGTTTGGGTTAGCGGGGAGAGGAAAAGGCTGCATAGGATATGACCTCATGTCTTTGAGGAAAAGGCGAGCGGACAGGCAGGCAGGCAGGCAGGCAGAGAGGCCTCCTTGCAACGGAAAACAAACACTAGCAGAGAGACGCCGAACGCCACACGGCAAAGTCCGGAGCGCCCAATGAACTCCCGAGCGTCTAACAAAATAAAGGACTCCAAACGAGGCCATTTTAACTCTGAGCGTTAAATTAAACCGCGCCGGATCTTACAGTGTTCCAAAGAGAAAGCTACAAAAAACAACAACAACAGGAATCACAAAACAAAGAAATGCAAAGTCATTGCACTTCTAGAATATCTCCAGTCAGTGTAAAACAAATAGTCCCATTTTCTCTATTCTGTTGGTTTGTTCTCTCAAACGACAATGCCACTGCACGGTTCACAGGCGTCTGCTGTTTTCTGCTGTAATTGGCTGTAAATAAATCGTATATAAACACCATTTATACACATTTTATACCGTATGAACTCTGGGAGTGTCCATTTGGTTCCATTTGTACACTCTCAGAGTTATGGGGGGGGGTCTGTTGGCCTATAATGCATACCAAACCGAGGGTCCTAGAGATGAAAATGGCAGGAGTTGTCTCTCCTCCTAGAGAAGGAGAAGTAAGATGGCTGCTTTGGGTGGAGTGGAGTGGAGTGGAGGGAGAGAGAGAGAGAGAGAGAAGGGCTGGCAGTTCTGTTCTGTTCTCTGTAATTTGGAGGCCTGTGCGTTCAGCCAATGAGCAGAGCCGAGCCGTGCAGGGCCGCTCTGCTCTGCGCCGCGCGGGGCCAAAGAGCTCTCATTACTCCCCCACTTCCTTTCCCCGCGCTGCGGCCAAGCCGCCTCTTGGCAAGGGACTTAATTTTGGTTTTTTGGCCGTTCCTCTGTTCCCCACCCTGTGTCATTATGCTGCACAAATCAGAAAAACAGCTCGGAGAGAGAGAGAGAGAGAGAGAGAGAGAGAAAAACAGAAGAGACAGGAGAGGGTTCAGGGTACAAAACAAAAAGAGTGCCTATGAGCTACGACGGTTAAACAGTGGTTCTCAAACGTTTTCATGTCAAGGACCCCATTACCATGTGTTTTGCCGCGGACCGCTGAAAATATTTTGTGTCAGGAGGGACCCCCCGTGCAAGATTTGTGTTGTTTGCTTGTGGTTCAGCTGTTTTCAAATAGCCGATGTGTATATATATGGTTTAAATGGTTAAACTCATTTAAATGATAATATATGAACTCATTCTGCTGGGGACCCCTTGGGACCCCTAGGCGTGCGTGCGCTTTAGTAACCATATCTTTGCCGTGAACTGCACACACTATGAGCTGAGTCATTATTAATAATAACACATTTTCATCCCAGTAGCGCCACAACAAAGACGTTACGGTGTGTGTGCGTGTGCGTGCGTGTGTGTGTGTGTGTGTGCGTGCGCGTGTGTGCGCGTGTGGCGTCCAGCTGCTCGGTTCCCACGCCGATCTTTGGTGTCCTTTCGGCAGGTGTTTGATTATCTGTCTGTCTGCACCCCCCCGAGACACATAGTCCTGTCGCTGGTATTGGGTGGGTGTGTGTGTGTGTGTATGCGTGTGTGTGTGTTTAAGTGAACCGATGACATCATTATTGCCCGCCTGGCACTGTCTATCCAACCAGTGAGTGTTTATTTATCCTGTCGCCCTGGGAAATCTGGACTGCAGGAGGTGTGTGTGTGTGTGTGTGTGTGTGTGTGTGTGTGTGTGTGTGTGTGTGTGTGTGTGTGTGTGTGTGCGTGTGCGCGTGTGCGTGTGTGTGTCTGTGTGTACCCATGGTCAGAATGATAAAGTGTTGGAATTATAGCTGGAGTAGGACGGGTGTTATAAGGAGTTATAAGTAGTCTGCTTTAAGCCAGTGAGACCCTCAAAGTGGGGTCCGGGGACCCCCGGGGGTCCTTGAGGGCGTTCCAGGGAGTTCCCAGCAAAATGTAGTTAATATAGCATCAAAGTCAGTTTAACCACTTAAACCCTATATAAGCTATTTAAAGAAAATTCTTGACTTAATGTGGAACATTTTGAATATTCACTTAACATTTGAACATCTCGTATGGGGGTCCCTGGCACAACATATTTTCAGATGGGGGTCGGTGGCCAAATACATATTAATTTGGGGGAGTCCTCGATATGAAAACGTTTGAGAACCACTGCTTTAAGCGAAGGAGTAAACTCCTTTTAGTAACAAAAAAAAAAAAAACTCAAACTCATTTAGCCGTGCAGAAAAAAAACTCTCTATTTCTTTCTTTTCTTCTGGTTCTGTGTCGGATATTTCTTTACACGTCCATCCTCTCCTCTCCTCTCCTCTCCCCTGATTGGTGGAGAGGGGCGAGACGGCCCACTCCCCCCCCACCACCCCGTCAGGGTCTTTCCTGCCAGTGGGGGCTCGTTTCAGTTTCCTGAACTATGGGAAGAGCTTGATATCTTCCTCTTATATAACTTGACTTCCCTAATTGGCTGCTTCCTGGATTATTGTCATACTCCCCCCCCCTCCCCCCCATGACCCTGACCGAGATGGACGCCTGCGGAGTGACAAATGAACCCGACAAACAAAGACACTCACGGCGTGACCAGTGTTGCCAGATCGGCTTATTGTAATTTCCCCGC
>NC_139958.1:36001638-36064138 GCF_963454915.1 Gymnoscopelus microlampas
GAGAGAGAGGGAGGGAGAGAGAGAGAGAGAGAGAGAGGGGGAGAGAGAGAGAGAGAGAGAGAGAGAGAGAGAGGGGGGGGGGTGGAAGGATGGAGGCAACTGAAATGCCTGTGAGAGAGGGGCTCTGTTCATTTTTTTTTCCCTCACACATTTTTCCTCTCTCCCAGCTAATTTAACCCTTCAATGTATCCTCAACTGAAGCAATGCAGCGTTTGACTGCATGTGTGTGTGTGTGTGTGTGTGTGACGTGTGTGTGTGTGTGTGTGTGTGTGTGTGTGCGTGCGTGTGTGTGTGTGTGTGCGTGCGTGTGCGTGTGTGTACTTGTATTACTATACAGTACTTGTGAGGTCCAAATGTACCCACAAGTGCAGAAGAATTGGAGCGATAGACACTGTGAGCACAATTTTCCTGGTCGTCACAAATTGGTTGTTTAAACGGTTAAAAGGGGGAGTTTAGGCTTACAATTAGGAAAAGATTCAGGTTGGGGTTAAGAGGCATTTAGAGGAGGTTGGGTTTATTAGGGGTTTCAGGGGTTGGAGAGTTATGGCTGATAGTTTGCACGCTGTTGTTGCACACCAAGAATAACCCCATCACGTTGTGAGCTTGTAGAGCGGGCTATCACTCGGGACGGTTATGGTTTCAGAAAATGGCAAAATAATTGTGGAAAATGTCCTGTACGTGAAATTAAAATACATAAAAACTCACAAGCATAGTCAAAAAATAAACCTAGCGGGTGCTCTGCGTGCGCGTGCTAGAGAGAGAGAGAGAGACAGATTAAAAAGGAGAGAGAAACTGTATGAAGTACGCTGCATTGTTCACAGTGTGGCAGTTAACTGGGTCACGGTGCTTGGCACGAAGACAGACAGCGAGAAAGGCTTATAAATACCAACCAGGACATGATGCAAAAAAATGTGCTAAAGTAAAGCAAAAAAAAAAAAAAAAACAACACACGACCTCCTCTCTCCCTTCCTCTCGGACCCTTTTCTTTTTTTTTCCCTTTTTCCCCCTTTTTTTTTTTTGCAAAGGGGCGGAGCCGGGAGATGGATTTGTGTGGGACGGAGGGGGGAGGGCACTACCTCGCTTCTGTTACGCACTGAAGGGGAGGAGCTTGTCAGCCATTCAGACAGTCTCTCTCTCTCTTTCCCCCTCTCTCGCTCTGTACCGCTCTCTCTCTCTCTCTGTCTGTCTCTCTCTCTCTCTCTCTCTCTCTCTGTCTGTACCTCTGCCACTGTGACAGAGTGACGGGCTAATGAACATGAGCTTTTCGAATGAAATGCGTCCTCGTGGCTTTGCGAGTTTAGCTTTGCGTTGTTGACCGTGCTGTGAAATCCATGAGCGCTAATTTAACTCTTGAGAGCGTACAAATGGAAACCAAATGGTCCCATTTGGTCCCATTTGTACGCTCTCCGAGTTTCAGCCCTTGTAAGGGTCCTTTTTGGTTCCTAACTATCAACCATTTAGCTGGGAACCCCTTGGAATCCACTCAAGGGATGTTATGTTTTTTAGGAGGTTCGTGGCTCTTCGATGCTAGTCCCATACCAACACAATAATATCAACATTTAACGCTTAGCCGCGGTTCTTCGACTCCTCCTCGCAGAGTTATTCAAACCAATAGCTCTTAAATGTCCTCCTGCTGTGCCGGAGTGGGAGGCTGCCATTGAAAAAAAAAAAAACACATGATCCGGACAGGATTTATGGCAGCTCGGTGACGTCAGAGCATTGTGTCAGCCTGCTCCGCTGTGAAAGCACCGGGTCGCCAGACAGACAGACAGACAGACAGAAGATAAGCGTTTTAATGCTAAGACAAACACGCGGCGGGGCCGGCGTGTTGACGCTCGCCCTGCCAGTTGTCTTCAGAAATGCTTCTCTTGTACAAAGTCCAAAGAATTCCAGCAGGGTTTCTTTTTTTTTTTTTTTTTTTTTCTGGACGCTGAAAAAAATGAAAGGACGATAGCTTTAGTTTTTTTGGCCCGTGCTTCTTTTCCAGGGCTGTGCTTCTGCTGGTGTAAACGTAGGAGGTTGTCGTGGGGTCAGTTAGCATTCTTAGTTAAAAGCTGCCATCGGGGCTGCTTTTTTTGTTTCCCGTCTGACCAGGATTCGAACCCCGGGTTGTAAACGTCTCAATGGAAGAGTAGGGAGACCCGCCTCCGACCACTGCAGATGTACTATTAATATTGTTTTAACATTGTTTTAACACATAGGTTCCAGATTGCAGCGTTAACCAATTCGCTCCGGGAACGCATCTAGGTCATTTCAAGATTTCTTTGGCTATTCAAAAATAGCAGATCTACAAGCTCGTAGCGCGGCACCGAGTGCCGCCCTACGAGCTTGTATATCTGCTATTTTTGGAAAATTATAATAATATATATATATATACGTATATATATAAATATAAAAAATAAAACAAAATCTAAATATTTTGTAGAATTGTAACCTCAGGTCTTACTGGGTTAAAAAGTCATAGTTGAGCAATTAGGCGATGGCTTCAGTTGATGTGTCGCTCTTGAGCCACATCCCTCCTCCTCACCACTCTCTCTCTCTCTCTTTGATTTCCTTCTGTTACGATTGCATAAACCATTTTGACGTTTCGTTTCCAGCGTCGTAACCCTCCGTGTCTCTCTCTCTCTCTCTCCTACAGACTCCGTGGCTCAGCAGGAGTGCGGCGGCGAGCCGGCCCACTGGTGCGTGGTGGCCTACTGGGAGGAGAAGACGCGCGTGGGCCGCCTCTACTCCGTCCGGGAGCCCTCCCTGGACATCTTCTACGACCTACCTCAGGGGAACGGCTTCTGCCTCGGCCAGCTGTGCTCCGACAGCAAGTCGCCTCTCGCGGCGGCGGTGCGCGCCAAGGTCGGCTACGGCGTGACGCTGACGCGCGAGCCCGACGGCGTGTGGGTGTACAACCGCAGCGGCTACCCCATCTTCATCAAGTCGGCCACGCTGGACAACCCGGACTCGCGCGCGCTCCTCGTGCACAAGGTGTTCCCCGGGTTCTCCGTCAAGGCGTTCGACTTCGACAAGGCCGGCACGCTGCGGCGGCCCAACGACCACGAGTTCACGCAGCAGCCGCGCACGGGCTTCACGGTGCAGATCAGCTTCGTCAAGGGCTGGGGACAGTGCTACACCAGACAGTTCATCAGCAGCTGCCCGTGCTGGCTGGAGGTCATCTTCAACACCCGATAGCTGGAGGCGAGCGGGAGCGTTTAACCCCTTCATGAACAGAGGAAGCCTGGTTTGTAACTTCGTCGTACGATGGCGTCGCGCGGCAAAATAAAAGTGGGGGGGGGGGGGGGGACGACAAGCTGGCAATGCGTCGCCTCCGCCAGTGGTTCTCAAACTGTTTATTTATTTTTATTTATTTTTTGGGGGCGGGGGGGGGGGGGGTTTTAGCCCTTTTTTTCTCCCCAATTTAGTTGTTATGTAACCGATTCCTCCCCCGCACACGTTTCTGTGTGTTGTCGCTGCTGTTGTTGTATCCGACTGGCTCACCTGCCAGTGAGGAGCCCCCACCGGGAGGACGTAGAGCCTTCGTCCTACTCCTCCCGACCAACACTCCCTGCTTTTTTTTTTCTTTTTCTCAAGAACCCCCATTGCTCTGAGAGTTTACAAAATGGAACAAAATTGGTTCCACTTGTGGAACTCAGTGTTGATTAACTCTGAGAGTGCACAAATGGAACCAAATGGACCCTCACGGGTCCATTTGGTTCCATTTGTGCACTCTCAGAGTTACGGACCTGTAAGGGTTCCTTTTGGAACCCCCTCAAGGAACCCTGAGGGTCCCCCGGACCCCACTTTGAGAACCACTGGCGCATGCGACGCGTCGCAAGCGTGTAGTTCGCCTATTTTCAACGCACCACCCAGAACCGCGTATAAATCGGGCTTCAGAACCCTGCCTTCCTTTTCTGTTCCTGACGTTTTAAAGATGAAAAGATGTTTTAAAAAGAGAAGAGAATATAAGAATTCTGATGGACTTTTTGTTTAATGAATAACTAAGATTTAATTAAGTGAAATAAGAAGTGGAAAAAAATGTATTTTATGTTATATATAAATATATTATTACTTGTAAATACGAAGACATTTTATATGCATCATTATTTATGTATTGTGCAATGTGTTGATGAGAAAAAAGAAAATAAGATGCACTTTGCTTAATATAAATGCAAAACAAAGAAATGCCAAAATAATAAAAAAAAAAAATCCAATAATTGTTTTTGTCCCACGCTGTTCATTCATTTGTAATCAGGGTACATTCATTGGATTTCACTCTGTGTTGTCTATTTTGTAAATTATTATTTAAAATCCATGCACCACTTTGAAATGGAGTGGGTGTTGCTTAAACCCATTTGGAGAAAAACACATTTTCATATCAAATTCTTCATTGATGGCTTTTCGGGGGGGCTTCATCATCGGTCTGCAATTAAACTAAAGTTAGACTAAAGTGTTTGTCAGCTGCACTTACATGATTGTTTGTTTCTTTCGGACAGAAACCTTGTATCTCCATTTTCTTCCGTAAATTATTTCATCATACAAGACTGTAGTACAACAGTAGTGAAAATAGCAGCTTGTATCAGCTATTTTCACTATTTTAAAATGTTTTAAAAACAATAATAAAAAGCACGGTTTTGGACATGCAAGGTTTCCCCCCCGATAGCAACGTTTTCCTCTCCTTCTGTCTTGAAGGCAGGACATGTTAGCAAGAGTTATGGATATACAGTATGCTGCTGACAGTGTATTATGCACAGTATACTCTCTGACAGTATGTCAGAGTTATGGATATAAGACTTATGGACAGGTCTTGTAAGCTTGTAACAAAGATAATCAAAAGACTCCTATTGATAGGCCTGGATGCTTGTAACAAAGACAATCGATGGATTCATGTGGACAGGTCTTTAAGCTGGTAACAAAGACGATCAATAGGCTCGTCTGAGGATAAAAATACAAAGCATGACAAAGGGGAAAAGCTAGAATGATCCATGGGCCAATTTCGAGTGAAGGCTCCTTTATTATGAGGAGTTAAACATACATGATAGAAAATCTACAGCATTGGAGCTCAAAGTGGGGTCCGGGGACCCCCGGGGGTCCTTGGGGGGGATACCAGGGGGTCCCCAGCAAAATTCTGTTAATAAAGCGTCCCATTCATTTTAACCCCTTCATCCATATTTTATACTTTGGCTATTCAAAAATAGCAGATATACAAGCCCATGGCGCGGCACCGAGTGCCGTGCTATAAGCTTGTATATCGGCTATTGCTATATCTGGCAGAAGTCAGCAGAGTGGATTGTGTTATTACAGACAATTAAGCTCATTTGCTGGATGTCTTTCTATCAATGAAAGGTACCTGGCCTGTGGGAAGAACTTCAATAGTTCCCTCACAAAGTAGATGATTTATTTTGAGCTGACCAATGGCCAGAGTGCTCGCAGCTCTGTTACTAACCAGTGCTAGACTGTGTGTGTGTGTGTGTGTGTGTGTGTGTGTGTGTGTGTGTGTGTGTGTGTGTGTGTGTGTGTGTGTGTGTGTGTGTGTGTGTGTCTGTGTGTGTGTGTGTGTGTGTGTGTCTGTCTGTCTGTCTGTCTGTCTGTCTGTCTGTCTGTCTGTCTGTCTGTCTGTCTGTCTGTCTGTCTGTCTGTCTGTCTGTCTGTCTGTCTGTCTGTCTGAGCCTTGTCCTATTGCTACTGTAGTCAGATGGATGTCTACGAAAGGGATTACTACAGTAAGCCTGATTTAACACACATGCACGAGCGCACGCACACACACACACACACACACACACACACACACACACACACACACACACACACGCGCTGTCTCCAAGACCTACATGCGCAAGACCCACTTTCCACCCCCCCCCCCATCTCCTGACCTCCATTCTGTCCAACTGGACTTTTTAAAGGCTTCGTACTGTATTCGTGTTATAAATGAGCGATGCAACGCACGACTAGAGTGTCTTTGTAAATGTTACAATTTTTTATTTTAAATGTGAATTTTAAATCTTAGCCCCCTTTACGTGGTTATGTAACAATGGGATAGTAAACAAAGGCATGCAAATGAGGGACATTTCAAAGGATGTCATGAAGTATCATATATATATATATACTCTATTCATAAGTATATCGTTGCTGTCGGGTGGAAACCTTGCATGTCCAAAACCTTGTATGTCCAAAACAAAATTATTTTTGTTTTTCAAACAATTCAAAATTGTGGAAATTGCCTTGCATTGCGGGGCGTTGTGAGCTTGTAGATCTGCTACTTTCACTTTTACTTTTGTGTGACACTATTGTGACACTCGTGTATGATGAAGTATAAGGCATTCATTTATGGGGGGATAAGCCGTGGAGACACAAGGTTTTGTGGATGTATAATGCACAGAGTGGACTCATACAGACAGAGTGGGCGGGGTGGGCTCTGGTGGTCTCATGGTAGGACCCCCCGCTCTGTGACGTCATCGAGGCGCTAATCCTGAACCCTGCTAATGCAACTAAAGCAGCTCTCTCTCTGTGTGTGTGTGTGTGTGTGTGTGTGTGTGTGTGTGTGTGTGTGTGTGTGTGTGTGTGTGTGTGTGTGTGTGTGTGTGTGAGCGCGAGCGCGCGCGCGTGCTTGTGTGTGTGTGTGTGTGTGTGTGTGTGTGGATGCCCGCAACCCAAAGTCCACGTCTTGAGTAGCAGACGTAGCCCCTTCCTTCCTTCTTCCCTGGGGGAGAGATAAGACACTTTATTGTCTGCCTGCCTGGGGGTCTACTCTGGGTGGGTGGGGTGTCTGTCTGACTGGGTGGGGGTGGGGGTGTGTTTGGGTGGGGTTGGGGGACTGTCTGGGTGGGGGTTGGTTGACTTCACTGGGCTCATTCACAACAAGGCATGTGGGGGGGGGGGGGGGGGGGGGGGGAACACACCCACTCCTTCCATTGTTATGGTGATGCAGCCCCTCCCCCGGTCCAGCATGTACCTCAGAAGACAGACAGACAGACAGACAGACAGATAGAAGGCATTTAAAATCAATTAAGGTATAAAACAGAGAGGATAGAGAACATAGATTATGATACTGCTGACAGTATCATGGTCCGTATCATGTTAGTATCATGGTCAGTATTATAAGTATTATACTGACCATGATACATTGGCTCGCATACATGGCAAAACGTCTAGAGCTCTCAAAACAAGCATTTCAGAACACAGAAGCAATATCACAAATGACAAAGTTGTCCTGTTCAGCTTCCACGACGAGGCGGTGATTTTAATGCTCTTCCCCTGAAACGGGAATTATATTGGATAATATACTCTTAACATCATGTCACCCAAGGGTCTAAATGAAGAAATGGACATTCGCCCCTTTTTATAATCAGTCTCTGGTCAGTTTTGTCCCTGTTACTCAGCGGCTCTTTGTGTCTGTGCTTCTCTTTTGGTTTGGATTTACTGTCAAACAAGTCTATGAAATCTATGAAAAAGTTTAATCTGCAACACGATTTCATATAATATCCTATGTAGCGGGGGTCCCTGCTTCATGTTTCTCTCAGCAAAGGGGTCCTTGGCCTGATTTTTTTTAAGACCCCTGTGCAATATTTAGGCAGTAGAGAATCCCTCTACATCTTGTCAGAGCAATATCACATAATCTATATTTCATATCCCCCAAACCCTCAATGATTCATATTATATCAAGTCAGCAGCACATGCAATCACACTTGTCCCCCTGTGCATACTTTATCATTCGGGATGATTATTATAGTCAAAAGGGGAAGTCGGTGAACACACACTGAACATACCTACAGTGGAACATGATTGATAGGTGCAATATCATCTCAGGACAAGCCGATATGATTGGAATATTCGTCTCCTTTGTTTTTCAATTACACCCAGACAAGAAGAGCAATTTCCCTGCCAGGGTGGTGACGAGAAACCACGCTGCGCTCCATCCCATTGGATGTTTTTTTTTTACCCTCCCCAGAGGCCAGGATGGAAGTCTCCACAGAGGAATATGTCAGCAGTGTTGCCATGTCCGCTTATTATAAGCTTTGGGCTTGTTTTTCTGTAAAGTTGCTTGTTGATATTGTTTATATATATATATCGGGGTTGCAGTTTTTTTGGGCTTGTTTTATAAAGTGTAGTCGCTTATTTGGGCTTGTTTCCTGATGTCGAATAAACCAGTGGTTCTTAAACATTTTCATGGCAAGGACCCCCAGATTATGTATTTCTCTGCAGAGCCCCATCCTGAAAATATTTTGTGCCAGAGACCCCCCATATAAGATTTGTTTTTGAATATAGCAGATCTACAAGCGCACAAGGCGTCACAACGTGACGCGGTGTGAGCTTGTAGATCGGCTATTTTCAAATAGTCAATGTATATAGGGTTCAAGTGGTAGATCTTGTTGCTTTTTTGGGGGATTGTTTACATAGCCCTGGACGCTTGTTTCTTTCGCAAACTCTGGCAACACAGGATGGAGGGTTAAGCCTCCACAGAGGAACATGTCAGTGTCCCTGACAGAGGAGTTGACTTTCACAGAGAAATGAGACATTCATTTTACCCAGGAATGGCACAATATGTGGAGATAAGAAGACTCTCCCCAGACATTAATGGAAACAGGGAGCTGCAATATGAACAAGCCAGTAGGCACATATAACTGTAGAAGCATCAACGCTTGCATATCATCACTTGTCGGGTGGAATCCAAAACCCACAATGCCAAAACTGTGGCATTTCAGAAAATGGGGGGGAAATAACCTGTGTTCCAGTGGATCCAATTAATACTTTTCATTGCTTAAATATTTATAAAATCCAGACAGACTTATATCCAAATGCAAACAGTATAACCTTCTTATAGAAGACCTTTTTTTTAAAAATCCCACCTGTCTAAACCTATAACGCCAAACGTATCATATATGATACACAACTAATTATTTTTTTTATAAATAAGTGTAATCAATACTTGGACCAAGAACCTGTTGTATCATATCTGACACATCCCCACTTCCCCCTGGACCATACCATTGGCACTGCAGGTAGTTACAGAGCCTCAGGTGGTCTGACCCAAAATGGCTGCCATCAACTAAACAGGAGAGGTTGATGCACTACTACAAACAGTTATTCTTTAAGCAGTGTAACGGACCCGTAGTGATGATTTTGTAGACTTTTATTTTTTGAAGGTTTCCGGCTCAATTGTCAGGTTCTTAGAGAATTATTTTGAAGGGCTTCCTGCCTACAGGAACTCATCAGCCTCAGATTGTGCACTGATTCATGTAATGAAGTTCACCTGGTGCTGATGCTCAGTATGGGCTTGAAGGTGCCTAGCAGCAAAGCATAAAAAGGGCTCTGTGGTAGAGGAGCATCAAGGACTGCACAGAAAATGTTTGTTTATAGGACCTGGAAGGATGGTCAAGGAAGGACGGACTAAATGACCTGGAAGGATGGTCAAGGAAGGACGGACGGCCAAGGAAAACCTTGGAACAAACTGAGCAACGCACATGCCACTTAGCACCTAGCTGGAAGGGGGAAAAGGTGATAATTTTTATTGTTTGTCATTTTGTACTGTCACTGTTGAGGGATATTTGTTTTATTGTTATCAGTGATCTTATTGTTGGATATGGTTAATGTATTCTTCTAAGGTGGTTTATGTATCGTTGATAGCGTTAGGGTATGAGTTATGTGAAATGACATGGTGCAATTTGCTTTATGGAATTATTGATTTGTCATGTATTTTATGTTTTTATTCATAGTTTCTACGTTGGGTTCCGAATAAAATTATTAAACTCATCAGTCAAGACTCCAAACCTCTTACTGTCCAGCTGGGTCCGCTACAAGCAGTTCTGGTAAGTTTTCCTAGTATATCTTTACTAATATTTTTGAAATAATTGTTGGATAACTTGAATGCACTTATGAGCTCTCAAAATGTAGCATTTGAGTTTGTTTTTTACGATGTCAAAGTGTTTGTATCGTATTTGATACTACAGGTCTATAGTCCTTTACGATTTGTATCATATTTGATACTACAGGTCTAAAAGAAATGTTAAAGTTGTTAAAACCAACTTGAAATACCCCTTGTAATACCCCTTGTATCAAATATGATACAACAAATAAATGATGCAAAGGAATGTTCAAAATGTTGGAATTTTCTGACCTTTCCTTCATAGTTCAGGCTTTACAGGGTTAACCACTTTCAGCCTGGCATCCTTGTTTCAATCAGTCACTATGAACTATGAAACTATGAAAAGTTTTAAAATGTTTCAATAGCTGCAATAGCTGATCTACAAGCGATGCGAGGCGTTGTGAGCTTGTTGATTGGCTATTGTCATTACTTCTGCGTGGCACTGTCACATTGAAGTAAGGTCGGGCAGTCATTTATGGAAAAACAAAAACATAAAAAGTAGAAAAATAGGTTTCTGCCCGACAGCGCCAAGACAACATGCACGCAGGGACAAACATTATTATAGTGGCCCAAGCAGATGCACACACATTTTCTTACAAACAATAATGTTGTAATGTAATGTGGGAGTGGTTCACCACTAAAGAACATAGTGTCTTTTTGCAGTAGGCTATCAAATATAACAGTGGTTCTCAACCTTTTCTGGATCTGGGCCCACTTGAAAATCTTGAAAGGATTTTGCGGCACACCCATTTGACCACTTAACACAGCAGTTGTCAGAAGGGTGGGATGCAGGCACTTTTTGAGCCATGTTTATTTTAGTTATCAATCAATCGATTGTGTTCCACCTTGGATGACCTTTTGGGACAAATGACCAAATGCGAAGGGGGGTCAAAAAAGTCACAATATGACTTTTGGGGATGATGATGATGATTTACGATTCTGTGCCCAGTGTGACATAGCTCGGACGGCGCTGAGTCGGTTCAAGCGGACTTTGCAACGCTCGGCACGGCGCCTCCCGTGGCTCAAGTCCGCTTGGGACGGCGTGCCTCCAACATTTTAACCGTTTTCTGGTCAGATCGTCAAAAACGCTGAGAACTGGACTTCCCCCGCGTTGCTGTAATGCGTAAGTCCCGAAAAGTCAACATGTGCCTTTTTTGCCCCCCCCCCCCCCTTCATGTTGCCGTTTGGTCACAAAGTCACAATATGCCTTTTGGGGAGTGAGACAGTGTGGTCGTGTCAATTAATAAAATTACAGTCCTATGTGTGGGCAGTTTACATTGGGCCTAAAATATGCATTATAACATACAATTAGGTCTATATCGCATTCTGTACTGCTGTTTTCTTCTCTTCAAATTATTCAAATTTTTTAGGAATTGTAAAATACGAGGTTAGTGACCACATTTCGGTTAAACCGTCCCATCCCCAATCGTCTCTGTCGGGTGGAAACCTCACATGGCCAAAACTGTTAATTTTCAAGATTCAAATTCAAATATAGCAAAAGCTACTACTAAAAGCTGCTACTACTTTTGATACTTTTGTGTGACGCTGTAGTACGACAAAGAAGGGCTTTCATTTACGAAAAAACACAAAAAGTGATGAAATATAGAGATAAGCGGTTTCTGCCCGACAGCAACGATATGTAAAGTGCAAAACATGAAGGTGAGCAGATGATGACATTTCCCAACTGCCTGTATAATGGCATTCCTTCCCGTCAGAGGGTTCCAGAGCAGGTCAGGGGGCTAAACCACCATAACCACAGCTCTCTCTTCACAGTGTGGTGTTAGGCAACAAACGCCTCCATGTGGATTACAGCATTTCTGCCATTTTACAACCAGGTTAGCACCACGGTGGCAGAATAAACCCCATAACAAAGCAGTCTCTCTCAGATCAGACGCAAGCCCGAAGAAGACCCTGGAGCCATGTTGTTGTTTTTTTAGACTAGAGTGATGACTTTTTTTGTTGTTGCTAGATGTGAGAGTTTTGAAACGTGGGGGAAGAGGAAAGGGAACTGTTAAAAAAAAGCCAATGTGGCGATTTGGAAGTAATTGTTCTGAGTTAAGGGTTGGTTTTATGAGTTGACTGGAGCCGTGTTTCGTTTGTTGAGGCGCTTTAACGTGTGTGTGTGTGTGTGTGTGTGTGTGCGTGCGTGCGTGCGTGCGTGTCAGAGAGATTCTAAGCAGTGTTGCCAGATTCTGTGAGAGAAACAAGCAACCAGGTCTAGGAAAACCAGCCCAAAAGAAGCAATTATGGGCCTCATGAGCGCATCACCATATACATCATCAGCTATCTGAAAATAGCAGATCTACAAGCTCACAACGCGTCGCGATGCGACGCGTTGTGAACTTGTAGATCGGCTATTTTCAAACAAAATCTCGCAGGGAAATTTTAATAAGCAGATCTGGCAACCCTGGTGCTAAGGCCTAAGTTATATGCTTTTCAAGACATTAGATTCAGCATGGCGGCATTAGCCTGAGAGTCAGTTATTTTCGGCCAGCCATGCCGTCAAGTGATGAGACATAAATTAGGCTACGGTGGAATTCCTGTGCGGATTGGAATAAATGAAGGCTATGGAATGTCAGCCGCCGGGGGGCGGGGGGGGGGGGGGGGGTGTAATCATGGCAGCGGGAGTAACCAGAGACCTGGGGGGCACCCCTCCCTCTCACCCCCCACCCCGACGTCACGCCAGTCCCGACAGGAGACACTTGGGCTGGGACTTCAAAACCAACACTGTACCCTTTGCTAAACTTGGCCTTGCACCCAACCCGATGTAACACTCACTACTCTAAATCATGTTTGTTATCTCTGTCTGGGGATCATGCATTTGCCCCCCACCCCCCCGCACACCGTGTGTGTGTGTGTGTGTGTGTGTGTGTGTGTGTGTGTGTGTGTGTGTGGGCCAGCATGCCAAGGACCTCCATAAGCAATTAGTTTTCAATTTAAACGTCTTTTTTTTTTTAAATTGCAGAGCATTTGTTCCTCCATGGCTATGGGATAAGCGTCCCACTAGCGAGCCAATTACAACACTCTTATCCCTCTGGCTTATGGGATGTACCCGATCTTGCCAAGCATGGGCTACAAAGTGTGCCTGTGCAAGCTGGCCCACGCGCATGCATGCATGCGCGCACACACACACACACACATGCACGCACACGCACGCACGCACGCACGCACGCACACGCTATATTGTTTGTTGTTAACTAGTTGTACGAACTCTTGTTTTATTGTTGTACTGTTTTATTGGATCTTGTTTAGTCGATACACTTTTTGTATTGGCTTGTGCTCATTTGGTTTTGCTATTTTGTCTCATCTGTTTAAGAAAGTAGATAGATAGCACTTTTACCTTGGCGCTAGGTATACTCTTGGTTGCTTGTTTTTGCAGGAAATACACTTAAGACTTCTGGTGATTAGTAGTTTCGTTCCCTACCTATGTTGAATGCACTTATTGTAAGTCGCTTTGGATAAAAGCGTCTGCTAAATGAATGACAATTAGTATTAAATACATTCATACAATTTCCAATGTACTAGACAACTAAATTTAGCAAATACAACATTTCCATTGTATATGGATACTGCTACAACTCAACTAATTGATACAGAAAAGAGACGGTATAGAGAATGTATACAATGTTATACCGTTTGGATACATTGTATACACTATGCTTGCTACATGGGCAGAATACTATGCCACAGTTTTCAGCTCTTTATTCATTGTTTACCCATTTTTTCTCATTATTCTACTTGGTGCCGTGACCCTAACCATAGCTATGAATAATGGATGCACGTTTGGAGGTAAACATTTGGTTGGCTTACATTGTGGCCCCTCTAGTTTGACTGGTCAACAGTGACTGTATATGAAATCTGAATATCTGAATGTATTCCTGGATAGCAGCGCAGTCAAACAGTGTGTGTGTGTGTGTGTGTGTGTGTGTGTGTGTGTGTGTGTGTGTGTGTGTGTGTGTGTGCGCGCGCGTGCGTGCATGTGTGTGTGTGTGTGTGTGTCTGTTTGTTTTTCTTTATTTAACATTATACATTACATTATAGGCTTACATAATACATTATTCAACAGACAGACCAACTGTAGCTTACATGCAAAATCTAACTAAGAATAATTATTTATACAGGGATCTTTCCATTTCTGTCCATATTTGCATACATTATATCGGAATGCCATTTAAATACTACAGTGTTTCTAAACACTGTAGTCCATTATGAAAATGAAAAAAAAAAATGAAAATAGCCACAACGCTGTAGAAAATAATGTTTAGGTGATACCAAAACCTTAGCAGATGGCCTAAACGTATGCACACTGGAGGACCAAAAAGCTAGCAGCCTATAGACTAGAGCAGTGGTTCTCAACCTGTGGGTCTGGACCCCCAGGGGGTCCATTGAAAAAAAAAAAAAAAAAAAAGAAAAAACACCATTACTGCATCAAAAGTAATCAACAAACTTTACTATAAAAACTGGTCAAACATTGGCCAAATTGTCGAATAACATCAGAAAGAAGCGAAAAATGTGAAAATAGCTGATCTGAGTGTCGCCAACAGCTGCAACATCTCAACTTTCCTGGCCTGGCATTGGTCGGACGGATGGTGTGGATCCATGCATGTTGCAGGTTGCAAATGCAGCATGCATGGATCTGCGCATAGTCGGCGACTATAGTCGGTCTGGCGAGTGCCAGGCTAACCCTAACCCCCTAACTCCCCTAGCACTGTCTCTAACTCCTCTCAAGAGACAGTGGGGGTCAGTAAACATGCCAACTGGACACAGGCCGGGGTCTGATCAGCCTCGGTCGGGTCGCCTGCCAGGAGGGTGTCTGTTGCAAGACCCGAAACACCCAGTGACTTGATGATGTGCAGTGCATCAGTCAGTGTTATATTGACGTCTAGCTTGTAGATCAGCTATTTTCACAACATTTATCTGTGGAACCGAGTCAAACTAAAGGCAATGCCTCAACTCCTACATTCCAAGTGCGTGTCAGGGTGGGGTGGGGCGGGGGGGGGGGGGGGGTCCCCAGTTCAAATATGATTATTTTGGGGGGGTCTGAAAAGGTTGAGAACCACTGGGCTAGAGCAGTGGTTCTCAACCGTTTCGGGGATCAGGGCCCACTTGAATAAAGCTTTCGCAGAACCGTCCATCCGTCCGTCAGATGGTGCATTTTCAGAGCACGTTTATTTTAATGATCAATCAATCGATTGTACCAGTGTAGTATACTTTAACCCTTTAAGACCTGAGGCGATTCTTACATTCTAACAGTTTTTTGAAAAAAAAAAAAAATTGGAAAAGATTTTTCAAAAATAGCAGATCTACAAGTTCATAGCGCGGCACTCGGTGCCGCGCTATGAGCTTGTAGATCTGCTATTTTTGAATAGCCAAAGACATCTAAAGTGACACAGATGCGTTCCAGGTCTTGATGGGTTAACTTATTATGTATCAGAATCACAATGAAAAGTCACTTTTCAAGGCTTTAAAGTAAAAAAACACCATGCATTTCTTGGTGTGTTAGCATATCATCATTAAAGTCTTAGTGTTTTGCCAATTATTTGGGGGCCTGGTTGCAATATCATAAGCACAAGTTGAGAACTAGCAGCCTGGGCCCTAGAAGAGTGCAGTTGAGCCGGTATCATGCGGTGGAAAAGACCATTAGTCTCTCTTCCTATATCTCCAGGCTCTATTTGTGTCTCTACCTCTCCTTTTCTTCTCTCCTGCCGTCTCCCCGCTCTCTCCCTCCTACTGTAATTGATGTATCTCACTTTTGTATTTATATGCTCGTCTCTCTCTCTCCCTTTCTTCTCTCTCTCCCTTTCTCTCTCCCTTTCTTCTCTCTCTCTCTCTCTCTCTCTCTCTCTCTCTCTCTCTCTCTCTCTCTCTCTCTCTCTCTCTCTCTCTCTCTCTCTCTCTCTCTCTAGTCTCTCTAATGGTGTGGTCTCTTCCTGTTGCCCTTTTCCAAGCGCACGCCAAAGAAGGGCGAGATGAGAAAACTCCCTCTTGACGTACGTTCATATCCTAACTGGCTTCACTGTCCAAACAAAAGCGTCAGTCTGATAGACCGAGCGGAGAAAAAAAACAAGAAAAAAAAAGAAAACAGTGCTAGATAGACAATTCAGAAGAGAGACTATTTAACCGTTTAAACCCTAGATCACTGGTTCTATACCTGTGCCCACCGGTGGGCCACCAGTGAGGATATTTACGCAAGCAAAAATGTTTACGCAAGCAAAAATGTGAGCCCTGGTTCCGAAAAGTTGAGAACCCCTGCCCTAGATACTTTGTTGACTTTCCTTTACACCAAATCTCTTCGCTGACAATTGCCGATCGAAAAGCTCACAATGTGTCACGTTGCAACGCATTGTGAGCTCGTAGATTGACTATTTTCGCCGAATGTTTGCCTATCATGACATAAATAGTACTGTAGCTGGGACTGTAGTTTAGGCTCTGTTGTGTTGTTGTGTTTTCTGCAAGCACAAACTAATATGACAGAAGCAGACTGAGTCTGAGTCTTTTAACTTTTAACCCCTTTTTCCAAGGGGGCCAAACATAAAAAATACCTTAGGGCCGACTGCCTCTCCTGTCATACTGTACCTTTAGACCTTAACAAAGTCACATACAGGCGCATCGCATTACAACAAATTTATGTAACTACAGCGTAATACCAATATCCTTTTGTTGGCAGTGTGTAGCCATGTAGGTCACTCATCTGCGCTGGCTGTGAGCAAAACATAAACAGTTCAGCCTTTTTTTTCACATGCATGCACTGCATTGCAACTATATTTACAGTTGAATAAATTGTATTTCGTGGCAGTGTAGCCAAATTAAGTAGTTGTGAAAAGGTTGTGCAATTAAAACAAAATCAAAAAATGGAAATACCGTTTCTTTCGCATCTGGTGAAAGCAAGAATACAAGGAACAAGCAATTGGGAATCCTTGCAAATACGACTGAGTAATTCAACGTATGAATTTCACATGACTACTGGTGGTGAGCCATAAATAATACATTTTTGGATGGAAGCCATGTCAGATCTGCCCTCATGCTTGGCCCCCGGACCAGACTTAGCCAATGTAAGCTTGTAGATCTCTGCAATACATATTTAAAAATGTATATTATAATTATAATGGCATGGCCAAAATAGGGACGCCTGGTTGAAAATGGTGAATGTGCATTATGGATATTGTAATCGATTAAGCTAAGCATTGAACCAATGACCAGTGGTGTAAAGTAACTAAGTACATTTACTCATATTCACTCATAACATTGTTATGAGTGAATATTTAGCTAAAAGAGTTAAGTGACTATGGCACCACCTTGTAAACAAAATACTATGGTCACTACCGTAACAATACAGTCACTACCGAAACACCAGTTATGTTGTCAAAAATCAAAGATAGTGAGTTATCAACCAATATTTTATGATAATGATTGGTTAGGTGTATGTGTTATGTCAACAATGAATGTTTAGCAAAAAGAGTTAAGTGACTATGGCACAGCCTTGTAAACAAAATACTATGGTCACTACCGTAACAATACAGTCACTACCGAAATAGTGCAGTCACAACCGAAACACCAGTTATTTTGTCAAAAATTCTATATGTTTCGGTAGTGACACATTTTGGGAGAGGAAAGATATTCCAAAAGATTATGAAAATACAATATGATAATTGACTGTACTTTTACTAAATATGTGTCCCTTAGATCTGGTGCAACGTGAATATGGTCAAAGTCTTTCCAAAATAGAATAAAAATGTCACACAATTTCCAACTCTGAATTTGAACCAATTTGGTAGAATGGCTCATATATGCATTTCAGCCATTTGAAAATAGCAGATCTACAAGCTCACAATCAGTCGCATCACGACGCGTTGTGAACTTGTGAAATGGGATGTTCTGCACAATGAGTACTTTTGCTTTTGGTACTTTAAGTATATTTTGATGCCGATACCTTTGTACTTTTACTGAAGTGCATTTTGAATACCAAAGTTCCACTTTTACAGAGTATATCTACATTGCAGTATTGATACATTTTACTCAAGTAAAACAACATACATATTGTAGGCTATACTAGATCAAAATGCCTTCACAGGCTCATGGAAACAGAACACTGACGCTTCCAATCAACGGACAGTGAACATAATATTGAGGAACAGCTCACACACTGGATTGGCAGAGTGACTCTTGATAAATCAAATCATGGAGCTGTGCTCATCAAAAGCAGCTGTGCTTTCTATCCATTTAATTTGATTTATTTCATTTTCTCCCCGCTGTGCATTTGGATGAGCAGTGATGCTTGATAATATTGGAGAATGAGAGGTTAGAGAGGAAAGCTTTTTATAGGAGCCTGGTTTAGGTGTTGATTCATTCTGCTCAGCCATTATTCACTTAATGATATGGCATGAAAAAAATATCTAAACATGAATATATGTGTCCTGGCTTGATAATGACAATTATCATGATTATAATACAATAATAATAGGTTTTGTTGATTGAGTATGGCACCATGAGGAAGGCGACGTGTTGGGAACTCCACAAACAATTATCTGGAAACAATAGGCTCTATGCACAGCAGCCATAGCAGCCATATTGGAAAGAAATTGGGCCTCTTGCTTACTTCCTGACTGTTACCATACTAATGAAGGCTCTGTTCAATTTAGTGTATAGCACAGTGTTTCTCAAACTAGTTTCAAGGACCCCATAACCATTACGGGTCCATTTGGTTCCATTTGTACACTCTCAGAGTTACACACCCGTAAGGGGCCATTTGGAACCCCCTCAAGGAACCATGCTTTGAGACCCACTGGTGTAGCAGAGAGTTTCTAGTGAGCTAACATGCACAATATCAGCACTCTGAGTCTGTTTGACCAGAATGGAACACAACCTTAATTATTATCATTGGTAACACCTGTGAAGGATAAGAAGTGGCCCAATGTCTTTGCAATATGGCTGCTGTGCATAGAGTCTCTTTAGCGACAAACTGATATTTAGCAATATCGGGTTGGTTGGGTGATAGCATTGTGTATTATGGAGCACCCCAACCTTTTTCACAGTTCATGTACATCTTTGTGACAATAAATCTCTTGAATCTTGAATCACTTTCTTGTGCATACAGTTGTAGCCATGTTCTAGCAAGCATTTATTATGTCTATACTCATGAGTTTCACAAAATTAGCTTGAAGTGTTCTAGTGTGCAAGTAGTTAGGTCAAGTCTGAAACGTTTGCAGTTTAGCTAGTAGCTACGTACGATATACCTCATATAATAATAATAATAAGTGTAATAGTAATAATAATAATAATAATAATGATAATAATAATAATGGATTTTATTTATAATGCACGGTACATTTGAAACCAATCTCAAAATACTATCTTAACATAGCACCTCAACCACTCTCAAGCTGAGAGGAGATTCAAAGACATTTTAGGTGCTCTGAGAATAAAGCATACTGATCTGGATGTATGGGTCAAATCATATAATGTTATTTAGCAAAGTGGTTGTCTGTTATCAAAGCTCATAATGTACTGGCTCTGGCAGACTGAGGGTCTCCTGTGGACTCACTGGCCTGGAAGCAGTGGTGAACAAAGTACTCAACCCCAGTACTTGAGTCAAAGTATACTTCAGATACTCCTTGTCAAATATTGCTGCACCTACAAGTGAAAGACCACATTTTCCAAACAAACAGATTTGTTTGGAAAAATAGCAGATCTACAAGCAACAACGCATCATGGTGTGACGCGTTGTGGCCTTGTAGGCTATTTTCACTATATTTGAAATACGGCTTATTCATATATACCTTTTCCCCTTCTTAGAAATGTAGTGGAGTCAAAAATACAATGTCTTTGAATGTAGAGTGAAAGTCATAAGTATCCACAAATACAAATACTCAAGTAAAGTACAGACACAAGTTTTTTTTACTCAAGTGCAGTACTCAAATAAATGTACTTAGTTACTGTCCACCGCTGCCTGTAAGCCAGTGCATATTGTGTAAGAGAGAGAAAAGAGAGAGACATACAGCATAAAGGCCTGTGTAGAACAGATGAAAGCAGCTTGCCTCAGAGACAGCTTGATAGAAACATTACTACTAGCAGCTTCACGCAGAGCACAAATTATTAAACTGCAAAGGCAAACACAGCAGGAATAGAAGAAATATCCTGGAAAAACCCTGGGCGCTTACGGATCCATTTGGTTCTAGTTGTGCACTCTTTCGGCCTAAATTAACACTCAGGATTTTACTGTGTACTGAATAGAATAGAATAGAATAGAATAGAATAGAATGCACTGCATTCCGCTGTACTGTGCAACTTTGATGATTGAGCTAAACTAGTCGTTCTCAATCTTTTTCATGTCCAGGACCACCAAATTAACATGTATTTGGCCCACGGACCCCCATCTGCAAATATTTTGTGCCAGCGACCCCCATACAAGATTTGTGTTGTTCAATTTTATTTTTATTCTTTTCCTAATTGTAAGTCTAACTCCCCAAATAGTTTTTTAACCGTAAAAAAAACATACATTTCTCTTGTGAGGAGGATGAGGAAAATTGTCCTCACGTAATGTCTAGTTCTCATATTCTACTATACTTGTGGTGATATTTGGCAGTTTGGTAAAGTACACGCTTGTTTGTGTGTACTTTGATGAAAAACGCATGACCACATTCAATAACCACTTTCAACCCGGTGTCTCTGTTTTCAGAGACATAATTTCATCATTATACAGTACGCGAAAATATTCAGAAATGTGCCAGACATTTCATTTCTATTCTGTCATGGTTGGGACAGATACAATCATAATTTGTTGCTGTCGGGTGGAAACCTCATGTGTCCAAAACTGTGTACAAAGTAGGGCATTCATTTGGTAAAGAAAACTAAACTAGTTGGAGTTACGAGGTTTCAGCCTGACAGCAACAATATAGGTGACATCCAAAGCGTAAAAATGTGCATGAATTATGTGAATTGAAGGCTTTTTTGAATGAGCACACAGCAGAAAGAGTGAGAGAGCTGTGGTGAGACAGAGAGAGAGAGTCAGAGCCAGGGTTGGAATATGAACGCACAATTACCAAAGTGGATATGAAACTGTGTGTGTGTGTGTGTGTGTGTGTGTGTGTGTGTGTGTGTGTGTGTGTGTGTGTGTGTGTGTGTGTGTGTGTGTGTGCGTGTGCGTGTGTGCGTGTGTGTGTGTGTGCGTGCGTGCGTGCGTGCGTGTGTGTAATACAGTTTCTGGTGTTGCCAGGCAACTGCATGCCTCAGTCAGTGGAATTTAAACAGTGGAAAGGATCCAGTATTCCTGGGGACTTATTTTGACGTCACACGCCTTATCCTAGTGTCTCCCTGGATGTGACAGAGGATGACATGACTAGTGTAGCCTACCTACTACGTGTGTGTGTGTGTGTGTGTGTGTGTGTGTGTGTGTGTGTGTGTGTGTGTGTGTGTGTGTGTGTGTGTGTGTGTGTGTGTGTGTGTGTGTGTGTGTGTGTGTGTGTGTGTGTGTGTGTGTGTGTGTGTGTGTGTGTGTGTGTGTGTGTGTGTGCGTGCGTGCGTGCGTGTGTGTCTCTTGTCTCTTGTCACACGCTCATGCACGCACGCACTACCACTGCTATGAGCATTATTATTGTCATCAGCTAGTAGTACTCTTCCATAAGCACAATAATAGTAAAGTATGGGGTGGACGTCACCCATTTTCAACCCATCTTCATATAATTGGTCCTCACTAATGCTCATGATAAAATTATACTGTTTTTTTCTACTCGGTCTGTGTCTCATAGGACGGCTGTGGACAGTTCAGAAACCCGCGTACCAGTGACATCATCGTTAGGCACAATTTTCTTTTTCAAACAAGATTTCTAATTTCTTATTCTTATTAACGCGAGAACAATGGCTTCCATTATATCATGCTAACTTTCCAGGAATAGAAAGCCTGCAGTTTCTATTAGCTTGGATTCCCCATTGATGATGTCACTGGTAGGCGGGTTTCTGAACTGTCCACAGCCCTAGTCTGAGACACAGACAGAGTAGACAAAAATGGTACCATGAGCATTAGTGAGGACCAATTATATGAAGATAGGTTGAAAATGGGTGAAGTCGTCCTTACGTAAAAGTAGCAATACTACAGTGTAAAAACACTTAATTGAATGAATTCATAATTACTTAAGTCAAAGTAGCTACATAATAAGTATGTGTGTAAGTGACGTGGGTGTTGGTGCAGGAAAGATTCAGTTCGACATTGCCCGCGGCTGAATTTCATTATTGATCATTAAATACCCTATTTTATACTTAGGCTAAAAGCAACCCAAGATAATTGATTCATAATTTGATTCATTATTAATAATCTAAATTTGCAAAGTAACTCTAAAGGTGTCAAATAATGATACACTCGTCTCCGAGATGTAGTGGAGTAGAAGTATAAAGTAACAAGAAATGGAAATACTCAAGTGAGGATAAAGTACCTTCGAATTGCACTATATAGTTAGCCTACTGTACAACATTTTGGCATTATGATACTTTGTGTGTTGCAAGTGACTCTAATAAAGCCTGATTTATACACTGTTGTGCAACAAAGTATAGGCACAACAAAGTCAGGCTTTAGGCAGCCCCGGAAAGCAAGGGCAATTACATCTCCATTATGATAAACATTCAGACAGACACAGAAATGACTGTGTTTAGCAAACTCTCCCAACCACTTGAACCGTCTATACTTAGTTGACTAGGTCCGCAAGCGTTTCCCTCTACACCAAAATTCCCATTTTCAGTACTTTTACTTCTACTCCACCAGCCATTTGAATTTACCGCACTTTCATTTGTAACAGAGTACAGTTATACACTGCAGTATTATTACTTTTACTTAAGTAAACATTTTTAGTACTTTCTCCACCACTGCTACAAGCTCACGGTTGCGATGGGTCGTAAGCTTGTAGATCTGCTATTTCCCCCCCTCAAATGTTCGCGCCCCCCCCCCCCCCCCCCCCAGAGGTTCACGTGTAAGCTTGGGTAATGACATGCATGTAGATTGTAATTGTAGTGGACACCCAGGGCTACTGTTTCGTTCATTTGACATCATGCTGAGGCCATCTGGTTCTCCAACCGCTGTACTGTGTATTCTATAATTGTCTCCGCCAGGCCGAAAGGCATGGCGAGAGAGTGTGTTTTTCCCCCTGTCCGTCCGTGTGTCCGTGTGTCCGTGTGTCCTGTCCGTGTGTTACCAGCTAATCTCTGGCACCGTTGGCCCGGTCGCTGCGAAACTGTGTACACCCACTCCCTGGATGCCAATTCAGAACCTCTGCCCCAGATTTTTCACATTGGCCTGTCATAGCGCCACCAGGAGGCCGATTTGTGCAAAACCATTTTTTCCCCGTTACACCTACAGCTTTTAACCGAACGTCATGCAAATCGGTACACAGTATCTCTATAGTCATGTGATCAACCCGGATCTGTCCGATTTCCCATATTCCATCCTCATTGGCTAAGGTTGGCTTCCAAAGTTTGCAGGATTGGTCCGTTTTGAACAAACTGCCTCAAATCATGAACGCTGCCTGCCATTTCCATAAAATTGCACACGCACATTCCCACTAAGCTGAGGAAGAAATGGCAATTGAAAATGTTCAAATGAGCCTCATGGTGGCGCTATAACAGGCCGATTTGCATTTTTGAATATAACTGCACCGATCTGCGTGAAACTTTGCACACACACTCCCTAGAGGCCAAGGAAAAACATCTGCACTGCATTTTTCACATCTGCTTTTCACAGCTCCACCAGGAGGCCGACTTATGTAAAATACATCTTTGGAGATTATTCCTTCAGATTCTGTCCAAAAAACACGCAAATTGGTACATTGTATCTCCATAGTCATGTGATTCTGATGGATCTGTACGATATTTCATATTCCATCCTATTTGGCTTACAGTGGCTTCCAAAGTTTGCAGGATTGGTCAGTTTTGAACAAAATGCCAACATGAACACAGTGTGCAATTTCCGTGAAATTTTGCATGCAGATTCCCACTAGGCTGAGGAAGAAATGCCCCCCTTTTCATATTGGGGTTTTTGCATTTTTATGCAGTGAAATTGCGGGAAGTTGCGAAATATGCGGAAAGTTGCGAAATATGCAGAAATATGCGATGCAAAGCGCATATTATGCGATGCGCATATTATTCGATGCGCTTTTTATGTGATACGATGCACATTTTATGTGATGCAGGCTTTTTGAAAAAACATTACCCCTGCATAATTATGCGCCATTTTGCTGATTATACGGTAAATTATGCGATCGCAAAATCACATTTTTCTGGAGGGTCTAATTTATATGACACATCAGCTGAATGTGGCTGAGTGATGGTGTGGTGGTCTAAGCATCAGACTTTCAGTGCAGAGATTACATGTTCAAATCCCAGTCATTCTATGGTTCATTACTTTTCAACTTCTGAAGGCTGACATATAAACACTTCCAGAGTACGAAGAGACATACGATGGGAGTGGCTGAGAGATGGTGTAGCGGTTTGAAGATCAGACTCTCAGCATGGAGATGCCATGTTCAAATCCTAGTCATTGTATTGTTCATTGCTTTTCAACTTTACTAAGTGAAGGCTGACATATAAACACTTCAAGAGTACGAAGAGACATACAATGGGAGTGGCTGAGAGATGGTGTAGTGGTCTAAAGATCAGCCTCTCTGCGTGGGGATGCCATGTTCAAATCCGAGTCAATCTATGATTCATTGCTTTTCAACTTTACTAACTGAAGGCTGACATATAAACACTTCCAGACTACGAAGAGATATACGATGGGAGTGGCTGAGAGATAGTGGTCTAAAGGTTCGACTCTCAGCACGTGATGAAGTTTTACAGAAGAAATCTTAATGCACATTTATATTGGAAAATGGTACAAATTTTGGTTTTGGATTTGAACCGGGAAACTTCTGGTTACAAGTCCTGTATCTAATCCACTGCTCCACCATGGTTATTACTTTTGCGGGTCTCTTGCACATTTTTCGGTGAAAGAGTAGATAAAGGTGCAAGAGTCAGGTAAAAGTTGGAAGAATGTCCTAGTTAGATTTTAACCGGGAGTCTTCTGGTTACAAGTCCTGTATCTAATCCACTGCACCACCGTGGTTCTTACTTGCTCTGTTCACTATTGTGGTCTTCACTGAAAGATTAGATAAAGGTAAAAGCGCCAAGAAAAAGTTGGATAAACATTCCGGCCGGATTTGAACTGGGAACCTTCTGGTTGCAAGCCCTTTATCTAAACCACTACACCACAGTGGTTCTTCTAGACTGTTCACCTGTGTGTTCTTCACTGTAGGACTGGTAGCCTGCCAAAGTTTGTACTTTTCCCCCAGTCTAAATGTCCATTGCCATTGACAATGCATTGGGCGCTTAAAGTTAAATATTTCAAAAACTACAAATCATTTCAAAGTAAAACATCTCAAGGATGCAAGCCCACAGTAAGGTGGAATTTTTGAACTGTGAATGGAGTTTCTAGGTGAAAGTATTTTTTTGAGGTCCCAAAATCTTCCATCGACCTCCATTATAAATCTCTGAACTTTTAAAGGAGTACTATTCTAAAACAATGAAACATTTCAAAGATCCCTTTTGAGGCAAACATGTGCATATTAGGATGAACATTTTAAAGTTTGAATGGGGTTTCTATTCTATATTATGACATTTTGAATCATTACAGTCAGTTCACCTTCTTTTGGGTCTTGAGTCGAACCAATTACTCCCGCGGAGACATCAAATTTCTCTTTTGGGCCTTGAGTCTTGGGACTCATGACTCAAATCCTGGAAATCAAATCCTGGAAATGGCAAATCAGCATGTGTGGGATTTGAAGGTGCAAGAGTCAGGTAAAAGTTGGAAAAATTTCCAATTTGGATTTGAACTGGGAACCTTCCGGTGGTAAGCCCTGTATCTTAACCACTGCACCACAGTGATTCTTACTGACTTTGTTCACTTGCGTGTTGTTCACTAAAAGATTAGATAAAGGTGCAGGAGTCAGGTAAAAGTTAAAAAAATGTCCTTGTTGGATTTGAACCAGCAACCTTCTGGTTATAAGCCCTGTATCTCAATCACTGCACCACATCCTAATTCTGTTCACTTGCATGTTCTTCATTGAAAGGTTAAAGTCCAGAGCTCGATGAATGTTAGGGACCAAAAAAAGCCACTACAAAGTACTACCAATCAACTCTAATTTGCCTGAAACGTACTCCTAACAGGTTTTCGGGGGCACGATTTTGGCCTCCACACTTAGTGATTTTTTCGGATTTAACTTTCGTTTCAGTAGTGACCAACTTTCGTTTCGGTAGTGACCCAATGGTGAATAAATAAATTTACTAAGTCCAGAGCTCGATGAATGTTAGGGACCAAAAAAATAGTCAATACAAAGTACTACCAATCAACTCTAAATTGCCTGAAACGTACTCCTAACATGTTTTTGGGGGGACGATTTTGGCCTCCACACTTAGTGATTTTTTCGGATTTAACTTTTGTTTCGGTAGTGACCAACTTTCGTTTCGGTAGTGACCCAATGGTGAAAAAATAAATTTACTAAGTCCAGAGCTCGATGAATGTTAGGGACCAAAAAAAGAGTCACTACAAAGTACTACCAATCAACTCTAAATTGCCTGAAACGTACTCCTAACAGGTTTTTGGGGGGACGATTTTGGCCTCCACACTTAGTGATTTTTTCGGATTTAACTTTCGTTTCGGTAAAATAAATATTACCGAAACGAAAATTACCAATCAACTCTAAATTGCCTGAAACGTACTCCTAACAGGTTTTTTGGGGGACGATTTTGGCCTCCACACTTAGTGATTTTTTCGGATTTAACTTTCGTTTCGGTAGTGACAAACTTTCGTTTCGGTAGTGACACAATGGTGAGAAAAAAAAGTCACTACAAAGTACTACCAATCAACTCTAAATTGCCTGAAACGTACTCCTAACAGGTTTTTGGGGGGACGATTTTGGCCTCCACACTTAGTGATTTTTTCGGATTTAACTTTCGTTTCGGTAAAATAAATTTTACCGAAACGAAAATTACCAATCAACTCTAAATTGCCTGAAACGTACTCCTAACAGGTTTTTGGGGGGACGATTTTGGCCTCCACACTTAGTGATTTTTTCGGATTTAACTTTCGTTTCGGTAAAATAAATTTTACCGAAAGGAAAATTACCAATCAACTCTAAATCGCCTGAAACGTACTCCTAACAGGTTTTTGGGGGGACGATTTTGGCCTCCACACTTAGTGAATAATTTTTACCGAAACGAAAATTATCAATCACAAAACAAAATGTAAGTTGTGTAAAAAAAAGTCTGACTAATACTAAGTTGTTATTTGTTTGTTTAAGTCAGGCTATACTCTACTCAGAGTCATACGTTTACAAAATGTACTGAAGTACAGTGAACGTTTGTGCGGTTTGTCTTCATCACTGAAAATAACGTACATGTAAACAGATATAAAACTGCTATCATGTGCAATTGGGGTGAAGAAACACAACCATTTCACTCTTAATAGTACCTATTTGATTTGACATCCTGACTTGCTGCTGTGGCTGAGGCTTGAACCTGTTACCTGCGGCTCACTAGTCAGTGACTCTATCCATTCACCTACAGCTGTTTCCTTGGAATCTGTGGTTCTAAAACGTTTTCTTGTCAACCCCCCAAATTGACATGTATTTGGGCAGTGGACCCCAATGTGAAAAGATGTAGTGTCAGGGCCCCCCATGAAAAATATTTATATTTATGCTGTACACATTTTTTTAAAGTTATTTGTCTTGTTTGTTGTTCAAGTCAAAGCACCAGGAAGGCTGTACTTGTCAGCCATCTGTTAGCTCAATGGGTTGAGACACAGTATTCATGATCCAGAGGCCATGAGTTCAAATCCCAGTGATGTCTTTCCTATGAGTCTTTCCTTTGCAGACTGGCTTCCAGAAGATCAATTGAAAATCACCAGGAAGGCCATATTTGTCATCCAACTGTTAGCTCAATGGGTTGAGACGCAGTATACATGATCCAGAGGCCATGAGTTCAAATCCCACTGGTGTCTTTACTGTGATACTTTCCTTTGCAGACTAACTTCTAGAAAAACAAGTTAAAACCACCAGGAAACCTGTAACTCTCAGCCAACAGCCTGCCTTTAAATGTCCATTGCTGCATCGACAATGAATGGGGCGCTTAAAGTTAAATATCTCCAAAACTACAAATGATTTCAAAAGAAAAAATCTCAAGCATGCATGTCCACAGTAAGGTGGAATTTTTGAACTGTGAATGGAGTTTCTAGGTGAACGTGTTTTTTTGAGGTCCCTATACCCTAACCCTAACCTTCCATCCGCCTCCATTCTAAATCTCTGAACTTTTGAAGGAGTACAATTCTAAAACTATGCAACATTTCAAAGATTCCTTTTCAGGCAAACATGTCCAGAGTAAGATGAACATTTTAAAGTATGAATGAGGTTACTAGGCGTAAGTATGTAGTTGTAAGCCTGCCTTTAAATGTCCATTAACGCATCGACAATGAATGGGGCGCTTAAAGTTAAATATCTCCAAAACTACAAATGATTTCAAAAGAAAAAATCTCAAGCATGCATGTCCACAGTAAGGTGGAATTTTTGAACTGTGAATGGAGTTTCTAGGTGAACGTGTTTTTTTGAGGTCCCTATACCCTAACCCTAACCTTCCATCCGCCTCCATTCTAAATCTCTGAACTTTTAAAGGAGTACAATTCTAAAACTATGCAACATTTCAAAGATTCCTTTTCAGGCAAACATGTCCAGAGTAAGATGAACATTTTAAAGTATGAATGAGGTTACTAGGCGTAAGTATGTAGTTGTAAGCCTGCCTTTAAATGTCCATTGCTGCATCGACAATGAATGGGGCGCTTAAAGTTAAATATCTCCAAAACTACAAATGATTTCAAAAGAAAAAATCTCAAGCATGCATGTCCACAGTAAGGTGGAATTTTTGAACTGTGAATGGAGTTTCTAGGTGAACGTGTTTTTTTGAGGTCCCTATACCCTAACCCTAACCTTCCATCCGCCTCCATTCTAAATCTCTGAACTTTTAAAGGAGTACAATTCTAAAACTATGCAACATTTCAAAGATTCCTTTTCAGGCAAACATGTCCAGAGTAAGATGAACATTTTAAAGTATGAATGAGGTTACTAGGCGTAAGTATGTGACTGTAAGCCTGCCTTTAAATGTCCATTGCTGCATCGACAATGAATGGGGCGCTTAAAGTTAAATATCTCCAAAACTACAAATGATTTCAAAAGAAAAAATCTCAAGCATGCATGTCCACAGTAAGGTGGAATTTTTGAACTGTGAATGGAGTTTCTAGGTGAAAGTGTTTTTTTGAGGTCCCAAATTCGTCCATCGACCTCCATTATAAATCTCTGAACTTTTAAAGGAGTACAATTCTAAAACTATTAAACATTTCAAAGATTCCCTTTCAGGCAAACATGTCCACAGTAAGATGAACATTTTAAAGTTTGAATGGGGTTTCTATTCTATATATGACATTTTGAATCATTACAGTCAGTTCACCTTCTTTTGGGTCTTGAGTCGAACCAATTACTCCCGCGGAGACATCAAATTTCTCTTTTGGGCCTTGAGTCTTGGGACTCATGGCCCAAAAGAGAAATTTGATGTCTCCGCGGGAGTAATTGGTTCGACTCAAGACTCTTTTGGGTCTTGAGTCTTGGGAAAGAAAAAAAAGTGTGCCAGTTGGATTTGAACCAGGAATCTTCTGGTTGCAAGTCCTGTATCTAAACCACTGCACCACAGAGGTCCTGACATGTTCTGTTGACTTGCGTGGAATTTGTCTGAAAGATTATATAAAGGTCAAAGCCCCAGGTAAAAGTTAGAAAGATGTCCTTGCGAGATTTGAACTCAGGACCTTCAGTGTGTAAGGCCTGAATCTTAACCACTGCTCCATCATGGTACATACTTTCTATGGTGTCTTAAACGCTGTTCAGTGAAAGATCAGATAAAGGTGCAAGAGTCAGGTATTTTTTGGAAACCTGTCCTGGTTGGATTTGAACCGGTAACCTTCTGGTTGCAGGTCCTGTATCTAAACCACTGCACCACAGAGGTTCTGTCTTGTTCTGTTAACTTAACATTGAAAACTTTGTACCCTTTTCCCTTTAAATATCCATTGCCATTGACAATGCATTAGGCGCTTAAAGTTAAATATTTCAAAAACTACAAATCATTTCAAAGTAAAACATCTCAAGGATGCATGTCCACAGTAAGGGGGAATTTTTGAACTGTGAATGGAGTTTCTAGGTGAAAGTGTTTTTTTGAGGTCCCAAAACCTTCCATCCGCCTCTATTCTAAATCTCTGAACTTTTAAAGGAGTACAATTCTAAAACTATGCAACATTTCAAAGATTCCTTTTCAGGCAAACATGTCCAGAGTAAGATGAACATTTTAAAGTATGAATGAGGTTACTAGGCGTAAGTATGTAGTTGTAAGCCTGCCTTTAAATGTCCATTGCTGCATCGACAATGAATGGGGCGCTTAAAGTTAAATATCTCCAAAACTACAAATGATTTCAAAAGAAAAAATCTCAAGCATGCATGTCCACAGTAAGGTGGAATTTTTGAACTGTGAATGGAGTTTCTAGGTGAACGTGTTTTTTTGAGGTCCCTATACCCTAACCCTAACCTTCCATCCGCCTCCATTCTAAATCTCTGAACTTTTAAAGGAGTACAATTCTAAAACTATGCAACATTTCAAAGATTCCTTTTCAGGCAAACATGTCCAGAGTAAGATGAACATTTTAAAGTATGAATGAGGTTACTAGGCGTAAGTATGTAGCTGTAAGCCTGCCTTTAAATGTCCATTGCCGCATCGACAATGAATGGGGCGCTTAAAGTTAAATATCTCCAAAACTACAAATGATTTCAAAAGAAAACATCTCAAGCATGCATGTCCACAGTAAGGTGGAATTTTTGAACTGTGAATGGAGTTTCTAGGTGAAAGTGTTTTTTTGAGGTCCCAAATTCGTCCATCGACCTCCATTATAAATCTCTGAACTTTTAAAGGAGTACAATTCTAAAACTATTAAACATTTCAAAGATTCCCTTTCAGGCAAACATGTCCACAGTAAGATGAACATTTTAAAGTTTGAATGGGGTTTCTATTCTATATATGACATTTTGAATCATTACAGTCAGTTCACCTTCTTTTGGGTCTTGAGTCGAACCAATTACTCCCGCGGAGACATCAAATTTCTCTTTTGGGCCTTGAGTCTTGGGACTCATGGCCCAAAAGAGAAATTTGATGTCTCCGCGGGAGTAATTGGTTCGACTCAAGACTCTTTTGGGTCTTGAGTCTTGGGAAAGAAAAAAAAGTGTGCCAGTTGGATTTGAACCAGGAATCTTCTGGTTGCAAGTCCTGTATCTAAACCACTGCACCACAGAGGTCCTTACATGTTCTGTTGACTTGCGTGGAATTTGTCTGAAAGATTATATAAAGGTCAAAGCCCCAGGTAAAAGTTAGAAAGATGTCCTTGCGAGATTTGAACTCAGGACCTTCAGTGTGTAAGGCCTGAATCTTAACCACTGCTCCATCATGGTACATACTTTCTATGGTGTCTTACACGCTGTTCAGTGAAAGATCAGATAAAGGTGCAAGAGTCAGGTATTTTTTGGAAACCTGTCCCGGTTGGATTTGAACCGGTAACCTTCTGGTTGCAGGTCCTGTATCTAAACCACTGCACCACAGAGGTTCTGACTTGTTCCGTTAACTTAGCCTCGAAAACTTTGTACCCTTTTCCCTTTAAATATCCATTGCCATTGACAATGCATTAGGCGCTTAAAGTTAAATATTTCAAAAACTACAAATCATTTCAAAGTAAAACATCTCAAGGATGCATGTCCACAGTAAGGGGGAATTTTTGAACTGTGAATGGAGTTTCTAGGTTAAAGTGTTTTTTTGAGGTCCCAAAACCTTCCATCCGCCTCTATTCTAAATCTCTGAACTTTTAAAGGAGTACAATTCTAAAACTATGCAACATTTCAAAGATTCCTTTTCAGGCAAACATGTCCAGAGTAAGATGAACATTTTAAAGTATGAATGAGGTTACTAGGCGTAAGTATGTAGTTGTAAGCCTGCCTTTAAATGTCCATTGCTGCATCGACAATGAATGGGGCGCTTAAAGTTAAATATCTCCAAAACTACAAATGATTTCAAAAGAAAAAATCTCAAGCATGCATGTCCACAGTAAGGTGGAATTTTTGAACTGTGAATGGAGTTTCTAGGTGAACGTGTTTTTTTTAGGTCCCTATACCCTAACCCTAACCTTCCATCCGCCTCCATTCTAAATCTCTGAACTTTTAAAGGAGTACAATTCTAAAAGTATGCAACATTTCAAAGATTCCTTTTCAGGCAAACATGTCCAGAGTAAGATGAACATTTTAAAGTATGAATGAGGTTACTAGGCGTAAGTATGTAGCTGTAAGCCTGCCTTTAAATGTCCATTGCCGCATCGACAATGAATGGGGCGCTTAAAGTTAAATATCTCCAAAACTACAAATGATTTCAAAAGAAAAAATCTCAAGCATGCATGTCCACAGTAAGGTGGAATTTTTGAACTGTGAATGGAGTTTCTAGGTGAACGTGTTTTTTTGAGGTCCCTATACCCTAACCCTAACCTTCCATCCGCCTCCATTCTAAATCTCTGAACTTTTAAAGGAGTACAATTCTAAAACTATGCAACATTTCAAAGATTCCTTTTCAGGCAAACATGTCCAGAGTAAGACGAACATTTTAAAGTATGAATGAGGTTACTAGGCGTAAGTATGTAGTTGTAAGCCTGCCTTTAAATGTCCATTGCCGCATCGACAATGAATGGGGCGCTTAAAGTTAAATATCTCCAAAACTACAAATGATTTCAAAAGAAAAAATCTCAAGCATGCATGTTCACAGTAAGGTGGAATTTTTGAACTGTGAATGGAGTTTCTAGGTGAAAGTGCTTTTTTGAGGTCCCAAATTCGTCCATCGACCTCCATTCTAAATCTCTGAACTTTTAAAGGAGTACAATTCTAAAACTATTAAACATTTCAAAGATTCCCTTTCAGGCAAACATGTTCACAGTAAGATGAACATTTTAAAGTTTGAATGGGGTTTCTATTCTATATATGACATCTTGAATCATTACAGTCAGTTCACCTTCTTTTGGGTCTTGAGTCGAACCAATTACTCCCGCGGAGACATCAAATTTCTCTTTTGGGCCTTGAGTCTTGGGACTCATGGCCCAAAAGAGAAATTTGATGTCTCCGCGGGAGTAATTGGTTCGACTCAAGACTCTTTTGGGTCTTGAGTCTTGGGAAAGAAAAAAAAGTGTGCCAGTTGGATTTGAACCAGGAATCTTCTGGTTGCAAGTCCTGTATCTAAACCACTGCACCACAGAGGTCCTTACATGTTCTGTTGACTTGCGTGGAATTTGTCTGAAAGATTATATAAAGGTAAAAGCCCCAGGTAAAAGTTAGAAAGATGTCCTTGCGAGATTTGAACTCAGGACCTTCAGTGTGTAAGGCCTGAATCTTAACCACTGCTCCATCATGGTACATACTTTCTATGGTGTCTTACACGCTGTTCAGTGAAAGATCAGATAAAGGTGCAAGAGTCAGGTATTTGTTGGAGACCTGTCCTGGTTGGATTTGAACCGGTAACCTTCTGGTTGCAGGTCCTGTATCTAAACCACTGCACCACAGAGGTTCTGACTTGTCCTGTTAACTTAGCCTTGAAAACTTTGTACCCTTTTCCCTTTAAATATCCATTGCCATTGACAATGCATTAGGCGCTTAAAGTTAAATATTTCAAAAACTACAAATCATTTCAAAGTAAAACATCTCAAGGATGCATGTCCACAGAAGGGGGAATTTTTGAACTGTGAATGGAGTTTCTAGGTGAAAGTGTTTTTTTGAGGTCCCAAAACCTTCCATCCGCCTCCATTCTAAATCTCTGAACTTTTAAAGGAGTACAATTCTAAAACTATGCAACATTTCAAAGATTCCTTTTCAGGCAAACATGTCCAGAGTAAGATGAACATTTTAAAGTATGAATGAGGTTACTAGGCGTAAGTATGTAGTTGTAAGCCTGCCTTTAAATGTCCATTGCCGCATCGACAATGAATGAAACCAGGTTTCCTGGTGGAACTTTTAAAGGAGTAAAATTCTAAAACTATGCAACATTTCAAAGATTCCTTTTCAGGCAAACATGTCCAGAGTAAGATGAACATTTTAAAGTATGAATGAGGTTACTAGGCGTAAGTATGTACTTGGGGCAACGGATAAATTGACTGATATCCGTAGAATAACTTGTAGGAGTGTCCTGGTTCAAATCCAGTCACCACCTTAGTAACTGAAACCGAATCTGGCCAATTCGGTCTCTTCGGACAGACGCTCTACCAGTTTAGCTATGCTGTTGGCTGAGAGTTACAGGTTTCCTGGTGGAACTTTTAAAGGAGTACAATTCTAACTGGTAACCTTCTGGTTGCAGGTCCTGTATCTAAACCACTGCACCACAGCGGTTCTGACTTATTCTGTTAACTTAGCCTTGAAAACTTTGTACCCTTTTCCCTTTAAATATCCATTGCCATTGACAATGCATTAGGCGCTTAAAGTTAAATATTTCAAAAACTATAAATCATTTCAAAGTAAAACATCTCAAGGATGCATGTCCACAGAAGGGGGATTTTTTTTAACTGTGAATGGAGTTTCTAGGTGAAAGTGTTTTTTTGAGGTCCCAAAACCTTCCATCCGCCAACATTCAAAAACTCTGAACTTTTAAAGGAGTACAATTCTAAAAATATGCAACATTTCAAAGATTCCTTTTCAGGCAAACATGTCCAGAGTAAGATGAACATTTTAAAGTATGAATGAGGTTACTAGGCGTAAGTATGTAGTTGTAAGCCTGCCTTTAAATGTCCATTGCCGCATCGACAATGAATGGGGCGCTTAAAGTTAAATATCTCCAAAACTACAAATGATTTCAAAAGAAAAAATCTCAAGCATGCATGTCCACAGTAAGGTGGAATTTTTGAACTGTGAATGGAGTTTCTAGGTGAACGTGTTTTTTTGAGGTCCCTATAGCCTAACCCTAACCTTCCATCCGCCTCCATTCTAAATCTCTGAACTTTTAAAGGAGTACAATTCTAAAACTATGCAACATTTCAAAGATTCCTTTTCAGGCAAACATGTCCAGAGTAAGACGAACATTTTAAAGTATGAATGAGGTTACTAGGCGTAAGTATGTAGTTGTAAGCCTGCCTTTAAATGTCCATTGCCGCATCGACAATGAATGGGGCGCTTAAAGTTAAATATCTCCAAAACTACAAATGATTTCAAAAGAAAAAATCTCAAGCATGCATGTCCACAGTAAGGTGGAATCTTTGAACTGTGAATGGAGTTTCTAGGTGAACGTGTTTTTTTGAGGTCCCTATAGCCTAACCCTAACCTTCCATCCGCCTCCATTCTAAATCTCTGAACTTTTAAAGGAGTACAATTCTAAAACTATGCAACATTTCAAAGATTCCTTTTCAGGCAAACATGTCCAGAGTAAGACGAACATTTTAAAGTATGAATGAGGTTACTAGGCGTAAGTATGTAGTTGTAAGCCTGCCTTTAAATGTCCATTGCCGCATCGACAATGAATGGGGCGCTTAAAGTTAAATATCTCCAAAACTACAAATGATTTCAAAAGAAAAAATCTCAAGCATGCATGTCCACAGTAAGGTGGAATTTTTGAACTGTGAATGGAGTTTCTAGGTGAACGTGTTTTTTTGAGGTCCCTATAGCCTAAACCTAACCTTCCATCCGCCTCCATTCTAAATCTCTGAACTTTTAAAGGAGTACAATTCTAAAACTATGCAACATTTCAAAGATTCCTTTTCAGGCAAACATGTCCAGAGTAAGACAAACATTTTAAAGTATGAATGAGGTTACTAGGCGTAAGTATGTAGTTGTAAGCCTGCCTTTAAATGTCCATTGCCGCATCGACAATGAATGGGGCGCTTAAAGTTAAATATCTCCAAAACTACAAATGATTTCAAAAGAAAAAATCTCAAGCATGCATGTCCACAGTAAGGTGGAATTTTTGAACTGTGAATGGAGTTTCTAGGTGAACGTGTTTTTTTGAGGTCCCTATAGCCTAACCCTAACCTTCCATCCGCCTCCATTCTAAATCTCTGAACTTTTAAAGGAGTACAATTCTAAAACTATGCAACATTTCAAAGATTCCTTTTCAGGCAAACATGTCCAGAGTAAGACGAACATTTTAAAGTATGAATGAGGTTACTAGGCGTAAGTATGTAGTTGTAAGCCTGCCTTTAAATGTCCATTGCCGCATCGACAATGAATGGGGCGCTTAAAGTTAAATATCTCCAAAACTACAAATGATTTCAAAAGAAAAAATCTCAAGCATGCATGTCCACAGTAAGGTGGAATTTTTGAACTGTGAATGGAGTTTCTAGGTGAACGTGTTTTTTTGAGGTCCCTATAGCCTAACCCTAACCTTCCATCCGCCTCCATTCTAAATCTCTGAACTTTTAAAGGAGTACAATTCTAAAACTATGCAACATTTCAAAGATTCCTTTTCAGGCAAACATGTCCAGAGTAAGACGAACATTTTAAAGTATGAATGAGGTTACTAGGCGTAAGTATGTAGTTGTAAGCCTGCCTTTAAATGTCCATTGCCGCATCGACAATGAATGGGGCGCTTAAAGTTAAATATCTCCAAAACTACAAATGATTTCAAAAGAAAAAATCTCAAGCATGCATGTCCACAGTAAGGTGGAATTTTTGAACTGTGAATGGAGTTTCTAGGTGAAAGTGTTTTTTTGAGGTCCCAAATTCGTCCATCGACCTCCATTCTAAATCTCTGAACTTTTAAAGGAGTACAATTCTAAAACTATGCAACATTTCAAAGATTCCTTTTCAGGCAAACATGTCCAGAGTAAGACGAACATTTTAAAGTATGAATGAGGTTACTAGGCGTAAGTATGTAGTTGTAAGCCTGCCTTTAAATGTCCATTGCCGCATCGACAATGAATGGGGCGCTTAAAGTTAAATATCTCCAAAACTACAAATGATTTCAAAAGAAAAAATCTCAAGCATGCATGTCCACAGTAAGGTGGAATTTTTGAACTGTGAATGGAGTTTCTAGGTGAAAGTGTTTTTTTTGAGGTCCCAAATTCGTCCATCGACCTCCATTCTAAATCTCTGAACTTTTAAAGGAGTACAATTCTAAAACTATTAAACATTTCAAAGATTCCCTTTCAGGCAAACATGTCCACAGTAAGATGAACATTTTAAAGTTTGAATGGGGTTTCTATTCTATATATGACATTTTGAATCATTACAGTCAGTTCACCTTCTTTTGGGTCTTGAGTCGAACCAATTACTCCCGCGGAGACATCAAATTTCTCTTTTGGGCCTTGAGTCTTGGGACTCATGGCCCAAAAGAGAAATTTGATGTCTCCGCGGGAGTAATTGGTTCGACTCAAGACTCTTTTGGGTCTTGAGTCTTGGGAAAGAAAAAAAAGTGTGCCAGTTGGATTTGAACCAGGAATCTTCTGGTTGCAAGTCCTGTATCTAAACCACTGCACCACAGAGGTCCTTACATGTTCTGTTGACTTGCGTGGAATTTGTCTTAAAGATTATATAAAGGTAAAAGCCCCAGGTAAAAGTTAGAAAGATGTCCTTGCGAGATTTGAACTCAGGACCTTCAGTGTGTAAGGCCTGAATCTTAACCACTGCTCCATCATGGTACATACTTTCTATGGTGTCTTACACGCTGTTCAGTGAAAGATCAGATAAAGGTGCAAGAGTCAGGTATTTGTTGGAGACCTGTCCTGGTTGGATTTGAACCGGTAACCTTCTGGTTGCAGGTCCTGTATCTAAACCACTGCACCACAGCGGTTCTGACTTATTCTGCTAACTTAGCCTTGAAAACTTTGTACCCTTTTCCCTTTAAATATCCATTGCCATTGACAATGCATTAGGCGCTTAAAGTTAAATATTTCAAAAACTACAAATCATTTCAAAGTAAAACATCTCAAGGATGCATGTCCACAGAAGGGGGATTTTTTTTTAACTGTGAATGGAGTTTCTAGGTGAAAGTGTTTTTTTGAGGTCCCAAAACCTTCCATCCGCCAACATTCAAAAACTCTGAACTTTTAAAGGAGTACAATTCTAAAAATATGCAACATTTCAAAGATTCCTTTTCAGGCAAACATGTCCAGAGTAAGATGAACATTTTAAAGTATGAATGAGGTTACTAGGCGTAAGTATGTAGTTGTAAGCCTGCCTTTAAATGTCCATTGCCGCATCGACAATGAATGGGGCGCTTAAAGTTAAATATCTCCAAAACTACAAATGATTTCAAAAGAAAAAATCTCAAGCATGTATGTCCACAGTAAGGTGGAATTTTTGAACTGTGAATGGAGTTTCTAGGTGAACGTGTTTTTTTGAGGTCCCTATAGCCTAACCCTAACCTTCCATCCGCCTCCATTCTAAATCTCTGAACTTTTAAAGGAGTACAATTCTAAAACTATGCAACATTTCAAAGATTCCTTTTCAGGCAAACATGTCCAGAGTAAGACGAACATTTTAAAGTATGAATGAGGTTACTAGGCGTAAGTATGTAGTTGTAAGCCTGCCTTTAAATGTCCATTGCCGCATCGACAATGAATGGGGCGCTTAAAGTTAAATATCTCCAAAACTACAAATGATTTCAAAAGAAAAAATCTCAAGCATGCATGTCCACAGTAAGGTGGAATTTTTGAACTGTGAATGGAGTTTCTAGGTGAACGTGTTTTTTTGAGGTCCCTATAGCCTAACCCTAACCTTCCATCCGCCTCCATTCTAAATCTCTGAACTTTTAAAGGAGTACAATTCTAAAACTATGCAACATTTCAAAGATTCCTTTTCAGGCAAACATGTCCAGAGTAAGACGAACATTTTAAAGTATGAATGAGGTTACTAGGCGTAAGTATGTAGTTGTAAGCCTGCCTTTAAATGTCCATTGCTGCATCGACAATGAATGGGGCGCTTAAAGTTAAATATCTCCAAAACTACAAATGATTTCAAAAGAAAAAATCTCAAGCATGCATGTCCACAGTAAGGTGGAATTTTTGAACTGTGAATGGAGTTTCTAGGTGAAAGTGTTTTTTTGAGGTCCCAAATTCGTCCATCGACCTCCATTCTAAATCTCTGAACTTTTAAAGGAGTACAATTCTAAAACTATGCAACATTTCAAAGATTCCTTTTCAGGCAAACATGTCCAGAGTAAGACGAACATTTTAAAGTATGAATGAGGTTACTAGGCGTAAGTATGTAGTTGTAAGCCTGCCTTTAAATGTCCATTGCCGCATCGACAATGAATGGGGCGCTTAAAGTTAAATATCTCCAAAACTACAAATGATTTCAAAAGAAAAAATCTCAAGCATGCATGTCCACAGTAAGGTGGAATTTTTGAACTGTGAATGGAGTTTCTAGGTGAAAGTGTTTTTTTTGAGGTCCCAAATTCGTCCATCGACCTCCATTCTAAATCTCTGAACTTTTAAAGGAGTACAATTCTAAAACTATTAAACATTTCAAAGATTCCCTTTCAGGCAAACATGTCCACAGTAAGATGAACATTTTAAAGTTTGAATGGGGTTTCTATTCTATATATGACATTTTGAATCATTACAGTCAGTTCACCTTCTTTTGGGTCTTGAGTCGAACCAATTACTCCCGCGGAGACATCAAATTTCTCTTTTGGGCCTTGAGTCTTGGGACTCATGGCCCAAAAGAGAAATTTGATGTCTCCGCGGGAGTAATTGGTTCGACTCAAGACTCTTTTGGGTCTTGAGTCTTGGGAAAGAAAAAAAAGTGTGCCAGTTGGATTTGAACCAGGAATCTTCTGGTTGCAAGTCCTGTATCTAAACCACTGCACCACAGAGGTCCTTACATGTTCTGTTGACTTGCGTGGAATTTGTCTTAAAGATTATATAAAGGTAAAAGCCCCAGGTAAAAGTTAGAAAGATGTCCTTGCGAGATTTGAACTCAGGACCTTCAGTGTGTAAGGCCTGAATCTTAACCACTGCTCCATCATGGTACATACTTTCTATGGTGTCTTACACGCTGTTCAGTGAAAGATCAGATAAAGGTGCAAGAGTCAGGTATTTGTTGGAGACCTGTCCTGGTTGGATTTGAACCGGTAACCTTCTGGTTGCAGGTCCTGTATCTAAACCACTGCACCACAGCGGTTCTGACTTATTCTGTTAACTTAGCCTTGAAAACTTTGTACCCTTTTCCCTTTAAATATCCATTGCCATTGACAATGCATTAGGCGCTTAAAGTTAAATATTTCAAAAACTACAAATCATTTCAAAGTAAAACATCTCAAGGATGCATGTCCACAGAAGGGGGATTTTTTTTAACTGTGAATGGAGTTTCTAGGTGAAAGTGTTTTTTTGAGGTCCCAAAACCTTCCATCCGCCAACATTCAAAAACTCTGAACTTTTAAAGGAGTACAATTCTAAAAATATGCAACATTTCAAAGATTCCTTTTCAGGCAAACATGTCCAGAGTAAGATGAACATTTTAAAGTATGAATGAGGTTACTAGGCGTAAGTATGTAGTTGTAAGCCTGCCTTTAAATGACCATTGCCGCATCGACAATGAATGGGGCGCTTAAAGTTAAATATCTCCAAAACTACAAATGATTTCAAAAGAAAAAATCTCAAGCATGCATGTCCACAGTAAGGTGGAATTTTTGAACTGTGAATGGAGTTTCTAGGTGAACGTGTTTTTTTGAGGTCCCTATAGCCTAACCCTAACCTTCCATCCGCCTCCATTCTAAATCTCTGAACTTTTAAAGGAGTACAATTCTAAAACTATGCAACATTTCAAAGATTCCTTTTCAGGCAAACATGTCCAGAGTAAGACGAACATTTTAAAGTATGAATGAGGTTACTAGGCGTAAGTATGTAGTTGTAAGCCTGCCTTTAAATGTCCATTGCCGCATCGACAATGAATGGGGCGCTTAAAGTTAAATACCTCCAAAACTACAAATGATTTCAAAAGAAAAAATCTCAAGCATGCATGTCCACAGTAAGGTGGAATTTTTGAACTGTGAATGGAGTTTCTAGGTGAACGTGTTTTTTTGAGGTCCCTATAGCCTAACCCTAACCTTCCATCCGCCTCCATTCTAAATCTCTGAACTTTTAAAGGAGTACAATTCTAAAACTATGCAACATTTCAAAGATTCCTTTTCAGGCAAACATGTCCAGAGTAAGACGAACATTTTAAAGTATGAATGAGGTTACTAGGCGTAAGTATGTAGTTGTAAGCCTGCCTTTAAATGTCCATTGCTGCATCGACAATGAATGGGGCGCTTAAAGTTAAATATCTCCAAAACTACAAATGATTTCAAAAGAAAAAATCTCAAGCATGCATGTCCACAGTAAGGTGGAATTTTTGAACTGTGAATGGAGTTTCTAGGTGAACGTGTTTTTTTGAGGTCCCTATAGCCTAACCCTAACCTTCCATCCGCCTCCATTCTAAATCTCTGAACTTTTAAAGGAGTACAATTCTAAAACTATGCAACATTTCAAAGATTCCTTTTCAGGCAAACATGTCCAGAGTAAGACGAACATTTTAAAGTATGAATGAGGTTACTAGGCGTAAGTATGTAGTTGTAAGCCTGCCTTTAAATGTCCATTGCCGCATCGACAATGAATGGGGCGCTTAAAGTTAAATATCTCCAAAACTACAAATGATTTCAAAAGAAAAAATCTCAAGCATGCATGTCCACAGTAAGGTGGAATTTTTGAACTGTGAATGGAGTTTCTAGGTGAACGTGTTTTTTTGAGGTCCCTATAGCCTAACCCTAACCTTCCATCCGCCTCCATTCTAAATCTCTGAACTTTTAAAGGAGTACAATTCTAAAACTATGCAACATTTCAAAGATTCCTTTTCAGGCAAACATGTCCAGAGTAAGACGAACATTTTAAAGTATGAATGAGGTTACTAGGCGTAAGTATGTAGTTGTAAGCCTGCCTTTAAATGTCCATTGCCGCATCGACAATGAATGGGGCGCTTAAAGTTAAATATCTCCAAAACTACAAATGATTTCAAAAGAAAAAATCTCAAGCATGCATGTCCACAGTAAGGTGGAATTTTTGAACTGTGAATGGAGTTTCTAGGTGAAAGTGTTTTTTTGAGGTCCCTATACCCTAACCCTAACCTTCCATCCGCCTCCATTCTAAATCTCTGAACTTTTAAAGGAGTACAATTCTAAAACTATGCAACATTTCAAAGATTCCTTTTCAGGCAAACATGTCCAGAGTAAGACGAACATTTTAAAGTATGAATGAGGTTACTAGGCGTAAGTATGTAGTTGTAAGCCTGCCTTTAAATGTCCATTGCCGCATCGACAATGAATGGGGCGTTTAAAGTTAAATATCTCCAAAACTACAAATGATTTCAAAAGAAAAAATCTCAAGCATGCATGTCCACAGTAAGGTGGAATTTTTGAACTGTGAATGGAGTTTCTAGGTGAAAGTGTTTTTTTTGAGGTCCCAAATTCGTCCATCGACCTCCATTCTAAATCTCTGAACTTTTAAAGGAGTACTATTCTAAAACTATTAAACATTTCAAAGATTCCCTTTCAGGCAAACATGTCCACAGTAAGATGAACATTTTAAAGTTTGAATGGGGTTTCTATTCTATATATGACATTTTGAATCATTACAGTCAGTTCACCTTCTTTTGGGTCTTGAGTCGAACCAATTACTCCCGCGGAGACATCAAATTTCTCTTTTGGGCCTTGAGTCTTGGGACTCATGGCCCAAAAGAGAAATTTGATGTCTCCGCGGGAGTAATTGGTTCGACTCAAGACTCTTTTGGGTCTTGAGTCTTGGGAAAGAAAAAAAAGTGTGCCAGTTGGATTTGAACCAGGAATCTTCTGGTTGCAAGTCCTGTATCTAAACCACTGCACCACAGAGGTCCTTACATGTTCTGTTGACTTGCGTGGAATTTGTCTTAAAGATTATATAAAGGTAAAAGCCCCAGGTAAAAGTTAGAAAGATGTCCTTGCGAGATTTGAACTCAGGACCTTCAGTGTGTAAGGCCTGAATCTTAACCACTGCTCCATCATGGTACATACTTTCTATGGTGTCTTACACGCTGTTCAGTGAAAGATCAGATAAAGGTGCAAGAGTCAGGTATTTGTTGGAGACCTGTCCTGGTTGGATTTGAACCGGTAACCTTCTGGTTGCAGGTCCTGTATCTAAACCACTGCACCACAGCGGTTCTGACTTATTCTGTTAACTTAGCCTTCAAAACTTTGTACCCTTTTCCCTTTAAATATCCATTGCCATTGACAATGCATTAGGCGCTTAAAGTTAAATATTTCAAAAACTACAAATCATTTCAAAGTAAAACATCTCAAGGATGCATGTCCACAGAAGGGGGATTTTTTTTAACTGTGAATGGAGTTTCTAGGTGAAAGTGTTTTTTTGAGGTCCCAAAACCTTCCATCCGCCAACATTCAAAAACTCTGAACTTTTAAAGGAGTACAATTCTAAAAATATGCAACATTTCAAAGATTCCTTTTCAGGCAAACATGTCCAGAGTAAGATGAACATTTTAAAGTATGAATGAGGTTACTAGGCGTAAGTATGTAGTTGTAAGCCTGCCTTTAAATGTCCATTGCCGCATCGACAATGAATGGGGCGCTTAAAGTTAAATATCTCCAAAACTACAAATGATTTCAAAAGAAAAAATCTCAAGCATGCATGTCCACAGTAAGGTGGAATTTTTGAACTGTGAATGGAGTTTCTAGGTGAACGTGTTTTTTTGAGGTCCCTATAGCCTAACCCTAACCTTCCATCCGCCTCCATTCTAAATCTCTGAACTTTTAAAGGAGTACAATTCTAAAACTATGCAACATTTCAAAGATTCCTTTTCAGGCAAACATGTCCAGAGTAAGACGAACATTTTAAAGTATGAATGAGGTTACTAGGCGTAAGTATGTAGTTGTAAGCCTGCCTTTAAATGTCCATTGCCGCATCGACAATGAATGGGGCGCTTAAAGTTAAATATCTCCAAAACTACAAATGATTTCAAAAGAAAAAATCTCAAGCATGCATGTCCACAGTAAGGTGGAATTTTTGAACTGTGAATGGAGTTTCTAGGTGAACGTGTTTTTTTGAGGTCCCTATAGCCTAACCCTAACCTTCCATCCGCCTCCATTCTAAATCTCTGAACTTTTAAAGGAGTACAATTCTAAAACTATGCAACATTTCAAAGATTCCTTTTCAGGCAAACATGTCCAGAGTAAGACGAACATTTTAAAGTATGAATGAGGTTACTAGGCGTAAGTATGTAGTTGTACGCCTGCCTTTAAATGTCCATTGCCGCATCGACAATGAATGGGGCGCTTAAAGTTAAATATCTCCAAAACTACAAATGATTTCAAAAGAAAAAATCTCAAGCATGCATGTCCACAGTAAGGTGGAATTTTTGAACTGTGAATGGAGTTTCTAGGTGAACGTGTTTTTTTGAGGTCCCTATAGCCTAACCCTAACCTTCCATCCGCCTCCATTCTAAATCTCTGAACTTTTAAAGGAGTACAATTCTAAAACTATGCAACATTTCAAAGATTCCTTTTCAGGCAAACATGTCCAGAGTAAGACGAACATTTTAAAGTATGAATGAGGTTACTAGGCGTAAGTATGTAGTTGTACGCCTGCCTTTAAATGTCCATTGCCGCATCGACAATGAATGGGGCGCTTAAAGTTAAATATCTCCAAAACTACAAATGATTTCAAAAGAAAAAATCTCAAGCATGCATGTCCACAGTAAGGTGGAATTTTTGAACTGTGAATGGAGTTTCTAGGTGAACGTGTTTTTTTGAGGTCCCTATAGCCTAACCCTAACCTTCCATCCGCCTCCATTCTAAATCTCTGAACTTTTAAAGGAGTACAATTCTAAAACTATGCAACATTTCAAAGATTCCTTTTCAGGCAAACATGTCCAGAGTAAGACGAACATTTTAAAGTATGAATGAGGTTACTAGGCGTAAGTATGTAGTTGTAAGCCTGCCTTTAAATGTCCATTGCCGCATCGACAATGAATGGGGCGCTTAAAGTTAAATATCTCCAAAACTACAAATGATTTCAAAAGAAAAAATCTCAAGCATGCATGTCCACAGTAAGGTGGAATTTTTGAACTGTGAATGGAGTTTCTAGGTGAACGTGTTTTTTTGAGGTCCCTATAGCCTAACCCTAACCTTCCATCCGCCTCCATTCTAAATCTCTGAACTTTTAAAGGAGTACAATTCTAAAACTATGCAACATTTCAAAGATTCCTTTTCAGGCAAACATGTCCAGAGTAAGACGAACATTTTAAAGTATGAATGAGGTTACTAGGCGTAAGTATGTAGTTGTACGCCTGCCTTTAAATGTCCATTGCCGCATCGACAATGAATGGGGCGCTTAAAGTTAAATATCTCCAAAACTACAAATGATTTCAAAAGAAAAAATCTCAAGCATGCATGTCCACAGTAAGGTGGAATTTTTGAACTGTGAATGGAGTTTCTAGGTGAAAGTGTTTTTTTGAGGTCCCTATACCCTAACCCTAACCTTCCATCCGCCTCCATTCTAAATCTCTGAACTTTTAAAGGAGTACAATTCTAAAACTATGCAACATTTCAAAGATTCCTTTTCAGGCAAACATGTCCAGAGTAAGACGAACATTTTAAAGTATGAATGAGGTTACTAGGCGTAAGTATATAGTTGTAAGCCTGCCTTTAAATGTCCATTGCCGCATCGACAATGAATGGGGCGTTTAAAGTTAAATATCTCCAAAACTACAAATGATTTCAAAAGAAAAAATCTCAAGCATGCATGTCCACAGTAAGGTGGAATTTTTGAACTGTGAATGGAGTTTCTAGGTGAAAGTGTTTTTTTTGAGGTCCCAAATTCGTCCACCGACCTCCACTCTAAATCTCTGAACTTTTAAAGGAGTACAATTCTAAAACTATTAAACATTTCAAAGATTCCCTTTCAGGCAAACATGTCCACAGTAAGATGAACATTTTAAAGTTTGAATGGGGTTTCTATTCTATATATGACATTTTGAATCATTACAGTCAGTTCACCTTCTTTTGGGTCTTGAGTCGAACCAATTACTCCCGCGGAGACATCAAATTTCTCTTTTGGGCCTTGAGTCTTGGGACTCATGGCCCAAAAGAGAAATTTGATGTCTCCGCGGGAGTAATTGGTTCGACTCAAGACTCTTTTGGGTCTTGAGTCTTGGGAAAGAAAAAAAAGTGTGCCAGTTGGATTTGAACCAGGAATCTTCTGGTTGCAAGTCCTGTATCTAAACCACTGCACCACAGAGGTCCTTACATGTTCTGTTGACTTGCGTGGAATTTGTCTTAAAGATTATATAAAGGTAAAAGCCCCAGGTAAAAGTTAGAAAGATGTCCTTGCGAGATTTGAACTCAGGACCTTCAGTGTGTAAGGCCTGAATCTTAACCACTGCTCCATCATGGTACATACTTTCTATGGTGTCTTACACGCTGTTCAGTGAAAGATCAGATAAAGGTGCAAGAGTCAGGTATTTGTTGGAGACCTGTCCTGGTTGGATTTGAACTGGTAACCTTCTGGTTGCAGGTCCTGTATCTAAACCACTGCACCACAGCGGTTCTGACTTATTCTGTTAACTTAGCCTTGAAAACTTTGTACCCTTTTCCCTTTAAATATCCATTGCCATTGACAATGCATTAGGCGCTTAAAGTTAAATATTTCAAAAACTATAAATCATTTCAAAGTAAAACATCTCAAGGATGCATGTCCACAGAAGGGGGATTTTTTTTAACTGTGAATGGAGTTTCTAGGTGAAAGTGTTTTTTTGAGGTCCCAAAACCTTCCATCCGCCAACATTCAAAAACTCTGAACTTTTAAAGGAGTACAATTCTAAAAATATGCAACATTTCAAAGATTCCTTTTCAGGCAAACATGTCCAGAGTAAGATGAACATTTTAAAGTATGAATGAGGTTACTAGGCGTAAGTATGTAGTTGTAAGCCTGCCTTTAAATGTCCATTGCCGCATCGACAATGAATGGGGCGCTTAAAGTTAAATATCTCCAAAACTACAAATGATTTCAAAAGAAAAAATCTCAAGCATGCATGTCCACAGTAAGGTGGAATTTTTGAACTGTGAATGGAGTTTCTAGGTGAACGTGTTTTTTTGAGGTCCCTATAGCCTAACCCTAACCTTCCATCCGCCTCCATTCTAAATCTCTGAACTTTTAAAGGAGTACAATTCTAAAACTATGCAACATTTCAAAGATTCCTTTTCAGGCAAACATGTCCAGAGTAAGACGAACATTTTAAAGTATGAATGAGGTTACTAGGCGTAAGTATGTAGTTGTAAGCCTGCCTTTAAATGTCCATTGCCGCATCGACAATGAATGGGGCGCTTAAAGTTAAATATCTCCAAAACTACAAATGATTTCAAAAGAAAAAATCTCAAGCATGCATGTCCACAGTAAGGTGGAATCTTTGAACTGTGAATGGAGTTTCTAGGTGAACGTGTTTTTTTGAGGTCCCTATAGCCTAACCCTAACCTTCCATCCGCCTCCATTCTAAATCTCTGAACTTTTAAAGGAGTACAATTCTAAAACTATGCAACATTTCAAAGATTCCTTTTCAGGCAAACATGTCCAGAGTAAGACGAACATTTTAAAGTATGAATGAGGTTACTAGGCGTAAGTATGTAGTTGTAAGCCTGCCTTTAAATGTCCATTGCCGCATCGACAATGAATGGGGCGCTTAAAGTTAAATATCTCCAAAACTACAAATGATTTCAAAAGAAAAAATCTCAAGCATGCATGTCCACAGTAAGGTGGAATTTTTGAACTGTGAATGGAGTTTCTAGGTGAACGTGTTTTTTTGAGGTCCCTATAGCCTAACCCTAACCTTCCATCCGCCTCCATACTAAATCTCTGAACTTTTAAAGGAGTACAATTCTAAAACTATGCAACATTTCAAAGATTCCTTTTCAGGCAAACATGTCCAGAGTAAGACGAACATTTTAAAGTATGAATGAGGTTACTAGGCGTAAGTATGTAGTTGTAAGCCTGCCTTTAAATGTCCATTGCCGCATCGACAATGAATGGGGCGCTTAAAGTTAAATATCTCCAAAACTACAAATGATTTCAAAAGAAAAAATCTCAAGCATGCATGTCCACAGTAAGGTGGAATTTTTGAACTGTGAATGGAGTTTCTAGGTGAAAGTGTTTTTTTGAGGTCCCAAATTCGTCCATCGACCTCCATTCTAAATCTCTGAACTTTTAAAGGAGTACAATTCTAAAACTATGCAACATTTCAAAGATTCCTTTTCAGGCAAACATGTCCAGAGTAAGACGAACATTTTAAAGTATGAATGAGGTTACTAGGCGTAAGTATGTAGTTTTAAGCCTGCCTTTAAATGTCCATTGCCGCATCGACAATGAATGGGGCGCTTAAAGTTAAATATCTCCAAAACTACAAATGATTTCAAAAGAAAAAATCTCAAGCATGCATGTCCACAGTAAGGTGGAATTTTTGAACTGTGAATGGAGTTTCTAGGTGAAAGTGTTTTTTTTGAGGTCCCAAATTCGTCCATCGACCTCCATTCTAAATCTCTGAACTTTTAAAGGAGTACAATTCTAAAACTATTAAACATTTCAAAGATTCCCTTTCAGGCAAACATGTCCACAGTAAGATGAACATTTTAAAGTTTGAATGGGGTTTCTATTCTATATATGACATTTTGAATCATTACAGTCAGTTCACCTTCTTTTGGGTCTTGAGTCGAACCAATTACTCCCGCGGAGACATCAAATTTCTCTTTTGGGCCTTGAGTCTTGGGACTCATGGCCCAAAAGAGAAATTTGATGTCTCCGCGGGAGTAATTGGTTCGACTCAAGACTCTTTTGGGTCTTGAGTCTTGGGAAAGAAAAAAAAGTGTGCCAGTTGGATTTGAACCAGGAATCTTCTGGTTGCAAGTCCTGTATCTAAACCACTGCACCACAGAGGTCCTTACATGTTCTGTTGACTTGCGTGGAATTTGTCTTAAAGATTATATAAAGGTAAAAGCCCCAGGTAAAAGTTTGAAAGATGTCCTTGCGAGATTTGAACTCAGGACCTTCAGTGTGTAAGGCCTGAATCTTAACCACTGCTCCATCATGGTACATACTTTCTATGGTGTCTTACACGCTGTTCAGTGAAAGATCAGATAAAGGTGCAAGAGTCAGGTATTTGTTGGAGACCTGTCCTGGTTGGATTTGAACCGGTAACCTTCTGGTTGCAGGTCCTGTATCTAAACCACTGCACCACAGCGGTTCTGACTTATTCTGTTAACTTAGCCTTGAAAACTTTGTACCCTTTTCCCTTTAAATATCCATTGCCATTGACAATGCATTAGGCGCTTAAAGTTAAATATTTCAAAAACTACAAATCATTTCAAAGTAAAACATCTCAAGGATGCATGTCCACAGAAGGGGGATTTTTTTTAACTGTGAATGGAGTTTCTAGGTGAAAGTGTTTTTTTGAGGTCCCAAAACCTTCCATCCGCCAACATTCAAAAACTCTGAACTTTTAAAGGAGTACAATTCTAAAAATATGCAACATTTCAAAGATTCCTTTTCAGGCAAACATGTCCAGAGTAAGATGAACATTTTAAAGTATGAATGAGGTTACTAGGCGTAAGTATGTAGTTGTAAGCCTGCCTTTAAATGTCCATTGCCGCATCGACAATGAATGGGGCGCTTAAAGTTAAATATCTCCAAAACTACAAATGATTTCAAAAGAAAAAATCTCAAGCATGCATGTCCACAGTAAGGTGGAATTTTTGAACTGTGAATGGAGTTTCTAGGTGAACGTGTTTTTTTGAGGTCCCTATAGCCTAACCCTAACCTTCCATCCGCCTCCATTCTAAATCTCTGAACTTTTAAAGGAGTACAATTCTAAAACTATGCAACATTTCAAAGATTCCTTTTCAGGCAAACATGTCCAGAGTAAGACGAACATTTTAAAGTATGAATGAGGTTACTAGGCGTAAGTATGTAGTTGTAAGCCTGCCTTTAAATGTCCATTGCCGCATCGACAATGAATGGGGCGCTTAAAGTTAAATATCTCCAAAACTACAAATGATTTCAAAAGAAAAAATCTCAAGCATGCATGTCCACAGTAAGGTGGAATTTTTGAACTGTGAATGGAGTTTCTAGGTGAACGTGTTTTTTTGAGGTCCCTATAGCCTAACCCTAACCTTCCATCCGCCTCCATTCTAAATCTCTGAACTTTTAAAGGAGTACAATTCTAAAACTATGCAACATTTCAAAGATTCCTTTTCAGGCAAACATGTCCAGAGTAAGACGAACATTTTAAAGTATGAATGAGGTTACTAGGCGTAAGTATGTAGTTGTACGCCTGCCTTTAAATGTCCATTGCCGCATCGACAATGAATGGGGCGCTTAAAGTTAAATATCTCCAAAACTACAAATGATTTCAAAAGAAAAAATCTCAAGCATGCATGTCCACAGTAAGGTGGAATTTTTGAACTGTGAATGGAGTTTCTAGGTGAACGTGTTTTTTTGAGGTCCCTATAGCCTAACCCTAACCTTCCATCCGCCTCCATTCTAAATCTCTGAACTTTTAAAGGAGTACAATTCTAAAACTATGCAACATTTCAAAGATTCCTTTTCAGGCAAACATGTCCAGAGTAAGACGAACATTTTAAAGTATGAATGAGGTTACTAGGCGTAAGTATGTAGTTGTAAGCCTGCCTTTAAATGTCCATTGCCGCATCGACAATGAATGGGGCGCTTAAAGTTAAATATCTCCAAAACTACAAATGATTTCAAAAGAAAAAATCTCAAGCATGCATGTCCACAGTAAGGTGGAATTTTTGAACTGTGAATGGAGTTTCTAGGTGAACGTGTTTTTTTGAGGTCCCTATACCCTAACCCTAACCTTCCATCCGCCTCCATTCTAAATCTCTGAACTTTTAAAGGAGTACAATTCTAAAACTATTAAACATTTCAAAGATTTCCTTTCAGTTAAACATGTCCACAGTAAGATGAACATTTTAAAGTTTGAATGGGGTTTCTATTCTATATATGACATTTTGAATCATTACAGTCAGTTCACCTTCTTTTGGGTCTTGAGTCGAACCAATTACTCCCGCGGAGACATCAAATTTCTCTTTTGGGCCTTGAGTCTTGGGACTCATGGCCCAAAAGAGAAATTTGATGTCTCCGCGGGAGTAATTGGTTCGACTCAAGACTCTTTTGGGTCTTGAGTCTTGGGAAAGAAAAAAAAGTGTGCCAGTTGGATTTGAACCAGGAATCTTCTGGTTGCAAGTCCTGTATCTAAACCACTGCACCACAGAGGTCCTGACATGTTCTGTTGACTTGCGTGGAATTTGTCTGAAAGATTATATAAAGGTCAAAGCCCCAGGTAAAAGTTAGAAAGATGTCCTTGCGAGATTTGAACTCAGGACCTTCAGTGTGTAAGGCCTGAATCTTAACCACTGCTCCATCATGGTACATACTTTCTATGGTGTCTTACACGCTGTTCAGTGAAAGATCAGATAAAGGTGCAAGAGTCAGGTATTTTTTGGAAATCTGTCCTGGTTGGATTTGAACCGGTAACCTTCTGGTTGCAGGTCCTGTATCTAAACGACTGCACCACAGAGGTTCTGACTTGTTCTGTTAACTTAGCCTCGAAAACTTTGTACCCTTTTCCCTTTAAATATCCATTGCCATTGACAATGCATTAGGCGCTTAAAGTTAAATATTTCAAAAACTACAAATCATTTCAAAGTAAAACATCTCAAGGATGCATGTCCACAGTAAGGGGGGATTTTTGAACTGTGAATGGAGTTTCTAGGTGAAAGTGTTTTTTGAGGTCCCAAAACCTTCCATCCGCCTCTATTCTAAATCTCTGAACTTTTAAAGGAGTACAATTCTAAAACTATGCAACATTTCAAAGATTCCTTTTCAGGCAAACATGTCCAGAGTAAGATGAACATTTTAAAGTATGAATGAGGTTACTAGGCGTAAGTATGTAGTTGTAAGCCTGCCTTTAAATGTCCATTGCTGCATCGACAATGAATGGGGCGCTTAAAGTTAAATATCTCCAAAACTACAAATGATTTCAAAAGAAAAAATCTCAAGCATGCATGTCCACAGTAAGGTGGAATTTTTGAACTGTGAATGGAGTTTCTAGGTGAAAGTGTTTTTTTGAGGTCCCAAATTCGTCCATCGACCTCCATTATAAATCTCTGAACCTTTAAAGGAGTACAATTCTAAAACGATTAAACATTTCAAAGATTCCCTTTCAGGCAAACATGTCCACAGTAAGATGAACATTTTAAAGTATGAATGAGGTTAATAGGCGTAAGTATGTAGTTGTAAGCCTGCCTTTAAACAATTATTTTACTGATTTTCCTTTCAGACCCCAAATTAGATATTGCTCAATTTTTCAAATATTCACTTCCAATTTGAAGCTCAGATTATACTAAGATCCCCCGGGCCCTGTGAAGGTATCTTAGTATAATCTGAGATTCAATTCGAATTCACTTCTCAAGTCTATCTTACTGATTTTCGTTTCAGAACCTAAATAAAACATTGCTTGTTTCTGTCTGCTTCTGTGATGTATGTCCTGTAATGTACTTTGTGTAATGTATTGTGTATGTCCTGCCTGTATCTTGAACGGTGACGTCATGGACACAAAGCAAATTTCGGTGAAAGCTGACAATAAAGTTGTATCGTATCGTATCGTATCGTATTGCTTCATTTTTTCAATTTTCTATCCCACCAAAAAATCAGGAAAATGCTCCATTTTTCTGATATTCTGCTTAGTATTTTGGCTTCTTTTGATTTGGGATTGACACTGAGAAAAGCTCAAAATAGTTTTTTTTTCCAAATCTTCCATCCCAGAATAAAAATCAAAGAATGTATTTGCCATTTTTCCAATTTTCTAGCCTACCCCAAAAAATCAGGAAAATGTTTCGTTTCGGTAAAATTTATTTTACCGAAACGAAAGTTAAATCCGAAAAAATCACTAAGTGTGGAGGCCAAAATCGTCCCCCCAAAAACCTGTTAGGAGTACGTTTCGGGCATTTTAGAGTTGATTGGTAATTTTCGTTTCGGTAAAATTTATTTTACCGAAACGAAAGTTAAATCCGAAAAAATCACTAAGTGTGGAGGCCAAAATCGTCCCCCCAAAAACCTGTTAGGAGTACGTTTCAGGCAATTTAGAGTTCATTGGTAAATTTATTTTACCGAAACGAAAGTTAAATCCGAAAAAATCACTAAGTGTGGAGGCCAAAATCGTCCCCCCAAAAACCTATTAGGAGTACGTTTAGGGGAATTTAGAGTTGATTGGTAATTTTCGTTTCGGTAAAATTTATTTTACCGAAACGAAAGTTAAATCCGAAAAAATCACTAAGTGTGGAGGCCAAAATCGTCCCCCCAAAAACCTGTTAGGAGTACGTTTCAGGCAATTTAGAGTTGATTGGTAATTTTCGTTTCGGTAATATTACCAATCAACTCTAAATTGCCTGAAACGTACTCCTAACAGGTTTTTGGGGGGATGATTTTGGCCTCCACACTTAGTGATTTTTTCGGATTTAACTTTCGTTTCGGTAAAATAAATTTTACCGAAACGAAAATTACCAATCAACTCTAAATTGTCTGAAACGTACTCCTAACAGGTTTTTGGGGGGAAGATTTTGGCCTCCACACTTAGTGATTTTTTCGGATTTAACTTTCGTTTCGGTAGTGACAAACGTATGTATTTGTAAATATATGTATTTGTCTTGTTTGTTGTTCAAGTCAAAGCACCAGGAAGGCTGTATATCTTGGCCAACAGTTAGCTCAATGGGTTGAAACGCAGTATTCATGATCCAGAGGCCATGAGTTCAAATCCCACTGGTGTCTTTACTGTGATGCTTCCCTTTGCAGACTAACTTCTAAAAAAAACAATTTAAAACCACCAGGAAACCTTATCTCTCAGCCAACAGCTTAGCTCAACTGGTAGAGCGTCTGTCCAAATCTTTTCCAAATCTTTAATCCCAGAATAAAAATCAAAGAATGTATTTGCCATTTTTCCAATTTTCTAGCCTACCCAAAAAAATCAGGAAAATGTTTCGTTTCGGTAAAATTTATTTTACCGAAACGAAAGTTAAATCCGAAAAAATCACTAAGTGTGGAGGCCAAAATCGTCCCCCCAAAAACCTGTTAGGAGTACGTTTCGGGCATTTTAGAGTTGATTGGTAATTTTCGTTTCGGTAAAATTTATTTTACCGAAACGAAAGTTAAATCCGAAAAAATCACTAAGTGTGGAGGCCAAAATTGTCCCCCCAAAAACCTGTTAGGAGTACGTTTCAGGCAATTTAGAGTTCATTGGTAAATTTATTTTACCGAAACGAAAGTTAAATCCGAAAAAATCACTAAGTGTGGAGGCCAAAATCGTCCCCCCAAAAAGCTATTAGGAGTACGTTTAGGGCAATTTAGAGTTGATTGGTAATTTTCGTTTCGGTAAAATTTATTTTACCAAAACGAAAGTTAAATCCGAAAAAATCACTAAGTGTGGAGGCCAAAATCGTCCCCCCAAAAACCTGTTAGGAGTATGTTTCGGGCAATTTAGAGTTGATTGGTAGTACTTTGTAGTGACTTTTTTTTCACCATTGTGTCACTACCGAAACGAAAGTTTGTCACTACCGAAACGAAAGTTAAATCCGAAAAAATCACTAAGTGTGGAGGCCAAAATCGTCCCCCCAAAAACCTGTTAGGAGTACGTTTCAGGCAATTTAGAGTTGATTGGTAATTTTCGTTTCGGTAATATTACCAATCAACTCTAAATTGCCTGAAACGTACTCCTAACAGGTTTTTGGGGGGATGATTTTGGCCTCCACACTTAGTGATTTTTTCGGATTTAACTTTCGTTTCGATAAAATAAATTTTACCGAAACGAAAATTACCAATCAACTCTAAATTGTCTGAAACGTACTCCTAACAGGTTTTTGGGGGGAAGATTTTGGCCTCCACACTTAGCTCAACTGGTAGAGCGTCTGTCCAATAACATGACTTGACTTGAGTGGGTTCGATTCCCACTCGAGTCAAGTGTCCCCGGTAACTTGGGGCAACGGATAAATTGACTGATATCCTCAGTGATGCTTCCCTTTGCAGACTAACTTCTAGAAAAACAAGTTAAAACCACAAGGAAACCTGTAACTCTCAGCCAACAGCATAGCTCAACTGGTAGAGCGTCTGTCCAATAACATGACTTGACTTGAGTGGGTTAGATTCCCACTCGAGTCAAGTGTCCCCGGTAACTTGGGGCAACGGATAAATTGACTGATATCCTCAGTGATGCTTCCCTTTGCAGACTAACTTCTAGAGAAACAAGTTAAAACCACCAGGAAACCTGTAACTCTCAGCCAACAGCATAGCTCAACTGGTAGAGCGTCTGTCCAATAACATGACTTGACTTGACTTGAGTGGGTTCGATTCCCACTCGAGTCAAGTGTCCCCGGTAACTTGGGGCAACGGATAAATTGACTGATATCCGTAGAATAACTTGTAGGAGTGTGCTGGTTCAAATCCAGTTCAACCCAGGACCGAGCGGTCCTGGGTTCGATTCCCACTAACGTCAAGTGCCCGGTAAATTGGGGCAGCGGATAAATTGACTGATATCCGTAGAATAACTTGTAGGAGTGTCCTGGTTCAAATCCAGTCACCACCTTAGTAACTGAAACCGAATCTGGCCAATTCGGTCTCAGTTACTGAGATAGATAGAGGGTGTGTAGAGTAGGCGGAGTAGAGTAGGGGTAGAGTAAAGAGGGAATATAGTCGGGGAGTAGTGGGAGGACTAGGGGGAGGAGTAGGGAGATGAGTAGGAATAGTAGGGGGCCAGAGGAGGAGTAGGAGTAGGGCCAAGAGTAGGGGGAGATGTAGGAATAGGGCCCAGAGTAGGGGGAGGAGTAGGAATAGGGCCCAGAGTAGGGGGAGGGAGGAGTAGGGCCCAGAGTAGGGGGAGGAGTAAGAGTAGGGCCCAGAGTAGGAGTAGGGCCCAGAGTAGGGGGACGAGTAGTAGGGCTATGGTTTTGGTATGTGAGTGGTGGAATGAGTGGTGGCGGTGAAGAGGACTGACATCTCCCCCTACTCTGGGCCCTACTCCTACTCCCCCTACTCTGGGCCCTACTCCTCCCTCCCCCTACTCTGGGCCCTATTCCTCCCCCTCCTCTGGGCCCTATTCCTCCCTCCCCCTACTCTGGGCCCTATTCCTACTCCTCCCCCTACTCTGGGCCCTATTCCTCCCCCTCCTCTGGGCCCTATTCCTCCCTCCCCCTACTCTGGGCCCTATTCCTACTCCTCCCCCTACTCTTGGCCCTACTCCTCCCCCTACTCTTGGCCCTACTCCTACTCCTCCTCTGGCCCCCTACTATTCCTACTCATCTCCCTACTCCTCCCCCTAGTCCTCCCACTACTCCGCGACTATATTCCCTCTTTACTCTACCCCTACTCTACTCCGCCTACTCTACACACCCTCTATCTATCTCAGTAACTGAGACCTAATTGGCCAGATTCGGTTTCAGTTACTAAGGTGGTGACTGGATTTGAACCAGGACACTCCTACAAGTTATTCTACGGATATCAGTCAATTTATCCGCTGCCCCAATTTACCAGGGACTTGACCTTAGTGGGAATCGAACCCAGGACCGCTCGGTCCTGGGTTGAACTGGATTTGAACCAGCACACTCCTACAAGTTATTCTACGGATATCAGTCAATTTATCCGCTGCCCCAATTTACCGGGCACTTGACGTTAGTGGGAATCGAACCCAGGACCGCTCGGTCCTGGGTTGAACTGGATTTGAACCAGCACACTCCTACAAGTTATTCTACGGATATCAGTCAATTTATCCGTTGCCCCAAGTTACCGGGGACACTTGACTCGAGTAGGAATCGAACCCAGTCAAGTCAAGTCAAGTCATGTTATTGGACAGACGCTCTACCAGTTGGGGTTGTGGGGTCTTGAGTCTTGGGACTCAAGGCCCAAAAGAGAAATTTGATTTTCATACTTTCTGTGGTCTCTTGCACGCTCTTCAGTGAAAGATCAGATAAAGGTGCAAGAGTCGGGTAAAAGTTTGAAAAGTGCCTTGGTTGGATTTGAACCGGGAACCTTCTGGTTGTAAGTCCTGTATCTAAACCACTGCACCACAGAGGTCCTAACCTGTTCTGTTGACTTGCGTGGAGTTTTCTCAAAGATTAGATAAAGGTAGAGTTAGAAAGATGTCCTTGCAGGATTTGAACTCAGGACCTTCAGTATGCAAGGCCTGAATCTTAACCACTGCTCCACCATGTTACATACTTTCTATGGTCTCTTACACGGTCTTCACTGAAAGATCAGATAAAGGTGCAAGAGTCAGGTATAGGTTGGAAACCTGTCCTGGTTGGATTTGAACCGGTAACCTTCTGGTTGCGAGTCCTGTATCTAAACCACTGCACCACAGAGGTTCTGACTTCTACTGTTAACTTAGCCTGGCAAACTTTGTACCCTTTTCCCTTTAAATATCCATTGCCATTGACAATGTATTGGGTGCTTAAAGTTAAATATTTCAGAAACTACAAATCATTTCAAAGTAAAACATCTCAAGGATGCATGTCCACAGTAAGGGGGAATTTTTTTACTGTGAATGGAGTTTCTAGGTGAAAGTGTTTTTTTGAGGTCCCAAAACCTTCCATCCGCCTCCATTCTAAATCTCTGAACTTTTAAAGGAGTACAATTCTAAAACTATGCAACATTTCAAAGATTCCTTTTCAGGCAAACATGTCCACAGTAAGATGAACATTTTAAAGTATGAATGACGTTACTAGGCGTAAGTATGTAGTTGTAAGCCTGCCTTTAAATGTCCATTGCCGCATCGACAATGCATGGGACGCTTAAAGTTAAATATCTCCATAACTACAAATGATTTTAAAAAAAAGTTTCTCAAGCATGCATGTCCACAGTGAGGTGGAATTTTTGAACTGTGAATGGAGTTTCTAGGTGAAAGTGTTTTTTAAGGTCCCATGACGTTCAGTTTTACCACACATTAAAAGTCTTTGTCATGGTCCTTCAAACGTGTATAAAAAGTAAAAAAAAAAAAAAAAACACTCCATTGATCCATGGCAGGTGTTTTTCTCTCACATTTCTAAAGCCTTTTTAACTGCAATGAAAAAATAAATATTTGCCTGCGGGTGTCGCTGGTGAGGGATTTTGCCTGTCAATCATCGCCTCTGCTCCGCCCCCCCCCCAAAGGAAAGGATAGGGGAGGGGAGGAGCGAGGAGGAGAGTGGGCGGGATTAATCGACTGTGACCTCACTGTCGAAGGGCCAAGCTCATTACTTTTCAGCCTAATTATTCAGAAAACCCCAGACCACTGAAAATCCACTGAATGTTCAAAGTTCAGATTTTTTGGGTGTAATTGAGGTCATAAAACCCCCCAAAAAACATAAAAAATAAAAAAAGTGAAAATTAATGTCATAGAACCTTTAAGGTCCCAAAACCTTCCATCCGCCTCCATTCTAAATCTCTGAACTTTTAAAGGAGTACAATTCTAAAACTATGCAACATTTCAAAGATTCCTTTTCAGGCAAACATGTCCACAGTAAGATGAACATTTTAAAGTATAAAGGATGTTACTAGGCGTAAGTATGTAGTTGTAAGCCTGCCTTTAAATGTCCATTGCCGCATCGACAATACATGGGGCGCTTAAAGTTAAATATCTCCATAACTACAAATGATTTTAAAAAAAAGTTTCTCAAGCATGCATGTCCACAGTAAGGTGGACTTTTTGAACTGTGAATGGAGTTTCTAGGTGAAAGTGTTTTTTTGAGGTCCCAAAACCTTCCATCCGCCTCCGTTATAAATCTCTGAACTTTTAAAGGAGTACAATTCTAAAACTATGCAACATTTCAAAGAATCCTTTTCAGGCAAACATGTCCACAGTAAGATGAACAGTTTAAAGTATGAATGAGGTTACTAGGCGTAAGTATGTAGTTGTAAGCCTGCCTTTAAATGTCCATTGCCGCATTGACAATGCATTGGGCGCTTAAAGTTAAATATCTCCAAAACTACAAATGATTTCAAAGAAAAAGGCCATAATAACCTACCTGACCTGGCGGAGACTTGTGCTCCGAGGAGCACTTTTTCTAGTTGACCGTGTATCAGACAAGATGAACCTTTATTACATGACGTAACATTTTGGTTTACATTATGCGTCACTATGATATCCTTTCATAATGTAGCGGCATGGAGGCAAGGAGGGAATTGCAAAAAAGACGAGATGCTGCCTCCTACCAGCTGATATGCACGCACGCACGCACGCACACACGCACACACACACGCGAGCACACATGCAAGCACACGCGTGTGGTCTGACCATTTAGTTTGGCCTACTTCATTCAGTGAGCGGTGTACTGTACTGTCGGTGGAATAATTAAAATGAACATCTAGTTCAGAACAGTGAATTCACTCTCTCACTTATATGCAGTCAGCTGGGCAAACAGTCAGACAGACAGACAGACAGACAGACAGACAGACAGACAGACAGACAGATGGTCTGCCATTCATTGAACATTTCAGACCATGGTGTTTGGGTGTGTGAGTGAACATTAGGGATGAGAGATGTTTAAGCAAGATACACATGCCATGATATAACCTCTGCCACAATGTGTTAAAGACAGCATGTTTTTCTTTATGTAAAGTAAGTGTAACCTTTGCCTGTGCGTGTGTGTGTGTGTGTGTGTGTGTGTGTGTGTGTGTGTGTGTGTGTGTGTGTGTGTGTGTGTGTGTGTGTGTGTGTGTGTGTGGCGACGGTGACTTTCATGTAGCTCTCTCCTGCGTGTCTCAGCTGTCTGCTACAGACTCTGGGGAGCTTGCTGGGTATTACTGGCACACAGGACATCTGGCCTAATTATTCATCCTGATAATACCCTCATCTGTCGGGGACGGTACTGTACTGTACTGCACTGCAGTGGTTCTCAACCTGTGGGTCAGGACCCCCAGGGGGGTCCCCAAATGATTTTTCTTTTGGGGGGGTCCCCAGATGACTAGCTTAATGTGCAACATTGTTTTCTCACTCAACAGAAAAACAACAACATACAGTATAAGTGTATACAGGGTATCTGCACATTTCTAAAGTTACAATTGCAACTGCAAAAAAAAGAGACTACTGCGTCAAAAGTAACTAGACTATGAAAATTGTCAAACATTGCCCAAATTGTGAAATATTACCTGAGAAAGAGGGAAAAATGTTGAAATATTACCTGAGAAAGAGGCATTTGAAATATTACCTGAAGAAGAGGCTAAAAATGTGAAATATTACCTGAGAAAGAGGCAAAAATGTTGAAATATTACCTGAAGAAGAGGCAAAAAATGTAAAATATTACCTGAGAAAGAGGCAAAAACATTGAAAATAGCCGATCTAGCTTCTTAGCTTGTAGACCGGCTATTTTCACAATTTTTATTAGTGGAACCTGGTCAAACAAAATGTAATGCTGTACCGTACTACTGTACTGTCTATTACAGTGAAGTGTCTCTGTGTTTTTGCTAAAAGGTTCGTCTGGGGGTGAGAACGGTGCTGTACTTCAAAAACAACGACTCTGATAATCTTGTGTTGTGACGTAGCCTACAACGGATGCTTGAACCAAACGATGAGTTGTCTCGTTGGCAACCTTAATTTGGGCTTTGCTTTGCAGCAGCTTTGTGTACTGTATGCGTTTGTGCATCATATGACGTACAGTACATACTGTAGGCCTACGTACACCCATTGTGTGACAGCAAAAGGCTGCCAGCACCCTGAGGGCCACTTAAACACAGATGACACCGTCCCGGGCCCGCACACAAAGACAGTCACAGTGCACTCGCATATCGTCGCTGCATGTCCGGCAGAAACCAATTGTATCTCCAATATTTCATTTTTTTTTTCTCATAAATTAATACAGTATGGACGATATAGAACTATCGGTCCTATGATAGTGCTGCACACAAGTAGCTAAAGTAGCAAAAAAGAACTAAAATAGCAGATACAAGCTCATTCCACACATTTACATGAATGAATAATAAAATAATGGCAGAACAGTCATATACAGTGTGAAACGCATCAAACTGTGTTCATATTGAACTGAGAAAAATAGAAACCCTTGAATAATCAAGGACACAGGCTCCCGACGTTGGGTCCTGGACCGCCAGGGGGTCCAAACGGACCTTTACGGGTCTGTAACTCTGAGAGTCTACAAATGGAACCAAATGGACCCGTGAGGGTCCATTTGGTTCCATTTGTAGACTCTCGGAGTTAATTAACACTGAGAATTTCACAGTGTAGATTAGCGATCCCAAAGAAGAAGAAAAAAACAAACATATGACAGATGGGTCCATTTGTACCCTCTTCGAGTTACAAACCCTTATGCCAACATTTGGACCCATGTTGGGCCCCGGAACCAGATGATGAGAAACAGTGATCGAGGCTAAATTCAATATGAAATTTGGCGTCTAGTAACTCTGTCAGTCAACGCAATAACATGCGTTTACATGGACACTAATATTCCATATATTATTCAGAATGACATGCATGGCTCAATCAGAATAAAACATGTCTAATGTAAACACCTCAATTGGATCCGGTCTGCTCAGAAGGGAATTTCATTCAGGTTGAGAGGGCTGGTACAAACCTTTTGATATTCAGATCAACAGGAAATTATCAGCGAGTAAACACTTGTAGCAGGGCTATGTGAAGCAATGACTACGCCACCCACACATATAGGAGTGAGGGATCCTTTAAACACATTAACCATATACTGTATATATATATAGATATATAGGACTGAACAAGGTAAGGTTCCCCAGGAAGGTACGGCTTCAGAATGAACAGAACCAGAGGCTGATGTATCAAATGTGTCAAGTTTATTCAACAGTTGGTATAAAAATAGTCAGGTTAAAATACAGAACGGAAGAAAGCGGTTAGTATTAGAGTTCTGAAAAAGGGACTAAACTCAAGAGGCAAAGGGGCAATAAGGATAAGGACTTCGGGGCCTACTTGGGCCTCTAAACTAAATACACAGAAATTAAACAAATCAAATCCAAATAATGCAAAACCAAGAGAAAATAAAGTAAATAGGTAACCAAAAGCAAATAAGCAAATCAAAACAAACTACAAATAAGCAAAACCAAAATCAAAACCATGCAATGATAATTAATGGCCCAGTATAGCTCTGTCCTCAGTCAACCCTATTGCACTCAGTCTAAATAGTATATATATATATATGGCACGGTGGGAAAAACAGTGACGTTAGTTCAGCTCCTACAAAAATCAAATAATAAAGCATTAGACCAACCCTCCAACAATTCCTCCCAATTCATCAAGTCATTAGGCTCCTATAGCACAGATGACAAAATACAGAAAAATAACAAACATACCCAAATAGTCAATATATGCTCATGGCTCCAATTGATAAAGGCCTGCACAGCCACAGAGTACTGCTGCTCAAAGGACCTGGAGGCTTCTGGAAGTACATATATATATATTAGTATAATTAACAGGCCTAATATTGTCATCTAAACTCTTATATCTATACTATTGTTACAATGAG
>NC_139958.1:36069138-36097573 GCF_963454915.1 Gymnoscopelus microlampas
TAATATACTAGCAAAAAATGATCTGTGCATTGAAACTATAGGATACCAGGTGAACAATGAACCTACGGCATCTATCCAAATAACATGCTATCTAAAGCATGTTAGACCAGGGGTCCTTAGGGGGGTTCTAGGGGGTCTCCAGCTAAATGTGTTAATATAGCATCCCAATAATTTTAACCTTTTATACTTTGGATGTTCAAAACTAGCAGATATACAAGCTCATAGCGCGGCATGAGCTTGTAGATCTGCTATTTTTGGAAAAATCGTGAAAATGTGTGCAAATCTTTGAATATATATTTTTCAAAGCGAACATTTGTCAACTCAAATCTTTGCTTGACCCCCGCGGCCAAATACATATCATTTTGGGGGTCCTTGATATGAAAAGGTTTGAGAACCACTGCTCTAAATGAACATTTTAACATTGTGGTCAAGAAAGAAAAAACAAGCCTATCAGTAACAAAAACATGGATATGCGGTTAATTGGCCAGCAGTCCTATAACGCATGACGTTCTTTAACCACACACCATTGTGTTCCATTGGTACCACCCCTCTCAGCAGAGGATTTGATTGGTACACAAAATAATGCAGATCTCCGCGCAGGAGGTCGCGGTGGAGGCCACCTCGCCCCCTGACCTCTGTGAGGTCACGTGACCATCCTCCACGGTGCAGCAGGTTAGCTTTTATGGGCGAAGGTCAAAGACAAGGGCTGGGGGGGGTAGGTCACAATGGAAGTGCAGGGGGAGGGGAGAGTTATATATGGGGGGTGTAGGGGAGAGAGAGGTATAGGACAAAGAGTTGCGTTATACACAGTGAAACGGGTTAATTCAAACTCCAAAGAGTGTACAAACGGAACCAAATGGACCCTTACGGGTCCATTTGGTTCCGTTTGTACACTCTTCGGAGTTGAGGATAAAATAGAATTAATGTTAAATAGCACTCAAAATTGGTTCTTGGGCAAACCGGCAAACCGGCAACATAGCACTTCTTAACCATTAAAACCCCAGCATCCGTGTTGTGGAGAAAACTTTCGCCAAAAAATTGCCGCTCTACAAGCTTACAGCGCGTCGCAATATTCGCTGAATGTTGCGACGCGCTGTAAGCTTGTAGAGCGGCAATTTCATACTACCATGGTGTCCCTGCTTTACATGTACTACTCCCTACCTCAGCAAGTCTAGCAATTCACCTCGTATAGCACCTTTGTCAAAACGGTGCTATACAGTAATACAGTATACCGTTGCTGTCGGGCAGAAACCTGCTAACTCCATTTTGACGCTATTGCATTTGTTTCCATAAATCAGTGCTATTGAACACTCTTTACATCTGTGTGTTGGTAAAAAAACATACTGAACCAATGAAAAGTATTAAAAAGCGCTTCTGACAAAAGCAGCTAACTCCATTGGATCCGCAAACTGTCTGCTAAACCAGCTAACTCCACCAAAGGGGGGTGGAGTTAGCTGGTTTTGCTGACTCCAGGCTCCACCCCCTTTTGACCTCCAAACTCATTGTGAGCTTGGAGGTTCATTCAGCTGTTCTTATCAATGATGAACAAAACCTCCTAACTCCACTTTTTGTTTTGTTTTTTTCATTTCCTGAAAAATGAACATTTTGGAATTAGCTGGTTTCTGCCCGACACAGCAGAGATATGGAGAAGAAGAAAACAGCCAGCATTCAATAATAATAATTGTCCTTACATATTATGTTTATGTGCCTCACCTTGAGAGAGCTACGGACGCCTTTCTTTCAACCTAATCTTTCGAGACAGATTCTGCTAACAACAGCAGAATCTGTCAGCACCACTGCCCTAATCATGTAATGTTGTTGTTAGTAGGAATAAACACAGAAGCACCCGGGAGGAAGTGGACTAAGAAAGGGGAGGAGCCAAACGGAGTTCCTGTTTCTACACACGCTTTTAAAAAATATATTTATTTCCTTTGTTTTGCCGAATGTGATCCAGGACCCAGATTGCTTTCAACCTAATCGGCCTTCCTCAGCGCCGTGTCAAGACAACAGGAAGTGAGGTTAGTGTGTGATGCAATCAAGACCAAGTGGACAAAGGTGTGTGCTGTCATCACCTAAAAAGCTAACAATGGTGTCTCTATGACAGGGTTCTTCAACAGACGGTTCCGGTCCAGACCAAATACAGAGCTACGGCATTGAGGGTTTAAGTGATTCAATAATGATGTCATGAATCTAACATGTTAATAGAAAATATCAAAACGTTGAAGATCCCGGCTCTATATAATATTAATTATACAACAGGTAGTTCCGACCAAGCAATCTGATTGGTTGAAATAGCTTTCTAGCCGTGCTTCAAACCAGCATCATAGCACGGGCCGAATCACATTAATAAATCACTCCGCGCCTTCTTAGACCATATATGGCACAGCTGTGCTGTAACGTCACGCTGTCCCACGGTATGAAAACAAACAGAGAGTATCCTGACCCACCGCCGCCACCGGAGAACAAACAGCTACGCAAAATGGACTATGTTGTTAATTTTGATTTATTTGGTGGACTTACGGTTGATCAATGGTTAGAAGAGGTCAAGAGGATGAGAAGGAGAACGCGAAACCGATCTACAAGCTCACAACGCGACGTGTTGTGAGCTTGTATATCGTCTATTTTCGCCGTGCGATACCTTCGTACGACGGAGCATATAGCCTACTGGAATCAGCTGTGTTGTGCCTCAGCTGTGTTGTGCGCTCTGAGTGCCTCAGAGCGCTGCTACAGGGACTATTTTGTCTCAGTCAAATAAACTCTTCTCTTTACAGGGAAACATAATAGCGAAACATTTTTATTATGAATTGCCCCACAATATGAATACATTTGGATGTGTTTTGTTGGTAACTGTTGTATAATCGCAATATTACACTCGAGGGTGTGCTTTACCTTACATTATTGGCACTTCAGTGATGCTGGCGGAACTCGGCTGCGCCTCGTTCCTGACCGCATCACTGGCGTGCCAATAATGACGGTAAAGCACACCCTCTCGTGTAATATTGCTTAAATAGATACCAGGAATGGACAAAAGTATGCGAATTCAAATGCAATAAAGAGAAAATTCAACGTTCACAAATAGAAGCTGTAGGATAATTCACAGTACACGCAACACCTAAACCACTGTGTCCAAAATAAATAACAACAAATGTTGCACGAAATCATAACTTGCATTTTTGGGTCATTAAATGAAAAAGAGTTTTAAAAAGATTTTTCAAAAAGTTTCAAAAATAGCAGATCTACAAGCTCGCACTGCAATGCTATTATCACTAATCCTCATATGAGAAGTACTGTATATAAGGCTATGGAAAAAAAGGTTGGGAACCACGGCTACAGCACCATAACCACCCCAAATGTACAGCTGTGAACCACCATTCTTTAGAGTGGTTGCATTGAGAGAGATAAAGCCTGAGAGAGAAGCTGAAGAAAAAATGTGATGGAATAAAGAAAGATACGGAAGGGAAGGGGGCACGCACGCACGCACGCACGCACACACACACACACACGCGCGCGCAGAACACTCTTCTAGACGCCACGTCGTAAAATACCAAGTTGTGAATTGCCCTCACGAGGAGGTCAACGAGACCTCAACAGGAGACCTGCTGGGTCCCGTCGTTCCTAACGGCCGCGGCCCTCTGAAGCCATGCGGTTCCGGTGAGGTAACTATCTACTGCTGTGAGAACATTCCAGACGTGTACAGCCTGTGACAGTCAGCACACACTGACCTCCTGCCAGGCTCTGCTCCAGCCTCAGACAGAGGTCATCGGGGGTCAATAACCTACTAAAACCGGGAACGCATCTGTGTAACCACTTTAACGAGTATTCCGTACTTTGGCTATTCAAAAATAGCAGATCTACGAGCTCGTAGCGCTACGAGCTCGTAGATCTGCTATTTTTGAAAATTTGTGAAAATCTTTGAATGTATATATTTCTTAAAGCGAATATGGGGGGGGGGGGGGGGGGGGGGTCCCTGGAACAACATATTTTGAGATGGGGTCCGCTGCCAAAATACGTATAATTTTTTTGGGGGGTCCTTGACATGAAAACGTTTGAGAACCACTGCTATAGCAACCTATGTTTTTTTCAAAAAACTGTCAGGATTTAGAAGACATTTGTAGAATCCCCAGAAGCAAACATTTGAGTTAGAAATGTTCGCTTTAAAATATATGTATATTCAAAGATTTGCACAAATTGTCATGATTTTTGTTTTGTTTTGCTGATCTACAAGCTCATAGTCGCGCTATGATCTGATATTTTTGAATATCCAAAGTATAAGATAATGGTTAAAGGGGTTCAAATCTAAAATGACAGATGCTTTCCCGGTCTTAATGGGATCTCACCCAGACGGCTGGAATTGTCCCCAGGCCCAGAGGTGCCGTCTCAACAGGTCAGCAAATCACAGAGGAAACTGTCTCTACCTCTGTCTACTATCACTGCACTATTTATTATGACAACATGGCCTCAGCTACAGTAATGGAGGAACAGGTTGACAACAATGGTGAAAAAAGTACTCAATTTTTTTAATTAAAGTAAAAGTATCAATACTGCAGTGTAAAAATACTACAAGTAAGAGTCCGGTAATCAAAATTGACTAAAAGTACAAAAGTATTGGCATGAAAACACACTTAAAGCACCAAAAGTAAAAGTACTCATAAAAAATGTATAAATATATAAATCTTTAAAAACAATGCAGATCTACAAACGCATTGTGAGCTTGTAGCTATTTTTGTAGCTATATTGGCTATTTTCAAGGAGAAGGTCAGTTGGCTCTCATGCATTGAAGGAGGCATGAGCTCGGCCCTGGGCTCCCTAGGCTGGTGGGGGGAGTGTAGCGCCCAGGATCACTTAGAAAATTGGCACTGGGTGAAAAGAGGGTTACAAAATCATGGGAGAAAAAAAAAGGGAGATACTCCAGTAAAGTAAAGATTCCTCAAAAGTTTACTTAAGTACAATACTTGAGTAAATGTACTTAGTTACTGTACACCACTGGTTGACAAATACCTTGATGGTGTGAATGTTTAATCCCCACAGATGAGCGTTTAAGATCACTCCTTCTTACAGCTGAACTGTAAGTACATACACTATGTATTCCATACCGTGTAAGCTGTTAAAAAAGATAATAAGAGCAGGCTATATTATCATTTGGTCAGCATTAACCAACACTTAAAAAAGAAAAAATCACAAATCCATCTGCTTCGCACACAGACACTTGACATATTCTGTCGGGTGGAAACCGTGTCCAAAACTGTTACTTTTCGGGATACAAATTCAAAAACATCAAAAGTAGCAGATCGACGAGATCTTGCAGATCTGCTCATATGAGAATATAGAATATGGAGATAAGAGGCCTCCGCCCGACAGTGAAGATATGTTCCCTGTGTACAGATGGTGGCATAGTATAGTACGCAATTGAATCTCGGGGTTTACATACAAAATCTAATTTGTCATGTTCGCACTGGCCGTCGAACACATGCCACCACTTAATGACGCTCCACGCCAGATGGGGAAGCTTTGCTATCATGGTGTCCCTGCTGTACATGTCCTAACTCCCTACCTCAGCAAGTCTAGCAATGAAACGGGGAAAAGTGGACTTGACGTAAACTGGTCGATCAGCGTTTAACACGGAGGACAAAGCCATTGCTTCTGCCAGCAGGACGGTGCTCGAGGTATAGTCAAAGACTTCAGAAATCTATAGGTGCCTGGTGAGGATGCAACTGAGGAAGAATTATGCATTATACAACATTGTATTTATGGGTGTTTATATCTAACCTTTTATATTTTACCATCACTTATAGTAGTACTTATATACTACATTAGGATATGACATGATATTTGGTGGCCTGTAGGAGCCAACATGTCTCCGCTAGGCCTGATAGCTATTGTTTTTAGCTATAGCCTATCTGTTATGGTTCAGCTTGTCCGTGTATCAGCTGGTATAACTATGGTCTGATCCATGTGTTCGTTGGCAGATCTACCTTACCATCGATCTGTGTGTCTAACGTGCTTCTCAAAAGACTTTTAATACATTTTGAACTTGTGAAATGGGACATTCTGCACAAGGAGCACTTTTACTTTTGGTATTTTAAGTACATTTATTTTTGATGCTGATACTTTTGTACTTTTACAGAATACGGGACTTCTACTTATAACAGAGTATATCTACATTGCAGTATTGTTACTTTTACTTAAGTAAAACTTGTGAGTACTTCTTCCATCGCTTCCATTCCATACTTTTTGTTGCCTGTGCTTTCTGTCTCCCATCTCTCTGTCATTAAATGTTTATAAGTCCGTTCTTGTGCCTTCACTTCATCTGACGTAGCATCTTTCTCTCAGCTCTAAATCCAATCTTCACTCCCTCTCGCCTTTGTTTTCCCGCTAACCTCATAACCACGTGAAACCCGACCTCTGCCTAGCAGCATCTCTAAACTCATCAGCAACTTTCTAACATGAGCAAAAATACTCCCAAAGCTGTCTGAGCATCTTTCTCCTAAATTCTCCTACGATGGAGCCGGCACCAATTAAGACGGGATTACGCGCCATCCGGGCGCCTGTGATTACATTGGGTTCGCATCTGATACAGCTATCAGAAGGTTAACATTAATCCGAGAAACATTTGTATTATTGGGAAAACCCTAAATCAGCGTATCAAGTTTTTTCATTAGGATGAACTATTCAATTTGAGTTGGCAATGCTGCAGAGATCTCAGATTTCATTATCCAATTTTAAACTAAAACGTTGGCGCTATTGCTTCCTAGATGTGCTATTATCTTCTAACAAGCACTATAGGCTAGTCCTGACTCCTTGGCTTCATGTTAATGCCTATTTCAAGTCCTGATGATACAAGAAAGAGGCTCTTTCTCCACCGCACCGATTTCGGGCCGACTGAGCGTCTCCTGCCGACAACCTGTCATCGATAGCGCCGAGTCGTCGGGTCGGAACTCGAAGATTACAGTCGATGACCAACCGAGTCGTTGGGCTCCAGTGTTGCCAGATTTCGTGAGCGAATCAAGCGACCAGGTCTATGAAAACAAGCCCATAAGAAGCGACCAGTTTCACCACTTGAGCCCTATTAAATCAGCTATTTTCAAAAAGCATCTTGAAAGCCAGCTCAAATAAGCAACTGCACTTCAGAAACAAGCCCAAACAGAAGCAACCTGCAACTATGAATATTTACAAGCGGCTTTATGGGAAAACAAGCCCAAAGTCGCTTAAATAATAAGCAGACGTGGCAACACTGACAAGATCTTGCAGAACAGTGCTGCCAGGTTTAAGGCATTAGCACAACAATGTACGCATCGGCCGCCGGTTTGTGCTGAACTACAGGGACGTGCACAGATAGACTCTAGGTGGTGCTAGAGCACCTGCCCTTTGCCCTCTTGACCAGAAGTGCCCTTTTGAAAAAAGAAAGAAAACAGTTTTTTTCCCGAAAAAAAAAAAAGAAAACAGGGGTCCTCAGAGTTACTACAGGGGGTCGGCCAAATCTTTATGTGATATGATTTTACTTTTTACCATAACCACTCGAAACCTAGCATCCCTTTTCTGAGGAGAACTTTAGCCAAAAATAGCAGATCTACAAGCCCACAACGCCTCGCGCTGCGAGGCGTTGTGGGCTTGTAGATCGGCTATTTTTGGCAAAGAGGTATAGGTGTAGAGGGAAAAAAGAGCAGACCAAGTAAACAAAAAAAGTATAATTTACTTGAGCACCTGCCCCTCAAAATGTCTGTGCACGCCACTGCTGAACTAAATGCCAACTTTTGCCAACAGGCTACCAGTCTGTTGTAGTCTGTTTGGTGGAGAGTCACCTTAAGTTGAGCTACTTGCTGCTTTACACTCTGTCATGTGACAAATAACTGATCTTCAAGCTTGATCGGTTATTTTTGGCATGGGACACGTCGTATGACAAAATATAAATGAAAGGCGATCTGTCAGTCAGTTTACTAAAAGACTAAATGAGTGAATAGCTTCCAGCGGGCATGTTGCCTTGCAGCAGGTACAGTATGTATACAGTACAGTAGATATTGTATGTCATCGCTGTTGGGTGGAAACCTTGTATGTCCAGACACGTTACTTTTCAGAAAAAAATCACCTGCGTTCCAATAGATCCAATGTGGTTATTAACCCATTAAGTCTACAAATGCCTTCTAACCAATAGTTCAAAAATGTTCAAAAGTAGCAGAAGTACATGAGCTTGTATATCTGCTATTTTCTTTATTTTTTAAATATATACTTTTGGGGTCTTTTTATTGATAGGAACAGTAGACAGGAAATGGGGAGAGAGATGGGGGGGGTCGGGTGACACGCAGTAAAGGTCATCGGGATCGGGAGTCGAACCCGCAATACGCTGGATTACAACGCAAAAATCTAAAATGACGCAGATGCGTTCCTGGTTTTAATGCGTTAATTAGTCACAAGCTCTTGTGAATGCTTTTCATTGGCATTCATTCATCAAACCCAAAGACACCCTCAACCACTTTCACTTAACAAAACAAAATCAAACAATAACAAACAGTCCATAACGCGTCGTATCGTGACACGTTGTGAGCTTGTATATCGGCTATTTTTGGTACTTTGTCCCTATAACGAAGTAGGGCATTCATTTACAAAATAAAAACATAGAAACTAGAAATATCGCCGATACGAGCTTTTTTGCCCGACAACAGCAACGATGTGTGTTGGCACGGAAGTGTCGGCTGATCCCCTGGCCCTGCTGTAATAACGGAGGCACTAGCAGGTTCTGACACCCGCATGCTAATTCTGACGCCTTGCTGTTTCCTTTGGCTTTGAGTCAGGGTGCTAAGACAAACTGTATAGAGGTAAGCCTGGCAAGCAAAAGGCTACGAGTCGTTTCCAGTGGGAGTCGGTCGGCGACGCGAAGCGACAAAGTGACGCCCGGGCGACACACCTGTCGCTGCGTTGCCGGGCGTGAGTACTGACGACGCGCCACAAAGTTGAGCCTGACCTCTACCTTCACCTTACAATGATGCCGAGATTACACATAAACCACTAAAAGGGATAGTTCACCCCCAAAAGGACCTTTTTTCTTTCCATTAGTCACCCCATGGAGGTTTTTGTCGCATTCCTAAGCCAATAATTTGATGACCGGCAGCGGCTCCGGTAGGAGACACAAAGAGTCTCCTTTGCGTCTCCTACCGGAACCGCTGCCTACCGGTCCTGGGTGAACTGTCCCTTTAAATACCCGGCATCCATATTCGGGGGAAACCTTAGGCAGATTTTTTTTTCAGCGAAGATATTTAATGTAGAGCGAAAACAGAAAGGACGCTAGTATAGAGCCCTGAGGAACTCCACTCAACAATGTGTGGGTTTCAAGTGGGGATCAACACAAGAACAACAAAAAGACAATCTGCTGACAAGCAATCATGTTGTTTTATCATTTCCACTGCTGCCCTTCTCTCTCCACGCGATTACTGCTCCGAAACAGCCATGATTGTCTGTTTCGTATAGCTTTGTCGTTGCTTTCTTGTAGTGCGAACGGAGCCAGACCAGTAGTAGCCTACTCAAACGTTTTCGTGTCAAGGACCCCCAAATTGACCCCCATCTGAAAATGTTTTGTGCCAGAAGAGAAGATTTGTGTAAAAAAAACAATCAAAATAATTCAAGATCTTTCAAAAATGAGCAAAAATAGCAGATGTACAAGCTGTGAGCTTGTATATCTGCTATTTTTAAATAGCCACGGTAACACATATTGCTGGGGACACCCTAGAACCCCTCCAATGATCCCTGGCGGTCCCCGGACCTCACTTTGAGAACCACTGCTTTAGACTGTATAGTGTAAATACATATACAGTCAGTACGAGGAGGCAGGGCAGGTGTACCAAAGTACCAAACAACTCCATTAGGGGTGCAACATAATCAAACTAATCGATTATAAGAAACGATCAATAATCAATAATTGAATGAATAAGCTATTAATAATGTATCCCTTTTTTGGGGCATGTCATAGGCGAAAAGCAAAAAAAAAGTCAAAACATTTCCATAAATTGTTAAAGTCGTAGATCTACAAGCTCAAAATGCGTTGCGATGCGACGAGTTGTGAGCTTGCAGATCTACTATTTTTACAATTTTGTTGCATACTGTTGTGTAACAAAGCATAAAATAATGCTTTACTGTATGTGGTTAATCAATGTGTTGAAAAAGATATATTTTTAATACATGTTTATATAAGCAATACCAACATTGATGGATGCAGCCTGCAGACTCCATATCAATTTATTCATTGTCACCTCTCTTCCTGACTCTCCTGTAACACCCTCTTGTCTCACATTTATCACCCCCCCCCCCCCCCACCCCGCCCCATTTTCCTATCTGCCTGTGTATCTCACATCCAGAATATCCCTGCTTGATCAATCAATAGCATAAAACCATTAGAAGAAGGCAGAATGCATGACACAGGAGATGTGAGCCATCACGGTCATGTTCCACACGCAATAAATCAATAACTCAAATCAATTTGTCTGGAATGATGATGAGGACACTAGTCTGATCATTTGTTGACATAACTAGCGCAGCATAAATATATCAATAACGCCCACGTCAATTCTGAACTCATTCATGCAATCAATCATTTCAAACAGATTTTAATTGGGACATTGCTTATGTTGGTTTGTTTGTCGATTGGTTTTCCGGACCATAGTGGCAAAGGGTGATGGACTAAGTATATACTCAAGTCAATACTCAAGTGTTCAAAAGTACAAATTACGATTGTACATTGTGATGCGCTGTGAGCTTTTAGATCGGCTATTTTTGTCTCCGCCAGGAGACTATGTTTTCGTTCTCGTCCTTCCGTGTGTCCACCAAGCTAACATTGGTCAAGCTTCACGTGACACGTGACAATATGTTGAAAGGGTGTGCTTTGATTGGCTAGCGAGACGCATGGCGAAATAGAGGCCTAAAAATAGGTGTGTCACTTCAAAAAATTGTTTACATGTTTTGAAGTGACATCAGTGCCATCAGCCAAGCTAACATTGGACATGTTAGCTTGGCTGATTGAACATGTTAGCCAAGCTAACATGTTCTAATCCTTAGATGTTCTAATCTAAGAATCAGAACATTTCTAGAAAACTATGGTTAAAGATAGGGTAAGTGATTTCCTTTGGTTAAAATAGCACGGGTCTGCTGGCGGAGACTTGTGCTCCGAGGAGCACATTTTCTAGTTTACCATTTGAAATAGGGCTCAAAACGTGTCGCTTCGCGACGTGTTTCGAGATTGTATATCCGCTACTTTTGATATTTGTGTTAAAAAAGTTTAAATAAGTTTAGTGTTTTTATTATTTGGGGGCCTACATGCAATGTCCTCACGGCCCACAAGTGGGCCCTGACCCACAGGTTGAGAACCGACTGCTCTAGGGTTCCTGACTGGTGCAAAACAACAGATTCGAATAGAAGTTGTGCAGGTTCTAAGCTGATTACCTTGTGCAGGAAACACAATAAGCTGTTACCAAGACAACAGACTGATACGGCTGTCAACCACTTAAAGGACGACTTCACCGCTTTTCAACCTATCTTCATATAATTGGTCCTCACTAATACTCATGATAAAATGGTACCATTTTTTTCTAGTTGGTCTGTGTCTCATAGGAGGGCTGTGGACAGTCCAGAAACCTGTATACCAGTGACATCATCATTAGGCATGATTTTTTTTTCCAACAAGATTTCACATTTTTTATTTCGATTTTTATTAACACGAGAACAATGGCTTTTTTTATTGCATTGCAACTTTCCAGGAATAGAAAGCCTGCAGTTTCTATTAGCTTGGATTCCCCATTGATGATGTCACTGGTAGACAGGACTCTGAACTGTCCACAGCCCTCCTCTGAGACACAGACCGAGTAGAAAAAAATTGTACCATTTTATCATGAGTATTAGTGAGGACCTATTATATGAAGATAGGTTGAAAAGCGGTGAAGTCGTCCTTTAAAGGAGTAGTTCACCCAAAACATTACTTATTTTCTATCAATTACACACCCCATGAAGCCTCTAATTCATGGAGATTTTTTTTCGCATTCCTGAGCCAATAATTTGATGACCGGCGGAGTCTCCGGTAGTACTAAAGTCTCCTACTGACCAAAGACGCGGTCATCAAATTATTGACTCAGGAATATGACAAAAACTTAAAAATCTCCATGAATTCAAGGCTTGATGGAGTGTGTGGGCCTAATTGATACGTCATTTTTGGGTGAACTACTCCTTTAAGACCTACGTATGTCTTCATCTTCAAGTTAATGTAGTGAGCTCGTTAAAGCTGCTATTTTCGAAACAAATTTGACAAATTCTGAATATTTCTTTTTACATAATGTCGGAGAACCACAGGCTTATAGGAAACACTATACTGCAGCTGTCTTCACAAGCACCAGATAATGTCACCATTGTGACGTGTGGTGTTGTTTGTCCCCAGTGTCTCTGAGAGAGAGAGAGACAGACAGACAGACAGAGAGAAAGACAGACAGACAGACAGAGAAAGAGAGAAAGGCCTGCTGAATGAATGCTTCTTTGTCCACATGCCTCGTGTCTGAAGTGCAGCCATAGAGCCACTCACACTCCTCCACTCACACACACACACACACACACACACACACACACACACACACACACACACACACACACACACACACACACACACACACACACACACACACACACACACACACACACACACACACACACACACACACACACACACACGCATGCAAGCACACACGAACAGACAGACAGACTCACTCACGCACACACTCACTCACTCACACAACAGATGAGGGTGTGACAGATACCTCAAACCACATTACTCATATTATAATATACCTATATATATATATACATTGGGTACACTAGAAGCTCGCCCCCGCTACGCGGGGGCTCGCGTCTAGCCCGCGGCCACGCCCACGTAGCGCCCGCGGCCACTTGGCAACTCATATAAGTGGCGTAGCGTCATGAGGGTCAGTGGGGCCGTGGCTCGGTCAGTGAAGACCCTGTAGTGCGGATGATATGTGGCATAGAGGGGCAGATTGTAAATCCCCAGAGGAAACATCCGTGGGCTACCATTGGTTCAGCGATGTGTGCGGTCGGCCTGCGGCCCCTCCTCCTCCACCAATGTGCAGTATTGAGAGCCCTGACGTCACAACAATTGGAGCGATGGGCACTGCACTGTGGTTGGTTAGGGTACACCTAGGGCCCAGGTAGAACCCAGTTAAAGCCTGCATGGGCAAACCCAGGTAGGACCCGCCTTGGTCCCACATAAACATGGGTAGTTGGGGCCCACCTAAGGGCCAGGTAGAAGCTACTTATAGCCTGCATGGGCATCGCAGTTGGGACTGAAGTGGATGCCGCTGACATTGCTGACATGGGGTCCATATGGTTTAGCCCACCTTGAAACCATATGGGAACTACGCTGGCATGCTGGCTGTAATGCAAACGCTGCATCATACCTGCAGTGTGTAGTTTGATGTTGTGTGTGTAGCAGATATACCTGCAGTGTGTAGATCAATGTCCATATGAAAGTTAAGTCAATGCCCAGCAGTGTTTTTTTTCCCCAGCAGAGTTTCTAGTGTCTCTGTCTCTCTCTGGAAGAGGTTGCACATGAACTCTGCAGCCGCACTGAGGCGCTCCAACACAAACACTCTGACATTAAGCTGCTTCACACAACAAACATCAGCACGACGCTGCTGTTTGTCCAAAAGACACAATATCTCCTCTCCCACCGACGTCATGTGTTCATTTATCGACAGCCGTACAGACTCCTTTTGACACATTTTACCTCGTTTATCCAGCTCTCACTGACTCATCGGGCTGTTACTTTGCTGCGATCAAGTCAACGATGTGAGAGATTAGCTATCACAGACGGACGGACAGGGGGTGAAACATAGTCTTGCGCCATGCCTTTCGGCCTGGCGGAGACAATAAAAAAAGGAAAGTAAAGGAAATGAGCATTTCTGCAACAAAAGTAGTCAACAAACTATACTATGAAAACATGGGCCACATTGTCAAAGAATGTAAGAAAGAGGCAGTCATGTAGAAAATAGCCGATCTACAAGCTTACAAAGCCTCTCAACGTGAGGCGTTTTGAGCTTGTAGATCGGCTATTTTCACAATATGTACTTGTGGAACGGAGTCAAACAGAATGGGGGGGTCCCCAGATCAAGTACGTTTATTTGGGGGGGGGGGGGGGCGGCGTGAAAGGGTTGATAAGCACTGCTGTAATCGGAGCGAAATTATCTGAAATTACTACATGACCATAATGCAGCCTAACATGCGTTGCAGGGGGCGGTCCTGCCATTACGTTAGTTGCTGTGGAGCTATAGTTCTCCAGAAGACACACACAAACATACACCATCTACAATGGACTAACTGAGCAGCAATATTGACATTCACCACACGAACGTGCATTGTTGACAAAGTGATTGCACAGCCGCTGCAGGCATGACAACCACGTTAGCGTTAGCGACATGGCAGCTATCACAGCGCCCTGTCCGTCGTCGCTGGGACTAACTGTGATGGCTACAGCAGTAACAGCAAGCTGTCTGCGATGCCATTGTCTGGAGACTGCTCTTAGCGTGACACGACCAATGACAGTGAGCGCTGTAGTTGTTGCTAAGATACGGTGGCGTCTCTGCCCCATAGCTTGTAGATCTCTCACGCATGATTGGCGTAGGCTGCGTTGCCAGGTCTGACTGTTTGTATAAGCGATTTTGGGCTTATTTGGGTGCACTTTTGGGCTCGTTTCCATAGACCACGGCAGCGCTTATTTCTTTCCCGTGACCGATGTGGCAAAAAAAGTGCAAAACGAACCATCCGGAAGTAAATTGCGAGATGAAATATATAGCACTTTTTGATTATTAGAGAAGGAGACACATGTGAAGGTTGAAAATGAAAGGTAGGAGATTATATATTTTTTCATGAGGGATTTTTGTAGCAAGTTGTGAGAGAATTGGGCCACTCCTGTGGGCGGGGGGCTGATTAGAACCATTGGGGTTTGAAAGGAGACGCTCTCTGTTTGAGTGATAAGATATACAGTATCATATGAAGGTAACCTGCTTGATATAAATACTGTATAGTGCTATATCTCGTCTCTGTTGGGTGGAAAGCTCATATGTCCAAAACCTTTCAGGACTCAAATTCCAAAATGATGTTCTTTGGGATTATTTAGCGAAAGTAGCAGCTCTACAAGATGCTACTTGCGGGCTTGCAGATCTGCTACTTTTGATGCTTTGGTGTGACGCTGTAGGATCAAGTAGGGCGTCAATTTACGAAAAAACACAAAATGTTAGAACATGGATATAAGAGGATTCTGCCCGACAACAGCCATATAAAGCTACGAAGGAGCAGTGACCTTTACATTGGAGGGGAGGGGTGTCAACGTGTCGTGGACGATTCACTGAATAGGAATCTTTCGATAGGATGCTGTCGGGTGGAAACCTTGTGTGTGTCCCAAACCATTCCTTTTTAAAACATTTTAAAAATAGCGAAAATAGCCTATCTACAAGCTCACAACGCGTCGCGATGCGACGCGTTGTGAGCTTGTAGATCGGCTATTTTCGCTACTTCTGTGCGACACTCTTGTATGAAGACGTAGGGCATTAAAGACATAAAAAGAATACGGAGATACAAGGTTTCTGCCCGACAGCAACGGTAGGATGCTTACTTTTCCAAAACAAAGTCAATGTTTTCGTCCGTCTTGTTGCAAATGCGTTTGAAATGAAAAGCTTTATGCTATGGCATGGCCATGAACACACAAACGCGCAGACATAATTCCACTAAAGTATATGTCAGACCCAAATGCAGTAGGATAATGCAGATATGGCTTGAAGCCAACACACAAACACTAACACTAAACGACGATCCAACAAGGAATTGTACTCACAGGGGCATATACTATATAGACAGGGGGCTAACTACACACAGGTGAACTCAAAGTAACTCAGCACAGGATAGGCTAACAGGCAAACGAGCAAACAGAACACAGGTGAGTCACGCGGGGCAAGACGGTTGAGTGTCTAAACGGAAGTACTACAATTTGGCGTAAGTACCGCCCAAGGAAATGACGTCGACGCTTTACAAATCTGTTTACATTCTCCGAGAATGAAACGAGTGTTGTGATTGGTCGAAAAAGATTGTTTCCGAGGGGAAATACGTCGGACAGAAGTCCCGGTTCTACAGACACACTACATTAGGTTGTGACCAGGCTTTTCTCTTCGCAGATGAGTAAATGCTGGGAACGAGGCTACAGGTGACTAGGGTTACAATAAATACAAGGAGGTGAAACAAGGCAGGTAACAGCAAACAAGGCAGACAGGAATTAGGCACAGAACATGTAAACAACAAGTCAACAAACTAAACAGAACTAAAAGACCAAAACAGAGCAGGAATACATAAGTAAAAGTCCAAAAACTAATAAGCACAGACAGACAAAGTCCAAGGGCTGAGGAGCGGACCGTGACAGTCAGAGATGGAGACGGGCGAGGAATTCATGAATGTGAATAATAAGGAATTTAAGGGAGATAGGATGTATGTATGTTTCTGAATGGCTGGATATACTCTTGGCCTTGTAGGTCGGTAATTGTTTTATTCAGTACCGCATCAACAATGGAGCCTTCAACATCGGAATGCAAAAATCTGGGAAATGACGCCAAGAGCAACATCCCGTGGACAGACAGGCCCGGGTACCAGGGGGAGGGAGGGGGAGGGAGAGAGAGAGAGAGAGAGAGAGAGAGAGAGAGAGAGAGAGAGAGAGAGAGAGAGAGAGAGAGGAAAGTGTTTTATACCAACTTTACCAAGTGACAGCAAAATCCTGAAAATAATTGCTCCTATTTGTTTAAAAAGGCTATATACCAAGCGACCCTGGCCTGCATGTGTATATAACTATTCCTAACAGCACATTTCTGTGGTTTCGTAAGCCAATTATTTCAAGTCGCAATGTGACATAGCTCTGTTTACAAGGCTGATTCAAGCCATATTGCTGATTTCTCTGGTAAAATCAGTGGTTTTCCACTCCCAGGGGCAAAAACATCATCTCCCTGTCCCCCACAGATACGGAAAGAGAATGAAACGTACTGTACTGTATGTACGGACGGAAAGACTAAGTACAGACAGAGAGACAGACAGACAGACAGACAGACAGACAGAGAAAAGATTTACACAGACGCTATGTGTGTGTGTGTGTGTGTGTGTGTGTGTGTGTGTGTGTGTGTGTGTGTGTGTGTGTGTGTGTGTGTGTGTGTGTGCTACAATTTTGAGGTATTTGTACTTTGCTTGAGTATTTCCATTACTTTTACTTCCACTCCACTACATCTCAGAGGCAAATATTGTACTTTTACTCCACTACAATTATTTGAAAACTTTAGTTACTAGTTACTTTGTAGATATAAATGATGATGTTATGAAACATATACATGAACCACTTTAGCCCTATTTTATACCTAGGCTATTTGAAAATAGCAGATCTACAAGCTCGCGACGCGTTGTGAGCTTGTAGATCGGCTATTTTCAAACAAGTACTTTTACTTTTGGTACATTACTCAAGTACATTTTTAATTCCAGACTTTTACTCGTAACAGAGTACTTATACCTTGCAGTATTGATACTTTTGCTTAAGTAAAACATTTGAGTACTTTTTCCACCACTGGGAGAGAGAGAGAGAGAGAGAGAGAGAGAGAGAGAGAGAGAGAGAGAGAGAGAGGGGTTGTCATATTGAAGGGAAAGAAAACCTTCCCACACGTCTCTGCTTTCCCTCTGTGTGCGCGTTTGTCAGATTTCACTTCTTCCCATAAAAGACAAAACAGTTCAGGGCAATTAAAGGTGCCAGAATGTGAACAGAAACACACTTCGCTATCATTCACACAACAGACACACAGGCCATTGATTCCTTTACTTTGGCTCTCGTTGTTTGGGAAGGGGACACTCGAAACTCCAGGTCAAAAACGAAGACCCGGTGAGAAACAACCAAAAACACCACGTTTGTTATGAGCTGTGCTCTGTGGCCACAACAAATAGGTGACACTCCAGGGTGTAGGGAAAATAACAAAGGGTTCGAACAACTCAAATGAACCCAAATGGAATCAAATCATGAAATAAATTGCTGGTGTCGGGCAAAAAAAAACGTGTAACTCCATATTTCAACTTTTTATGTTTTTTTTTCACAAATTAACACTTTATTTCGTCACACGAGAGTGTCGCACACAAAGTTGTGAAAACGGCAGATCTACAAGCTCACAACGGGACGCGCTGCGATGCGTTGTGAGCTTGTGGATCGCCTTTAATTCAATTCCAAAATGAACGGTTTTGGACATGGTTTCCATCAACAGCGACAAAATGCTAATATAAGGTGTGGACCGTCAGTAGCTATTGTCAGTACTGTTGAGATGTGAGTGTGTGCGATAAACTGACAGAAATAAAATGACATAAAACCAGGAGCAGATCAGGTGGTGTTTGGTGAGGAGGAGCAGAGAGAGATGAATTCAGCAGTCTTATAGAATAGGCTCTATGCACAGCAGCCATATTATCACTTCCTTCACAGGTGTTACCAATGATACTAATGAAGGTTCTGTTCCATTTAGTGTAGCACAGTGGTTTCCATGACCCCCATAACTCTGAGAGTGTACAAATGGAACCAAATGGACCCGTAAGGGTCCATTTGGTTCCATTTGTACACTCTCAGAGTTACACACCTGTAAGGGGCCATTTGGAAGCCCATGAGGGTCCCTGGACCCCAACTGTAGACCCACTGGTGCAGCAGAGTGTTTCCAGTGAGCCAACATGCACAACATCAGCACCCTGACTGTTTGACCAGAATGGAACAGAGCCTTCATTCGTATCATTGGTAACACCTGTGAATGTCTTCATAATATGGCTGCTGTGAATAGAGCCTATATAGCAGAGCTTACGCTAGCAGCACCAAAAGCTATAAAACGACCAAGTGTGGTCAGCTACACACCTGTCGCCAATTTGCCTGTAGACTTCATCAAGCGCGTGTGTCTGTGTGTGAGAGAGAGCGTCGGTTTGAGAAAAATGTAAACGATAACATTGTCCGTGTCAGGTGGAAATGTCCCTCATATGATGCTTTGGTGTGACACAAGTAGGGCGTTAATGTACAAAATAAAACACTAAAAGGTTTCTGCCCGACAGCAACGATATAAAGGAAAACAGAACAGGGGACTAAAAGAATGAGTGCTTCCTCCATTATAAGCAGGAATTGTATGGAGAGAGAGAAGGGCAGAGGAAACGGTGAAACAACAAAAACATGATTGATTGACGCTTCACTGCGTCATTGGAGCGCTGAAAAAAAGTTGAAGCCAGCTCAACTTTCTCTTTTTTTGTAGCTATTTTTCTCTTAGATTGTGGTTGACCTACATAGATACAGTATGTAAGAGACTGCACGTTGATTTATGTCTGTGTGTCTGTCAGAAATCCCAACACACACACACGCACGTGCACGCGCACGCACACGCACACGCACACACACACACACACACACACACACACACACACACACACACACACACGCAAACACCGAACAATGATGAAAACAACAGCGGTGGAAGTAGAAGTCATTGCTAAATGCCTACTAGACGAGGCTAGTTTGTTATCTGACATCCCGTGCTTTATTCCGCAGGGAACCCGCCAAAAAAAAGCATTTCTCACGCGCTTTAGCCCCATTTGTCTACTGGGCTCGTTTAAAAGTGCTTCCAGGCAACCGAAGTTGAAAATATTTTAGCTTTCGGCAGGCAGGGGAAAGCGCCTCGCGTGCACGCACGAGCGCAAGGTAAATATCCAGCACAACGCCAAGCTGCTGGAGTTTCCAAAACTCGGCGCTCCCGTTACAAATAATTAAAATAAACAATTAAAACAAATAAAAAAGTTATTGTCCATTTTGCTCTCACGTCATATTTGCAGGTTGGGGTGGCATTTCATTAACTAAATAGCAAAATGGCCGCCGTGTGAATACGGTGAATGGGGGTGCCTGGCCACAAAATATTTTCAAATGGGAGCTCTGCAGCCAAAAACATACAGTATCGATTTGAGGGTCCTTGACATGAAAAGGCATGAGAACCACTGCCTTAGATTATTACATTTCAACTGGAGAGATTATACAATTATACTCAAGTTCAAAAAGGTCAGTGTAACCCGCGACCCACAAAAAGTGTTTTTGTTTAGTTTCTTTCTAATGCTTCAGCAGCCAACACACGCACGCACGCACGCACACACGCACGCACGCACGCACGCACACACAAATACAGTAACTTTCCAAAATAGAGGATTTCTAGGGAAAGTCAGACCCAGAGCGGCAGTCAGAGAGGAAACTAGAAAGTCCTATTCCTGCTTCCTGGACTGGCAGCACAGGAAATGATGTCACGACCTGCTGACTTCCTGAATTAACTGTTTCACTGGTTTCTTTCTCCAGCTGCATGGGGGGGGGGGGGGCTTCTACTACTGTAGAAAGGTGAATTAACTGTAAATTAACTCAAGGAGGCATGTGACCAGTGGTGGAAAAAGTACTTGAATGTTTTACTTAAGTAAAAGTATCAAAACTGCAATGCAGAAATACTCTGTTGCAAGCAAAAGTCCGCAATTCTAAATTTACTTGAGTAAAAGTACAAAAGTATTGGTATCAAAATGTACCAAAAGTAAAAGTTCCAAAATGTTTGAAAATAGCCGATCTACAAGCTCATCGCGACGCGTTGTGAGCTTGTAGATCGGCTATTTTCAAATAGCCTAGGTATAAAATAGGGCTAAAGTGGTTAATGTATGTTTTATAATGTAATCATTTATATCTACAAAGTAACTAGTAACTAAAGTTTTCAAATAATTGTAGTAGTGTAAAAGTAAAATATTTGCCTCTGAGATGTAGTGGAGTAAAAGTAAAAGTATAGACAATTTGAAATACTCCAGTAAAATAGAAGTACCTCAAAATTGTACTTAAGGGCCCCCAGCTAAAGTAGTTAATGTATCGCAATCATTTCAACCACTTTATATCCAATTTATACGTTGGCTATTCAGAAATAGCAGATGTACAAGCTTGTAGATCTACTATTTATTTGAAAAATCTTGAAAGTATTGGAAAATGTTGAATAATATTGAATTTTCTTTTAACATAAATCTTCTCTTCCGGGCGTCCCTGGCACAAACATTTTCAGATAGGGGTCCGCCGCCAAACACACACATAATCATGTTGGGGGTCCTCTGCACGAAAATGTTTGAGAACTACTGACTTAAAAGGTCCAGAACATGGGTCTGTACACTGCAGGCGGCCTCGAACACACAGAGCTGTTGCAGTGCAGTGGGGCCTGGCTGAGCAGCGTGTGTGTGTGTGTGTGTGTGTGTGTGTGTGTGTGTGTGTGTGTGCTGCTGTGTTCTCACCCAGTCAGTGCCAGCAGAAACACACCCGCTGCCAACCACAACACACGCACGCACACACACACACACACACACACACACACACACACACACACACACACACACACACACACACACACACACACACACACACACACACACACACACACACACACACACACACACACACACACACACACACACACACACACACACACACACACACACACACACACACACACACACACACACACACACGCACACACCAGAAGAAAGGAGAGGAAAGGGCAGGTAGAGGAAAAACAGAGAGAGAGAGAGAGAGAGGAAAACACTCGAGTGTTTGTGTTGCAGCATACAGACTTGTGGGCAAGTGAATGGAAGCGAGAATCAGTGTTTATGTGTAGGAAGACATCGTGGATCACACAAAAGCATCAAAGGTAGCAGATCTACAAGCTCGAAACGCGGCGCGAAGCGGCGCGTTTCGAGCTTGCAGATCTGCTGCTTTTGATGCTTTAGAATTTGAATCCTGAAAAATAACTGTTTCGGACATATGGGGTTTCCACCCGACAGAGACGATACAAGAGTGTCACACTAAAGTCGTTAAAATAGCAGCTCTACATGCTTGTGAGCTTATAGAGCTGCTACTTCCACTATTTTTAAATGTTTTCTAAAATGATAGTCATAAAAAAACGGAACGGTTTTGGACATACAAGGTTTCCAACACCCTACACAGCAACGAGATACGAGGAGAACATTCTAGACTGCTGGTTCTCAATGTGGGTCCGGGGTTCAGACTGTTTTCAATCATTCAATTCATTTGAGTGATGCATAACAATCAATAATAATGTGGGAACACGACCTGACAGAACTCGGAAAGGGTCACATTAGTCTGCCTACTGCTTTATCTAAAAGATCTCCATCCACACAGCTGATTCAAATGAACGATCAATGGCTCTTGACGCCATAGACATATAAAGGTAGACGCCTCCTTCGGCTCTGAAGCGTTCGTATCTCGGGCGCGCACCAGCTTCCGCCCTCAGTCGCGTGCGTCACAGAAGGGGACGTTCGGTAGGCCAATCAGAGGCCTACTGAACGTCACAGAAGGGGCCGTTCGGTTAGGCCTACTGGAGGCCCCCTTCTGTGACGCACGCGACTGAGGGCGGAAGCACAAAGGTTTTGCGATACCAGTCGCTCCAATGAACTGCAGAGGCCAATGAGGTATCTAGGTTTCTATATCTATGCTTGACGCTATTGAACTATACTGGAGTTGGGCTTCCGCGCGCTACTGGGCGGGGCTTTCGCCCTACTGGGCTCGGGAAGATTGGCTCGGTGGGGGCGTTGTCACATTCTGATACAGCCCCATTCCAGCTCCTGGCTTGGTGGCGTGCGTCGCTAATCATTAAACTGCCGACCTCCCAGGCGCTCGGGGTGGCACAGTGTGGTATAAGTCACCGCCCACCACCACGGAGGTTTGTGGGTTCGAATCCACCGCGGTGCATCCGGCTTTGTCGAGCGTCTACTACGCAAACACAATTGGCCCGTGTTTGGGGAAGGGAAGCCGGGCGGGGGGGGGGGGGGGTCATTGCACGCACTCCTTACGGGCTGTGCGGGGAGGAATCAGTTGGTTTAGCAACTGAATTGGGGAGAAAAGGGGCTAAAGAAATAATTGGCTACTCTAAATAAATAAATAAATAACCTCCTGGCAGCAAATCCCACTGTCGCCACTATTTTCCCAACAACCGCTGACTGTTTATTTGACCGATAAAGTGTCGTTTTTGACTAGGCCGTCTCAAGCGAACTTGAGCGAGCTAAAGCGAGCGAGTCGCCGCACCGAACGCTGCGAAGTTTGCTCGTTTCATTCTGACTGGCTGCTGTGTTGCTGCTGTGACAACTGCATCTCTGCATGGAGATTAAATGGTGATTGTTAAGTGACTTCAGCGCTTGATAATAAGCATTGATCATTCATTTGAATCAGCTGTGTGGAGGGAGATCTTGTAGGGCAGTGGTTCTCAAAGTGGATTCCAGGGACTCTCAGAGTTCCTTTAGGGGGGTCTAAATTGACCCTTACAAGAGTGTAACTTCGACAGTGTACAAATGGAACCAAATGGACCCTAGCGGGTCCATTTGGTTCCATTTGTACACTTTCGGAGTTAAGAGGAGACCTTGACATTTTTTGTCTGAGAACCATTGTTGTATGGTAAGTAGGCATAGACTAATGTGACAGTGACCCTTTCTGGTTTCTGTCAGGTTGTGCTCCCACAATGTTGTTGACTGACACAAATCACTCAACGGAATTGAATGGCCATAATTCACTCACACACACACACACACACACACACACACACACACACACACACACACACACACACACACACACACACACACACACACACACACACACACACACACACACACACACACACACACACACACACACACTTTCCCCAGGAAGCTCCCTATAGGAAACTTGTGGTGTTGAAAATAGCCGATCTAGCGTATATACAGTAGCTTATAGATCTGCTATTTCTGAAACATTTGAACAAATGTTAACATTTTGAGAACCACTGCCCTAGCCAACAGTGTTATCAACAGACGTCTCTCTGACCAGCTCATCTCTGTATAGCTGTGATAGCTGGAGGATGTGCGCGTGCCTGAAACCAGACCAGGTAGCTAGTGTGTCATTCTCTGTGTAGTCGACAGGCTGGCACCAACACAGCTTCCACTCTGAGCTGTAGCTACTCACTGACCAAACACGGAAGCACAAGTCGACACTTGCACGCGCACACACACACACACACACATCAGCCTAATTTTACATTACGTCAGCCTTTAGCAGTTTTAAGATCAGTGTTTTCAGCAAGGGTCATCATAGCCATAGTAAGATGTATGAGTGCTCTCATTTAATGTCAAGGACCCCCAGTTTTATATGATTCCCTGGGACCCCAATCTACACTGTAAAATCATCAGCGTCAATTTAACTCGGAGAGTGTGCAAATGGAACCAAATGGACCCATCAGGGACGCTCTCTGAGTTACAGACCCGTAAGGGTCCATTTGGTTCCTAACCATCAATCATTTAGACGAGGACCCGAGGGGAGGGTCCTCATCCCCCCCACCAGTGGGTTTGTAGACAAGACAAAGGCGTCATCGGAGCATCCGCTGCTCATGTGAGCGTTTAGGGAACACACTGATGGCGTGGTGACACCCACCGCCACTTACGTCTTTAGTGTTGCTATAGGGCCGAGTGAGCTCCCACCTAGCGACCGGCCCACCGACCGACCGACCGGCGTCGCCCAATGGAGGCGAGTGTCGCCGCGACGACGAGCGTGACCCTAGAGTAGTAGTTGCTAGGCAACCTCAACTTCGGTGACAAAATAGTCTAGAAGTTTGCGGTGAGAGGCAGAGATGGGAGAGGGACGGGGGGGGGGTAGACGAGAATGTGAATCAGTTTCCCCCTTGAGAAGCACAAAATGAATACAAAGCGACAAGAAGTACACTCTCTCTCTCTCTGTCCCCTCCTCCTTTCTCTCTCTCTCTCTCTCTCTCTCTCTCTCTCTCTCTCTCTCTCTCTCTCTCTCTCTCTCTCTCTCTCTCTCTCTCTCTCTCTCTCTCTCTCTCTCTCTCTCTCTCTCTCTCTCTCTCTCTCTCTCTCTCTCTCTCTCTCTCTCCTCCCTCCCTCCCTCCCTCCCTCCCTCCCTCCCTCCCTCCCTCCCTCCCTCCCTCCCTCCCTCTCTCCCTCTCTCTCTCTCTCTCTCTCTCTCTCTCTCTCTCTCTCTCTCTCTCTCTCTCTCTCTCTCTCTCTCTCTCTCTCTCTCTCTCTCTCTCTCTCTCTCTCTCTCTCTCTCTCTCTCTCTCTCTCTCTCTCTCTCTCTCTCCCCCTCCCTCTCTCTCTCTCTCTCGTATGTACTCTACACAGAGCGAGACTCCCACGCGTGCCACGCCGCCCTTTGATATGTGCGGTTGGCGTGCTGCGCGAGAGGCGCGGTCCCCGGCGCGTGTGTGTAAACACTGCACATAAAAGAGAGCTGCGCGGGGCCACGCCGGCGCACGCAGGGCTGCACCGCATGCACGTGCTTCCTCCTGGTACAAGCTACTGCCTTGTCTGTGAACATGCACACTATTATCAGTGGTTCTCAAAACTTGTTCATGTCAAGGACCCCCAGAATGATGTGTATTTGGCCGCGGGACCCCCATGTCAAAATGTTTTGTTCCAGGGACCCCCCCCAGAAGAAAACATTTGAGTTACAAATGTTATATTCAAAGATTTGCACAAATGTTCAGGATTAAAAAAAAATAGCAGATCTACAAGCTCATAGTGCGGCACCCGGTGCCGCACTATGAGCTTGTAGATCTGCTATTTTTGAATAGCCAAAGTATAAAAGGTCTATACATGCTCTATTATGTCTCTCTACCAAGTGCTCTGTGAACATGCACACGCTATCATTGGTTCTCAAAGTGGGGTTTGGGGACACCCAGGGGTCCTTGAGGGGGTTCCAGGGGGTCCCCAGCAAAAGTAGTTGATATAGCGTCACAATCATTTTAACCACTTTGTCCATTTATACATTGGCTTTTAAAAAATAGCAGATCTACAAGCTCACAGCGCGTCACTTTGTGCTACGCCGCAAACTTGTACATCTGCTATTTTTCAACATTTTTGAAAAATATCAAGAATGCTTGGAAAATGTTGACACAAATGTTCTCTTCTGGGGGTCCCTGGCATAAGACATTTTCAGATTGGGGTTCTGCGGCCAAATATATATATATTTTTTTTAAATTTTTTATCCCACGATTTTGTAACCCATATTTTTTCACCCAGTGCCAATGGCCTATGTAATCCCGGGCGCTACTCTCCCTCTGCCAGCCTAGGGAGAGCCCAAGCTGAAGCTCATGCCTCCTTCAACGCATGAGGAGCAAGCAGGCCGCTTCTTATCACCTGACGGTGGGGGGGGGGTTTACCTGGTAGGACGTAGCGCGTGGAAGGAACACGTTATTCCAACCAGTTCCTTTCCCCTCCATCAGCTAAATGCTTTTTTATACATTTTATACATTGACTATTTAAAAAGAAACAGATATACAAGCTCACAGCGCGTCACTTAAATTGTACATCTGCTATTTTTGAGTGTTTTTTGAAAAATCTTGAAAGCGTTTGAATAATGTTGAATTATTTAGCATTTTTTTTAAACACAAATATTTTCTTCTGGGGTCCCTGGCACAAAACATTTTAGGATGGGGGTCGGCGGCCCAAATACATATCAATTTTGGGGTCGTTGGCACAAATTATTTGATAAACTACCGGTGTAGCAGCCTACATAATACAGGTGTGAGTTTGTATCTGTCCCAGAGTGTGTGTGACTGTGTGTGTGTGCGTGCGCGTGTGCGTGTGTGTGTATGTGTAATTCTCTTTGTCCCCCCCTCAACCCCCCCGCCCCACCCCCATGTCTATGGTTTATCATCAAGGCCAGCTGAGCTCAGCCTCTGCTTTTGTCTGACTCTGTGACGCACACAATGGATAACACTGGCTTGATAGGTCACACCACACGCACACGTATAGAATATTAAAAAAAGAATACAACATAGTGCTGCCTCTGTCTTTCACTTTGCATTTATTTCCCATTCCTTACATGATAACGGACTCTCACGCCTTTCAGGATTTCAGAACTATAGCTTTAAATCTCACTGCATTGTTTTTTAACGCCGTTTCGCCGTAACTTTGACATCACTTGAAAATGAGGGTCTTTCTTTCCCCCTCGCTGCAGTGGCCGAGGTTAAATAAAGGTTGAATGAATGAATGAAACGAGTGGAATAAATCCTTCTCCCTCACTCCGGTCTGCGTCTCTCTGTCTCCTCAAGTAGGCTAATCACACATGAGGGAAGATTGGACGTGAGACTAAACCATTACCATAAATCCATCTTTATGTGGAGAAAAGGACTGCGAAAAGTGGTCAGATTAAGAAGACAAAGATACTCCCCGAGGTTTGTGCCCGTTGTGCGTCTCTCATCCGTCTCCCTCTGTCTTATGATTTATATGCATTGAAAACAGCCCCGATCTAGAAGCTCACAACGCGCCGTGAGCTTCCGGATCGGCTATTTTCGGCAACCGCTGTACGATTAGGGATGGCCCGATAGTGGTTGTCGTTTATCGCGGTTAAAAAAAACGCTCGCAATAAACGCAGCGCGGAGATTTCAATTTATCGTGAAATTGTCTCGTCATACACGGCACTTGAGATGACTCTGTACTTGGAGATGCTTTTTTCCCGTCGAAAAAATAGCAGATCTACAACAATGCGTCGCGTAGCTCCGCTACTTTTGCTGCTTCTGCGTGACGCTGTAGTATGATCAACTAGGGCGTTAATAGACTATATGCACAGCAGCCATATTGGAAGGAAATTGGGCCTTCACAGGTGTTACCAATGATACTAATGAAGGCTCTGTTCCATTAAGTGTAGCACAGTGGTTCTCAAACTTTTAATTGCAAGGACTCCCATAACTCTGAGAGTGTACAAATGGAACCAAATGGACCCTTACGGGTCCATTTGGTTCCATTTGTACACTCTCAAGAGTTACACACCCGTAAGGGGCCATTTGGAACCCCCTCAAGGACCCCTGGACCACACTTTGAGACCAGAATGGAACAGAGCCTTAATTAGTATGATTGGTAACACCTGTTAAGGAAGTAAGAAAAGGCCCACTTTCTATCCAATATGGCTGCTGTGCATAGAGACTATTTGCGGGGGGGAAAAAAGTAAAAGTAAAAACATGGAGATGAGACGTTTTCTTTCTGCCCGACGACAGCGATATCGTCCTCTCCCTGCTGCGTATGACGTAAAGTATAAATCAGGCTCGGTTCTCTCTCAGAACTCGCGGAGGGGGGTGGGGCTTTAGTTTGGATGTAAAGGACGTTGGAGGTTTCCAGGGACTCAGGGGGGGGGGCGGTGGGGCTCAGGGGCGAGGAGATAACCCCCAGCACCCTGCGCTCTCCTCCTGGGAGGGCTCCCGCCGCAGGGGAGCCCCCCCCCCCAGGCGGGGGGTCAGGGGTTCCTAACAATGGCAGCTCGACGGGGCCAAGGACATCCTAGAACAGCTGTATGGGCACAAAGGCT
>NC_139958.1:36097773-36240273 GCF_963454915.1 Gymnoscopelus microlampas
GTTTGAAAATAGCGATCTACGAGCTCACAACGCGTCGCATCGCGACGCGTTGTGAGCTCGTAGATCGGCTATTTTCAAATAGCCGAAATATATATAGAGCTTAAGTGGTTAATGTATATTTAGTAATACAAATCTAAATCTAAAAAGTTTCAGATAATTGTAGTGGAGCAAAAGTACAATATTTTCCTTGAGTATAAGTAAAAGTATTGAAAACTGGAAATACTCCACTAAAGTAAAAACACCTCAAAATTGTACTTAAGTAGAGTACTTAAGTAAATATACTTAGTTACTTTACACCACTGCTACAGCAGCTCCACAAGCTTGAAACGCGGCGCGATCCGCTACTTTTGCTATTTTTGAACTTGAATCCTGAAAAGTACCAGTTTTGGACCCGACAGAGAAGACATACACATGGTTCTCAAAGTGGGGTCTGGGGACGCACCAGGGCCCTCGAGGTCGTTCCAGGGGCCTCCGGGCAAAATGAGTGAATATAGCATCAAAATGAGTTTGACCACTTTAACCCGTTTTTTTGTAATAGTTGGGCTACTCCAACATAGCAGACATCTTGCAAAATTGTTCTTCTCTTAAAGGGATAGTTCACCCCCAAATGACTTCTTTTCTATCGATTAGTCACCCCGTGGAGACTTGAATTCATGGATATTTGGTAGTTTTTGTTGCATTGCTAAGCCAAAAGTTTGATGACCGGCAGCGGTTCCTTTGTGTCTCCTACCGGAACCGCTGCCTAACGGTCCACTGGTCATCAAATTATTGGCTTAGGAATGCGACAAAAACTACAAAATATCCATGAATTGAAGTCTCAATGGGGTGACTAATCAATAAGAAAACTTATTGATTAGTCACCCATGGTTCTCTAAGTCGGGTCCTTGGGGGGGTACCCGAGGGTCCCCAGCAAAAGTAGCTAATATAGCGTCAATATCATTTTAACCACTTTAACCATTATTTTACACTTTGGCTATTCAAAAATAACAGATCTACAAGCTCATAGCGCGGCACTTGGTGCCGCGCTTTGAGCTTGTAGATCTGCTATTTTGCAAAAGTTTGCTATTTGCAAATCTTTGAATTTATATATTTCTTTTTTTAAAGCGAACATTTTTAACTCAAATCTTTGCTTATGGGGGGTCCCTGGAATAAAATATTTTGGGATGGGGGTCTGCGGCCAAATACATATGATTTTGGGGGTCATTGAAATGAAAAGGTTTGAGAACCACTGTTCTATAGGTTCAGAGTAGAGATGGATTGAAGACTGAAGCAACATTGCAACATTATTCTTGTTAATTACAGTATACATATATTAAATAAACCACCGGTCTGTATGTATTCGCAACAAACACAGAACACGTCCACACATTTATCCATCATTTTCTCCCCGTTAGTTTTATTTTCCAATTGCTTAGAAAAACAAAGCGAACAAGAGCTCACAGACGACCCACCTGCAAATCTACAGCTTGTCTTTGTGTGGACTAGAGCCTCCGTTTTGATATATTCATGAAAATATGCTAATGAAGGTGTGTTGTATTCAAACATCGCACTTGACCCCGGGCTACAGGGTCAGAGGTCACACTGGGTGGGGGCTGGGGTCCAGTGTAGTACGAGTCAGGGGGAGGGAGGGGGGGGTCCTACACCCAAAGCAAGCCGCTCTTTGCATAATGGAATTGACCAATAGGCGCGTCTTTTTCTGTATGAACTAAAACACGGGTAATACCACGCTCACGCATTTACCGGCAAGCTAGGTATCACTAAAGTTTCAGTTGATCTTAAGGGTAGCTTAAGTGATATTTGTTTGGTTAAAACCAAAAGTGTTTTGTTCAAAATGTGTAGCTCTGTATTGTGATAGTTATCATTGCTATAGAGTGTTTGTGTTCAGTCTCCCCGTCTCTCCAGCTCTTTAATAAACATAAAATACATTTCCATGTGTGTTACCCCATTAATTAGCTTCAATGCTATAGTGTTTCAGTTCCAGTTCTGCCTTCTCATTGTTTCATATCATTAATTCCAATTTCAGAGCTGGAGACCCCTGCTTCTGAACAAACACTCAATGACTACTATCAGAATATGGACCTATTTAACACTTATTTTAACAAAAACATATCACTTACGGCACCTATAATTTGGTGAGTATATACTGTATGTGCATATATGTCACCATTTGAGCTAAAATTCATTTAAATAGAAACCTAGAGATAAAAACAAAGCAAAACAAATATTATAATAACACAATGGAATCATAACCTCTTTTGGCGGTTTGCCTCCCCACCAAAAATAAAAGGTTCAATATTGTCAACTTTCAAACACGCCCGATATTCATGTAACTATTCCTTCAGGGCGAGTTCAACTACACAGGATCCTGGATTCTTGATACAAGATAAGAGAAAATCATAATTAAAAATAATACATAAAAACTGCCCAGAGAGAATCAATGGGAAAACTAAATATAATTCATATGCATGTGTCATCTGTGTGTGTATGCATGTTTACAGCAAAATCCTCAGTGTTATCGATTTATTACTCTGAGAGTGTACAAATGAAACCAAACGGACCCATACGGGTACATTATTATCAGGATTTTACAGTGTTGTGTGAGAATGTGTGGGACGACACCCCCAAGCAATTTAAAGGCACAGTACGTAACTTTGCCCTGTGTTACAAAACAATTCATATATGTATTTTTTTTTTTACTATACCAGCAGTTATCACCCACTAGAGCAGGGTGGTGGTGTTTATCTTCAAGAAAACATAGCCTTCTCGCTGTATTTTGGTGTTTGTTTTGGTAGACGGGGACGTTTTTAAGCCAACCAAAACAAACCAAAACACAGCGAGAGGGCAATGTGTTTCTGCAGGCAAACTTTACACGTAGAGTTTTGTTATGTAAAGCACGGGGCAAAGTTACATGATATGCCTTTAACATAAGAAAATGCCTGACAGGAGCACGTGGGAACACAGTCCGATTCCTTACGTGTTAACCTGACCAAAACGGGACACTGGTCTGGGCTTCGGAAGTTCAATTAACACTGAGGATTTATACCGCGAAGGCCACCTTTTTTCTAGCCACACAATCCAATCCTATCTCAACTAAACGGCCCTCTGTGTTGCATTAGGCCCTTTTCCCTACATAACCGCCACCTCAATCCTTTTTTTTTTTCTCATTTTAAATACTCGTAAATATACTGCAACTGTATGATGGATTAGACACGGAACTCATTCACAGACGGTACAGGATTGATTGGCTTGGTACATCAGTATCATAGTACACACGTTAATTAGCAGCTCAGCCAGAATGACGCTTCGGTTTCTACGCCGCTTGCCGAAAACGGACGATTTGCTAGCTTGCGTCGCGGACGCGACGCAAGCTAGCAAAACGGCCGTTTCCGGGGGGCGGCGAAGTAGAAACCGGGGCTTGAGAATCACGTAGGAGTAGCTAATAATGTTCATAATTATTATAACAAGTCCTCAAATATACACAGGTTAATGCTTTTTCAGTTCTCCCCCCCAAAAAAACAAAGCAAAAAACAAAAGGGTTATACAGTCAAAAAAAGAAATAAAAAGACTTGCAAAATGTCCACTGCAAGGAATGGCTTAATATAGAGAGAGAACAACTCGGGGGAGAAGCGTTTCACTGTGTCTTGGTGTGCCATGCTTTTTTTTTTTCTCTCCGTTTTCTTTTTTTTTTGCATTTCATTTTCCTCTTAAAAGATTTGCTGGATTTGTTTCCGCTTTTCAGTGAGCACGGCGTCAAAGAGTCCGTTCTCAGCCGGCCCACCCACCCACCGCCAGCCAGCCCAGCCCCCCCCCCCCGCCCCCCCCAAAAAAAAACAAGGATGCTCATACAAATATGGGTAGTTTAGACAAGGCCACTAATCTCTCGCACGTCAAAAAAAAACCTTCGCTACGCCATTTTTCTCACAACCAAGGTTTTTCCTTTAAAAAAAAATCTATCCCACGACCACCGTTTCAACTTTCAATATGATCTTTTCTTTTGCCTTATTTTGTTGTTGTTGTGTGTTTTCCAACTTTCAAAAGCAGAAAGCCTCATAACAGTGCAAAACAAATCAATTCTGTGCAATAAGGCCTACTTCTAGAATATCTCATACGTACATTTGTTTTTTAATCTTATAAAGATGAGTTTCACACGTAATCATATAGTAACATATTGACAATAGAAACGATACATGATTTAAAAAACAATATAATAATAAAATAGATAATGGAGATAAAAGCGCGGACAAGCACGGAGGAAATGAAATGCCCCCCAAACCCCACCGTAGCTAATGAACAAAAACAAGGAATCCCCCAGAGAGCTGTGTGTGTGTGTGTGTGTCTGTCTGTGTGCGTGTACTTGGATTATTAAACTTGTGCGGGCCAAATGTCCCCACAAGTATAGTAGAATTTGAGAAATAAAATAGACATTGTGAGGACTAATTTTCCTGGTCCTCACAAGAGAAACCAATGTTTTCTGGTTAAAAAATATATTGTATTGTTAAGATTACAATAAGGAAAGGATTAAGGCCGGGGTTAGGATTATACATTTAGGTTAGGTTTAGGGGTTGGGATTAGAGTTTTCCCTATTTTATACTTAGTTGTGTGGCGATGTGGCTATTTTCAATGTTGATGTCCTCACACTCACAGTAACCTGTGTGTGTGTGTCTCTGAACCCCCACACGACCACACCCCCCCCCCCCCCCAGCAGCCCGGACCGACAACATTGACCCAGGTCACACGGCAACCATTTTGCTCTTTAGTCACAGTCGTGTGCATGTGACCATTAACTTCAGGCGTCCCTGTTTTGGGGGCAGGTCAATATAAATGTCAAATATTCTAAAAATTCCACGCACATTTTGTAGTGAATACAAATGTCATTTTAAACTATCTGAATGGATGGTAGAGTATGTTAATATAAGTAAGGAGGCGGTTTCCCCTACTGTTCTGTTGAGATATTTTAACGTCCCGTGTTCGGGTAGGGTACCACCGACTGGTCGACGAGTGGCACCGCATGAAACTCAATGGAAATATCTCGCTTTTCAAAAACACGCTCTCCCGTTTAAGTAGTAAAAAGCTCCCATGAGTTTGACGGCTTAAATGATTGATAGTTTAGAACCCTTTACAGATCAGAAACTCTGAAAGTGCATTTATTGGTTCCATTTTGGACACCTCTCAAGAGTTATGGGGGTCCCGTGGTCCAACCCATAGCAAGCAAACTGGGGGGGGTGCTTGAAATTAAATGGAGCAATGGATTAGATGGGAGCACTGGGTGGGGTGGGGTGGGGTGGGCGTTAACCCATTAAGACCTGGAACGCATCTGTGTCACTTTAGATTTCTTTTGGCTATTCAAAAATAGCAGATATACAAGCTCATAGCGCGGCACCGAGTGCCGCGCTATGAGCTTGTAGATCTGCTATTTTTGAAAAATCTTGAAAACATTTTTTTGGGGGATTTTTTTCCAAAAAAAATGTTGGGATTTAGAAAAAAAGATTAAGAATCACCTCAGGTCTTAATGGGTTAACAGGAGTGTGTCGTCCCATGGGGGGGGGGGGGGGGGCTGTAGTCGCCATCTGTCACCCTTCCCCTGCCAGCCAGAAGCCCCCCCCCCAGCCCAGACCAGCCATGGCAGGGCCGTGCCGTGCCGTGCCGGGCTGGGCCAGCAGGCCCTCCTATACCGTCTCAGTCCCACACAAAGGATTCCACGCTGGGGGAGGGAGGACAAAGGGCTAGCTCTGGAGGAGCCACCCGGGCCCTGGAGCAAGCTGGGGGGGCCCTTTGACCTGCTCCGTGGCCCTGGGAGAGGGTCAGACACCACGACAGCACCGTCCATGTCTGCTCTCTCTTTTATCAGCCACACAGACAGGGGGGACGGGGGACCCCCCCCCCCCCCAAGGGCCCTGGATGGAGAGACACAGGCAGGGCGGAAAAGAGAGGACAGAGAGAAGGGGGGTCAGATGAACACAAAGGGACAGACTGACACGGAACACCCCCGTCCCTTCATCTTTGAGGGAAAGATCTCCCCTCTCCCTCCCTACGGACATGCTGCTGCTGCCCCCCCCCTCCGCTCCCTGTCTCCCACGCATGACCCCGCTGCCGTCTGCATAGCCCCCCCCCCCCCCCTTTCTACTGTCCCCGTCTCCTCACTAGTACCCACACACAGTACACTGTGTTGGCCAAGAGCGCCCCTACTGGCCATGTGAGGTATTCCGTCTGTATGTCACATCGTTTCATAGTTTTAAAAGCCTCTATATGTAGATAGCCGCTGATATAAATCACACAATCATGTATTAATGACCTTAATGTGAATTATTTATTTAAGATGTTCTTTCAGTTTTCAATTCTTATCTATTTTGAGAAGGTTTATTTGATTATTTTATATATTTTTTGCAAATGTCCCCGTGAAGCTTTCTCGTTATACCGGGCGAATAGGACGACATCTCATTGTGGGAGTTTTTTATAAGCTATTTAAATTGAATATCTTCAATGTTCGCCCTAGTATATATACATATATTCATGTTGTTGTGCATTTGCATTGTTATCGTTTTGTGTACCCCGAGAACAGACCCAATTCAAATGTACGCTTTCTTTGAAATGTAATAAATGATTGAATCTGGAATCTCAGCAGTCAAACGACACCGAACCCATCTACGCGTAACAACAACCGTGAGATACTGTGTATACAGTAATGCACTTTTTTTATCTTTAATCTCACGGATACGGTAAATATTCAAAAAAATGAACTGAACCGCCGCGTGAAAGTGAGTCGAAACCAAACTTTTGAACGTCACTCCCCCGCATGTTACCGATGGGGTGACGGGACGGGACGTTGTTTGTTTCCTTACCCCCAAGTTGGTTATACATCACACTCCATGAGCTATGGTTTGGGGGGGGGTCCGTGTTCTAATGCAGTGGTTCTCAAAATGGATTCTACGGACTCGCTGGGTTCCATCAGGGGGTTCTAAATTCACCCTTACTAGTCTGTAACTCTGACAGCATACAAATGGAACCAAATGGACCCGTCAGGGTCCATTTGGTTCCATTTGTATACTGTCAGAGTTAAGGGGAGACCTAGAAATGTAAAGGTTTGAGAACCACTGTTCTAATGCATAGCAAACTGGGGGGTCCTTGAAATTAAAACAAAAAGTTGGAGAACCACTGCTCTAGGAAGCTCCGTTCCTTCCTATGCGGTAGTAGTGGTGGTGGTGGTGTTGATGGTGGTGGGGCTTCTTCTGGATGGTTCTTTCGTAGTCCTGGGGGGCTGGCCGGCCGGCTAGGGCCCTTCTAGTCTAAAAGTCGCGTTTTCCTATGCGTTGGTGTTGGCGTTGGTGTTGGAGGTGGTGAGCTTCTGGATGGTGCGGTTGTAGTACTGCGTGGTGAGCGCCTCCAGCGGGTTCCAGCGGTGCGCGTGCAGCTCGATCACCTCCATGAGGAGCGAGCGGGTCAGCTGGGACTCGGCGGGGCAGAGCATCTTGTCGCGCGCCGCCGCCAGGAGCTCCGTCATCATCTCCGGGAGCTGCTCCTCCAGCAGCCGCCCCGTGCTCTGCAACTGGAAGAAGAAGAGGAGGAGGAAAAAAAAAATCGATAATGTTATTTTTTGAGTGGTGCCAGCCACTCCTACACTTGACCGTTGTGTGTGGGTCCGTCCGTCCGTCCGTTTGAGCACGGCCTCAACAGCTGCAGCTGATTGCAACACAAGGATGCAACCAGTTACACTAATTCAAAGGCACCACTCTCTTCACACTGGGTGTGATTTTTTATTTATTTAACTTAACTTAAAACTTAAAAAATATTTAACTCGGCTCCTGAGTACTTTTTTTTTTTCAATGAAAAATCTCTGGCACTGGCTAGAAATATTCAGAAATACCTCTGAATGGCAGTTAATGGGTTAAAAAGGCCCCGTGTGGCAAGCTCCCATTGCATTTATCGTCATTTTTTAATTATACCACTAGGTTTTTCAGCCCAAGGACCCCCTAGCTGGAAGAGAGATGAAGCAGGGGACACCCACTACATACATACTGTATACAATTGTATTTTCATAGATTTCATACATAGACCTGTGTGCTTGTAGATCTGCTATTTTGGGCTAAATTCAATTCAATTCAAACTTTATTCCAGACACACAGGGGGGTCCATAGAGTACATACAACACAAAAACAAAACAAAAAACATAGACATAAAGTTCTCCTCAGAATAGGGATGCTGGGTTGAAGTGGCTAATGTAAAAAATGACACTAAGATTTGGCGGACCCCCTGTAGTAACTCTGAGGACCCCCCCCTAGGGGTCCCGGACCCCCTGTTGAAGACCCCATGCACTACGGGATATGAAACACGCTCGCAGACGCTCACGTTAAGACTCATCGCTCCACGTATGAACAGAGTGAACAAGGAAGGACTGCTTTCAGCTTCTGTGCTCCGGACAAATGGAGCAATCTCCAGGACTCTCTGAAACCGGATCGATTGGTGTCTCTCCGTAGAGACATTTAGGGAACTACTTGAGGACGTATTACGTAAGGACGGCACCTGCTTTGCGTAGCCCCTTATTCGTCTGTATTGTGGTGTTTTTCATGTTATTCGTATTGCACTTTATTTAAAAATGTCATTGCTTTTTCTATATGTTGTGATCACGTTGTACTCGTTGAACGGTCTTCCCTGAATAAATAAAGGTCAATAAAAAAATCTTAAAATGTTCCAAAAAAATCACACCCAGTGTGAAGAGAGTGGTGCCTTTGAATTAGTGTAACTGGTTGCATCCTTGTGTTGTAATCAGCTGCAGCTGTTGAGGCCGTGCTCAAACGGACGGACGGACGGACGGACGGACGGACGGACCCACACAGTCGGTCAAGTGTAGGAGTGGCTGGCACCACTCAAAAAGACAAGGGGAAGAGGACCGAAATGAGAAATGCAAAATGTTCGCTTTAAAACTATGTGCTATGAGCTTATAGATCTGCTATTTTTGAAAAAAAAACGTTTTTTTCCAAAGATTTAGATTGTTTTTAAAGAATCGCCTCAGGTCTTAATGGGATAACCAAAGAAATGCATCAGAAATGCATGAAATGTGCTACACAGTATGAATGAAGTTTGATTGACTGATGAATGCAACAGACGTGCTGACGACGACACGAGCCATCTTAATGACCTTGAACTGTGAACACACACAGATGTGGGTGACAGGTCACGGTGGGTGTGATTGTAGCTACACAATCGTGTGGACATTGTCAGCCTGTCTGACACTATGTCTGTCACTGTCGAATAGAGACGCGTGTGTGTGTGTGTGTGTGTAGGACTGTCACGATTATGACATTTTACTTGACGATAAATTGCGATTAACGATTCAATTGTCTTTTCCGTCGTTGAACATTATTGGAACATTATGGATAAAAATTGCATTTCCGTTTGGCTTTTAGGCTTCGTAAACAAAAGGTGCACAGGGCAGATATGACAAATAATACATATTTATTTACTTTATACTTATATATATATACATTGATAGTGGAAATAGACGATCTACAAGCTCCAGATTTGAGCTTGTAGATCTGTAGATCTTTTCTTTTTTAATATATGGACATTTTAACCCATTAAGACCTGAGGCCGATTTAAAAAAAAAATCTAAATCCTAACAGTTTTTTGAAAATAATGTAAAAATGTTTTTTTCACGATTTTATTTTTATTTCAAAAATAGCAGATCAATAGCCAAAGAAATGTAAAATGACACAGACGCGTCCCCGGTCTTAATGGGTTAAACATGGAAATGATGGCTATTATGACAATTCTGCACAAAAAAAAGCGACTATCTCAAATAATTGGGATTAGGCAATTATGTAATAATTGTGACAGACCTGTGTGTGCGTGTGTGTGTGTACACTGCCTGCATGTGCAACAAACATGGCAAGTCGATGGTTGCATACAGTATGTAGGGGAAGCGGAGCCGTTTGCTAACATCTGCCAGGTTTTTCTCTGTGCGTCCTTTAATCCGTCGAGGGAGGTAACATTAATATTTAACGGCAGCAAAGTTGATGGGTTTGGGAGAGAGCCAGACCCATGTGTCTGTCTGGTGTATCGTGTCAATGTACGTATGCATCGGACTACAGTGTCCGATCTTGTTTTAGATAGATGCTACTAGGTCAGTGGTTTTCAACCCTTTTCATGCCAAGGACACCTAAATTGATATGTAATTTGCCCACGGACCCCCATCTGAAAATGTTTTGCGCCAGGGACCCCGAGAAGCAGAGATTTTAGTTAAAATGTTCGCTTTAAAAAAATGTACGTTTTCAAAGATATGCACACATTTTCAAGATTTTTCAAAAATAGCAGAACTACAAGCTCATAGCGCGGCACTCGGTGCCGCGCTATGAGCTTGTAGATCTGCTATTTTTGAATAGCCAAAGCTAAGTGGTTAAAATGATTATGACGCTATGTTAACTAATTTCACTGAGGACCGCCTGGTAGAAATACAATATTTGGAATATGGTTGTAAAGTATAGTATACATGATGAGAACATTTTGAACATTCTAATATTTCTACAAATGCAACTAATTGCTACAAAACCTGTATTCTGGGCATATAAACAATAAGTTGAAGGGTACATTTTGGTCCGATAATGATGTACCGTGCATATTCAAATCATGTATAGTTTACAAACCATTAACACATTGAGTGCCAATTGCGTAGAGCTACCCGAACCTATTTAAAGCCGCCACGTGCCAGTAGCGTAGACCTACGCGAAGTGGTGTTTTTTTCTTTAAAAAAAAAAAAAGTTCACATTGCACTTTTTTCAATTTTCGATACGGCACATTTCATTGTAGCACCACCGGAAACGGAATTATCCGGGATCCGGTTTTGCCGATCCCGTCGGCCTCCGTTCTAATGACGAAACTGGAACGCCATTTTCTCTTTGTAGTTTTTCTCCTCGCTGATCACTGTTTAACATAAACCGTTCTAACTACAACATGGCGATTCCGTTTGACACGTGGTTTTCACTGCTCGAAGCAGTCACATCTTCGCGATGTTTACAAGCAGTTTAGAGCTCAATCTTAAGGATTTTAACGAGGTCTATGGCGACATGAAAAAAACAAAAAAACAACAATAAAACGCTGGCACTGGTAAGTACATTATGAGATTAACCTCTGGCATGGAATGTGGTGTTAAGAGATATTTTCGAAATTATTTATTCTCTTTACATTGTGGGAAAAATTGCCATTTTGTCATCGAGGGGCCCACTCTTCCTGTATCCATTTGGACACTTTCTACATGAGCTCTGAACTGAATTCCTAATAATCGTCATATGGCACAAAGACACATTATCGTTGCTGTCGGGTAGAAACCTTGTACAGTATGTCAAAAAAACGTTACTTTTGAGGAAATGGAAAGAAAGAACCTGTGTTCCAATTACATGGATCCAATGTAGTTATCATTTAGTCACGCTTGTTAATACGTTTCATCAGTAAAATATATATAAAACCCAAGGACAGACTTCACCACTTTCAACCTGGCGTCCCTATTTTGGGTATTATAGGCAAAACATTCGTTTTTCAAAAGCAATGAAAATAGCCAAGCTACAAGCTCACAGGGGTAAATATATGGGGGAAAAACATAAGATGAAATATGGATACAAGGTTTCTACCTGACAAACATGATTTGATTTGATAATTAAATAGATTATAATCAATATAAATGACATTATTATACATTCAATTATAACGATGACGTGTGCCGTCGTCCACACAATACACGTACCTCCATGGAACAGCAGATGACTGCATCCTCCTTCACATCCGAGGACTCCAACAGCTACAAGGTGACAAGAACAGACAGACGTTAAAACGACAGATTACACAAGACGGCAAACGGAATCCAAACAAAACGGGATCAGAACTGGACAGTACCATCGTCTGTCCATCGCAGGAACCTCATTATCTCCGTAATTTTAAGGGTTATTTTCATAAATCAATGCCCTACTTCATCATACGAGTGTCGGGAAAAAGTAGTGAAAATAGCCCAATGGTTCTCAAACTTTTAAATGGCAAGGTCTCCCCTTAACGCATCTGTGTCACTTTAGATTTCTCTGGCTATTCAAAAATAGCAGATCTACAAGCTCATAGCGCGGCACCGAGTGCCGCGCTATGAGCTTGTAGATCTGCTATTTTTGAAAAATCTTGAAAAACTTTTTTTTTTTTTTTTTTTTTCCAAAAAACTGTTAGGATTTAGAAAATATTTTTAAGAATCGCCTCAGGTCTTAAATGGGTTAACTCTGACAGTATACAAATGGAACCAAGAGTTGCAGACTTGTAAGGGTCAATTTGGACCGCACTATAGGAACCCAGAGCCACTTTAGCCGATCTACAAGCTCGTAGATTGGCTATTTTCATTACTTACAAAAGATATATATATTATTATTATTTTATGCCTTTATTGATAGTAGGTTGACAGGAAATGGGGAGAGAGAGGCGGGGAGCAAAGGCCGTCGGGATCGGGACTCAAACCCGGAACGCGCTGTCAGGCTACATTGAGCCGAGGTGCCCGAACCGATACGCCAGCCGTTCGGGTCTTAAAATATATATATATATATTTTTTTACGTTTTTTAACGAGCGTAAATAAAGCTAATAAGCTTCGGAAGATGTTTTATTGAAACATATTTTGAATAGACGCTACATGAACGGGATTAGACGCACGACTAATGCCTTCATGCGTGTGAATATGTTCAAAAAAAGAAGCTAATCCTCATGATAAATATTATTTTCCTGTTAAGACATCAAACTGGCAAGAAGGGCCAGCATGCCAGGCGTTCAGCCAGCCAATCAGCGAGCATTAATTTAAAGCCCTGCCTTCTGCATGAGCAGTAGCCTACAGACATACTGCATGCACACACACACACACACACACACACACACACACACACACACACACACACACACACACACACACACACACACACACACACACACACACACACACACACACACACACACACACACACACACACACACACACACACACACACACACACACACACACGGTAGTGTGAAGTAACTAAGTACATTTACTGAAGTACTGCACTTAAGTAAGATTTTGAGGTATTTCTACTTTACGGGAGTATTTCCAATTTGCTGTACTTTTACTTCTACTCCACTACATCTCAGAGGCAAATATTGTACTTCAGTTACTAGTTACTTTGTAGATTTTGATTATTATTACAAAAATGCATCAACCACTTCAGCCCTATATACATTTCGTCCATTTAAAATTAGCCGATCTACAAGCTCACAATCTGCTATTTTCAGAAGATTTTTTATACATTTTACTGTACTTTTTCTACAAACGCACGCACACGCACACACACACACACACACACACACACACACACACACACACACACACACACACACACACACACACGCACGTACGTTTGTATTACTATAGTTGTCCTCGAAAATCAGTGAAAAGTCTATTTTCCGGTAAACTGCCTAATCCTAACCCCTAAACCGAACCTCCATGTCTTAGAAGTAAGGATAGGCTCTTATAGTCAGTATCAGCACAGAACCCGGGAGTCTATCCCCGTATCGCAGTCCGCTAGACCCCCCTGGGAGATGGAATGCTGAGGTGGAGCGCAACACCTAGCATCAGCTCCCAGTACTTACCGCACGACTTGCCGCACCACTCATACTCTTGAGTTGGCGGCGCCCCGGGATCGAACTCATGACCTTGTGGTCGAAAGGAGAGTGCTCTACCGACTGAGCTACCCGGACATCTAATATTAACCCATTAAGACCTGGAACTGTGTCATTTTTTGATTTGAGCTAAAAAGCATTATTTTACACTTTGGCTATTCAAAAATAGCAGATCTACAAGCTCATAGCGCGGCACCGAGTGCCGCGCTATGAGCTTGTATATCTGCTATTTTTGAAAAATCGTGAAAATGTGTGCAAATCTTATATATTTCTAAAGCGAACATTTTTAACTCAAATCTTTGCTTCTGGGGGTGCCTGGAACAAAATATTTTGATGGGGGTCCGCGGCCAAATGCATATAATTTTGGGGGCCCTTGACATGAAAAAGATTGAGAACCACTGATATAGAAACATACGTTTTTCAGAATACTGTTGAGATTTAGGAGACATGTAGAATCGGCTTCAGGTCTCAATGGGTTAACCCTAAACCCGACCGGAATCTTTTCCTAATTGTAAGTCTAACTGCTCAAATCTTTTCTTTTACCATAAAACCAAAAAATGTTGTAGGACCAGGAAAATGGTCCTCATAGTCTGTATTTCTCAAATTCTACTATATTTGCGGTGACATTTGGCCCTCCGAAATATAGAAATACATGTACAATACAGACTCCCACACGCATGCACACACACACACACACACACACACACACACACACACACACACACACACACACACACACACACGCACGCACACGCGCGTGAGACTCAAACAGCCAAGTTACTCGTACCTACACTCTTCCCTTGATGCTGGCGTGCCAGATAAACACAGGACTAAATAATAGACGGCTTTGCCAGAAAGGAAAACCCCTTTCCCCTCTAGAACAGGTTTAGTCTTCATCATTGTTTCTCAAAGCGCTGCTCTGCCAAGCCTAACAAGCGTTGGAAAACATGCGGTGGATTCACAGGAAACCCAGGCAAGAAGTTGAGAAAGATCATCTTGTGTTTTCGTATTCTTTTTTTTGCAACGTTCGCGCGTTGTGATGTGGTTCCAAAAATGCAGAAGTGCTTAATGCGTCCAAAACCGCAGGCCTGGACATAAATTAACTCTAAAAACGATGTACCAGATCGGCATGGTAACGGTACCTATTTTGGGCATGCTTTCTAAAAAGTGTCCAAAAAAACAATTGCTCACAATGCGCGTTGTGAGCTTGTAGAGATTTTTTGTCATTTCTCAAAAGGCCCAATTCAATAAAGGACCACTTCACCACAGTGTCTCACAAAAGTAGAGAAAATGGAAAATAGCCTGGTCCTCGGCGGCAGCACAAGCCAACCAACGGACTACGCCAGCTCTCTGTGTGTGTGTGTGTGTGTGTGTGTGTGTGTGTGTGTGTGTGTGTGTGTGTGTGTGTGTGTGACAGTAGGACCGTTTGAAGTGGTGTCATTATCACTGCAGTCCTGTCATTCTCACACTACTGTAGGAGGAACTGAACCACAAGAACAACCAGTTCATAATGACTTCTCTTGGGACATTGTGTGTGTGTGTGTGTGTGTGTGTGTGTGTGTGTGTGTGTGCGTGTGTGTGTGTGTGTGTGTGTGTGTGTGTGTGTGTCTGTGTGTGTGTGTGTGTGTGTGTGTGTGCGTGTGCGTGTGTGTCCTCTACTCAAAATCTCCAGTCCTCTTTCCCTCTCAGCAAAAGCTCTCGTCCGCTCCACTCTGCAGTGGTGGAAAAAGTACTCAAATTCTTTACTTAAGTAAAAGTACCAATACTGCAATATAAAAATACTCTCTTACAAGTAAAAGTCCAGAATTAAAAATGTACTTGAGTAAAAGTATTTGCATCAAAATGTACGTAAAGTACCAAAAGTAAAAGTACTAAATATTTGAAAATAGCCGATCTACAAGCTCACAACGCGTCGCGATGCGACGCGTTGTGAGCTTGTAGATCTGCTATTTTCAAATAGCCTATGTAAAAAATAGGGCTAAAGTGGTTAATGTAGGTTTCATTATATCATTTATATCTGAAAGGTAACTAAAGTTTTCAAATAATTGTAGTGGAGTAAAAGTACAATATTTGCCTCCGAGATGTAGTGGAGTAGAAGTAAAAGTATTGGAAATTGGAAATACTCAAGTAAAGTACAAATACAGTACTTAAGTAAATGTACTTAGTTACTTTCCACCACTGCCACTCTGTCTTACTTCTTCCAGCTCTCCTCCGCGACACGTTGGTTAAATGTATCTCCATAATAATCAACTAGGAACATTCTGCCACGTCCGAATTCACTTTCCTTATTGAAGGATTAAGACCTTTCTATAAATGAGTGTAGGGCTGCAGCGATTGTTCTATCAATTGCTTGTTCAATTAATCGAATCTATTTTTATAGTTTGTTGTGGAATGTTGTCACACAAAAAGGGTGAAAATAGCCAAAAACTTTAGATTGATTATTGATCCATTATCTTATAAATATATCATTATTATTTTTCATAATCAATTAAATGAATTAGTTCGATTAACTGCTGTACCCCTAAATGAGTGCACCCAAGTCTGCTGAAGGTATAATTAAGACATCAGGGCTCCATCAGGAGAGAAAGCGTATCACTCAGAAATCCCACATTAATCCTAATCACTACCATTCATTCATCTGGCAACAAAAAAAAGGCAGAAAATCTAAACGGTGACGTTTCATTTGAATGGCAACTAATGTGTTCAATGCGATTGACACAATTTCTCAATTCAAATCCCACATATCTGGAAATTGGCCTAATCTTAAAGCAAGTTTAATTCGTTGAGATCTTGGAGATGTCTGTTTTTTATCTAGAAGCTAAAGACGTATCCGGCGCAGAGCAAGATTAAAATGGTAACATTATATGGCTTATTTTTTTAACAGTTTCATAGCAACGGCATGAACAGATGTAGTGTTTCTGTTAACCCATTAGAACCGGGAAAGCATGTGTGTCATTTTAGATTTGAACCATTATTTTATACTTTGGCTATTCAAAGAATAGCAGATCTACAAGCTCATAGCGCGTCACTTCGTGCCGCGCTATGAGCTTGTAGATCTGCTATTTTTGAAAAAACGTGAACATCAGTGCAAATCTTCGAATATGTATATTTGTTAAGCGAACATCTGTAACTCAAATCTTTGCTTCTGGGGGTCCCTGGGAACAAAATATTTTTGAGATGGGGGTCCACGACCAAATACATATTACTTTGGGGGTCCTTGACATGAAAAAGTTTGAGAACCACTGACATAGCAACATACGTTTTTTTCAGAAAACTGTTAGGATTTAGAAGACATTTGTAGAATAGGCCTCGGGTCTTAAAGGGTTAAGGCTAATGAATACGGGGCCGTGTTGACAACGTAGCCGCTTGCTTACAAGATGTGTTGGGAGTGTTCTTTGTTTCCCAAAGAAATTCAACAATAGTGAGAATAGCAGCAAGCACACACAGACAGCGTGTGGGTGGAATGTGGGTGTGTGTGTGTGTGTGTATTTCTGTTAGATACAAGTAGAGTGTGTGTGTGTGTGGCGGTGTGAGCCAACTTGGCAGAGATACGGTACAGGCACAGGTGGTAAAACTTCATGGCACGCGGCCGCGGGCGCTAACGATTATTATCACCTCTATAAATTATATTTCAACCGCGGGTTGATTTTCTCTCCTCGCTCCTGTGCCGTCTGTCTGTCTGTCTGTCTGTCTGTCTCCTACTCCCGTTTCCTGTATCTCAGGTAAACACATTACCCACTAACTCCACTCTGCTGCACAGAGAAACCTTCCGTTTTCATTTAACTCTCTCACTGCCAGCGATTTTTTCCCCCGATTTTCTTACCTTTTTCAAGTAGTCACAGAATATTTATCTCCATTATGATCGATCCCCCGATGGTTGCTAATCACTGAGGGTTATTACTGTGTGGTTTCACAAATGTCAACGAGGTCATCGCGACCTCGTTGACATTAATTGTCTGCCTTTGAAGATAGCATGTCTGGGCCAAAAAGACACAGTAAAAAAAAAAGTGCTCAGGAGTCGAGATACAGCCTTTTTCAGTAATAAGTTAAACAAGAAGTGAATGGAGCAGCAAATCTTCAAATGGTGATATCTTGGGTTCTGAAAATGTTTTTCCCCCCAAAAAATAAATACATTTAAATCAATTATTTTAATAAAAAAACAAAAAAACTTGTGATAAATCGTTCTTGGCAGCCAGAGTTAACACCAATGGACCCGTAATAGGTTCCATTTGAACTCTCTTCAAAAACCTTGTATCGCCATATTTCAACTTTTATGGTCGTTTTTTTTTTGTAAATGAATGCCCTACTTCGGCTTACAAGAGTGTCGCACAAAAGTAGTGAAAACAGCAGATCTGAAAGCTCACAAAGATTGACTGGTTTCACTATTTTTTGGACAAACAAGGTTTCTACCGGAGTGTGAGGTGAGCGACAACAGGGAACTGAACCGAGAGTCAGGTGTTTTACAGCCTGTCTGTCTGTCTGTCTGTCTGTCTGTCTGTCTGTCTGTCTGTCTGTCTGGACCACCACCCACTGCGGTTATCAAACGTCTAGACTGGCTTTGACCAAAAAGAGGGAAGCGTGTTTCTTTTTAAATGGGAAGTGAGCCGGGTCATTGTGGTTTCAGGTTTCAGGTTCATCTGTCCCACGTCTGTACATGGCCAGTAGAAAAGGGAATTAGTTTTGTAGGTGGAGAGGATCCCGATACCGAAGGCTTTGAAGAGGTTTGCTAATACTCTGAAAGAGAAGTGTAAGCTCTAAACGTAAACGAGTCAAAAACGGGGGTCTTTTTTTTTTAATTAAAAAAGGTGTGAGAATCACTGCAGTACAGCAGCAGTGCCTCACGTGTAACATTGTGACGGACACCCACCTCTCGCAGGCAGGTGTAGATGTTTGTGACACAACCGTTAGTACAGTGGTTCCAAAACTGGGGGTCCCCAAATTATTTTGCTGGGTCACCCGATGACTAGCTTAACTCTCTCACTGCCAAGGACGAATTATAACGAGTCATTGTCAACAGTTACCAACATACAGTATAAGTGTATAAAGGGTATCTGCACATTTATAAAGTTACAATTTAATGACTTTTAAGACCTTTTTAAAAAAACAATTGGCCAAATTGTCAAATATTACGTAAGGAAGAGGCAAGCGTTGAGAAAATAGCCGACCTACAAGCTCACAACGCACGTTGCGAGCTTGTAGTTCGTCCATCTTTATAGTATTTATCTGTGGAACCGAGTCGAGTAAAGAAATGCCTACAATTCGAAGTGCTTGTCACAGTAGTGGAAAAAGTACTCAAATTCTTTACTTAAGTATAAGTACCAATACTGCAATGTAGAAGTACTCTGTTACAAGTAAAAGTCCTTAATAAAAAAATGACTTGAGTAAAAGTACACAAGTATTGGCATCAAAATGTACTTAAAGTACCAAAAGTAAAAGTACTAAAATGTTTGAAAATAGCAGATCTACAAGCTCACAACTTGTGAGCTTGTAGATCGGCTATTTTCAAATAGCCTATGTACAAAATAGAGCTAAAGTGGTTAATGTATGTTTCATAATATAATCATTTATATCTGAAAAGTAACTAGCAACTAAAGTTTTCAAATAATTGTAGTGGAGTAAAAGTACAATATTTGCCTCTGAGATGTAGTGGAGTAGCAGTAAAAGCATTGGAAATTGGAAATAGTCAAGTGAAGTACAAACACCACAAAATTGTACTTAACTCTCTCAGTGCCAATGAAATAAAAAAAGTATTGCGAACTGTGCCAAGATTTTTTTTGTTTTTTTCAAAGTAAAAAAAAAGTGCTTAGGAAGCGAGATACAGCCTTTTTCAGTTGTAAGTTAAACAAGGAGTGGATGGAGCTGCAAATCTTCAGATAATGATATCTTGGGTTCTGACCACTTTTTTTTCAAAAAAATAAATAAAAAAAATAATAATAATAATTTTAATTTTAAAAACTCTGGATTTTTCGTTCTGGCAGGGAGGGTATATACATTAAAAACTCGGGATAACTCGGGGTCTGGCACTGAGAGAGTTAAGTACAGTACTTAAGAAAATGTACATAGTTACTTTCCACCACTGGCTAGTCAGGGTGGGGGGGGGGGGTCCCAGTTCAAATATGGTTATTTTGGGGGTCCGGGTCACGTCCTGAAAAGTTTGGAAACCCTTGCTCTAGTAGAGAGGTGTAGATGTAGAGTGTAGTGACATTGTGACATTGTGACTACCGACCTCTCGTAGGCAGGTGTAGATGGGACAGACCAGAACCCTGAAGGGTTCCCCCGCGATGCTCCTCATGGTTCCGAACACCTCACACAGGAAGGTGATGAAACCCAGCCACCTCTCCACGTCACGCTGCTGCAGCTGCTCCCGACGAGCAAAGTCCTTCTGTTGGGGGGGGGGGGGGGGAGAGAAACACACAGGGTCAGTGTGTGTGTGTGTGTGTGTGTGTGTGAGAGTGAGTGAGTGACTCACTCACGTCCGACTTAAAAAAAAAAAGAGTTATTTTATACCAGCTTGCGGCAAGCTTTTTTTTGCCCCCCGATCCATTATTTATGGATCGGGGGGCAGCATTTTTTTTTTAATCCGCAGCACGAAATGTAATGTAAACAAAACATAACATTTAAATATCCTGTCTTTTAAAATTAAAAGATGTCTTTAACACATTGCGTGCCAATCGCGTAGTTCTACGCGAACCTAAATAATTGCGTAGCGTGCCAGTCGCGTAGATCTACGCGAAGTGGTCTTTTTTTTCTTTTTTTCTCGAAGTGAGACATTTCATTGTAGGCCTCTCTCACAGTGACACATTTCATTGTAGGCCTCTCTCGCAGTGACACATTTCATCGTAGGCCTCTCTCGCAGTGACACATTTCATTGTAGGCCTCTCTCGCAGTGACACATTTCATTGTAGGCCTCTCTAGCAGTGACACATTTCATTGTAGGCCTCTCTCCCAGTGACACATTTCATTGTAGGCCTCTCTAGCAGTGACACATTTCATTGTAGGCCTCTCTCCCAGTGACACATTTCATTGCAGCACACCGGAAACGGAAATTAATGTCAATCGAAGATTTTCGTTCCCATCCGCCCGCCGCTCTAAAGCTTCCGCTAATCCGCCATTATCTCGGTTGTTGTTTTTCTCCGCGCTGAACGCTGTTTAATAGAAACTGCGACTACTGCAAAATGGAATGTCGTCGATTGAAAATGTCTTCTCTGGGCCACTCACACAGCTACCCTGTGTGTCTACAAACAGTTTAACGCGCGATCATAAGGTATTTAGCGAGGTCTGTGGCGAGGTGAAAAAAACAAAAAAACAACAATAAATCGCTGGCACTGGTGAGTACATTATGATATCAAACCCTGGCATGGAATGTGTTCAAATTAAATCTTAGCAATTCCAGGGAAATTCTGTGAGTCCTAATAAAATAAAATAAACGTGTTTTCCCATTCAGACAGTATGGCAACATTATCTGCCTTTCATGGTTGGGCTTTTTTTTCACGAGGCAATGTTGCGTCAACTTGTGAGCAGTCACAAGTCTGGTAGGATGCCATAGCCTGAGAGGACGTGATGACGCAACACCACCGTTCAGAGTATGGGAAAGTCTCCTCATTGGCTTAAAGGACAGCCAATTATCAAAAAGTGTTGCTAGCTCTTCAAGCAAGCTGGTAAAAATAAACGGTTTTAGACATGCAAGGTTTCCACCCGAGAGCAACGAATTATACTGCATGTGTGCAAAGACAAATAAACACACTGCAGCCAAAAGACATGCTAACACACACACACACACACACACACACACACACACACACAGACAGTTTATGGAGCCCAGTGAGGTTGTAACACTGGGGTGACAAGCATCACACACACTTCTTACAGGGAAACGACTTCACAGGGCTCACACACACATTCTAAACAGACAACCGCCATGCTTGACACTCGGATGACAATCCATTACGCACGAACGCAAGAACGCGCACACACACACACACACACACACACAGAACGTTTAGCGGATCATTACCAGAGAGACAAAATGGGATTGGAAAAATGGGAAGGAAATCCTATAGCCTGCGGGGACGTAACCGTGACGACAGAGCCCGCGCATGTGCAGTACACCCCCAAACGTCCGCAGAATTCACAAAAACGCTAACAAAGAGGCTACATTTGGGGAAAGCGAAAAACAGGCTTTGTCACTGTCCTCGTATGGCAATGGGTCAACGCCCGTGTTCAAGTTTCCGTGTTTTATCGATTGGAGAAACCACTGAGGAGAAAAAACGTGTTCAGACAGGCAGAGATGACCTCATTTAATAATAGTAGGATAGGATGAATGTTGAATTGTAAACAGTGTAGCCGTGCTCTTCTGTTGACATAGCTTAGTGGTTTTCAACTAGGGTTTAACATTTTCCGGGAAATAGCTAATTTTAATTCCCGGGAATTTTCAGACCTTTTCCCGGGCTTCCCGGGAATTCCCGTTAAAGGGTAAAAAAAAAAAAGAGTGCCCAATAAATGCATTTATATGTAGATACTTAAATAGACAATTTTACACGAGGTGCCCAAATGTCCCTATCCACCTATGAACTTGCACTAATAATGACTTAATTTGATTTTTTAAAATCATATAAATATAATATATAAATATAATAGCCTGCGGAGATCTGCCCTGTTGCGCAGCGGGTGAAGACAATTAACTTAACGAGGAGCTGCGCTCAAAACGCACTCAAACAATGTCAAACTCTAGCTGCTGAAATAAACGTTCCATTTGTATCATTATTGACAAGAGAATTTGCAAAAGGAATATGTATTTATTGTCCATCAGAGCGCCGGTGAGGTCACAGCTTTTCTCTACTTTTGTAGGATATTGATTTGATAGCCTAAACTTGTCATTTGTTTGCAGTTATTAATTTATATTAGGCTACTTGCTGGATATTATAAGACTCCATTTTGGGATGTTGGCTGTATGTTGTCTATTAATCTATATTTTGTTGTTGATCAAATGTGGGGTTTTGTAGTGTGATTTTGATGTGCACATGCATGCGCTGCCAGCACTGACAATCAATGAGACAGACAGCTGTGCAGTTCACTTGTTCTACTGGGTAGTTCTAGTAAAATGGTACAGTAGTTTGAACGTTCTAAAATGCAAGTGTAGGTAGGGTAGGCTACATTAATGATGATAAAAAAAATCGGACCACATCGGTCTAATACTCTCTCTCTCTCTCTCTCTCTCCCCCCCCCCCCCTCTCTCTCCCCCCCCCCCCCCCCCCTCTCCCTCCCTCCCCCCCCCCCCTCTCCCTCCCTCTCTCTCTCTCTCTCTCTCTCTCTCTCGCTCTCTCGCTCTCTCTCTCTTCAGCTCTCCGGTCTGTCCTCTCTCTCTATCAAAAGCATTGCTTGGCTTGTGCGCATTTTAAGCTGGAATATAGACTCGATCAAACCTACCTAGGCTACTGTTTATGCAGCGTTTCACTTGATGATGTTGAATCTGAACTAGTCAACTGGTGTCTACCATATTGACAGCAGAGGAAACAGTGAAATCAGCGTGCGTACTGCGCAGGGCAGGCATGGGGCATCACGGCCACTTGTGTTTTATTTTGTTCATTACTGTTACATTCATTCAGTGCGTCCCATATTGGTTCACAACGGGACGATGGGACCCTGCCCTGGTCGGCAACGCGGCAAGTAACTTTCCTAATTATAATAGTAATTCCTCCACGCTGTAGATAGGGCTTTCTACTAATTAGTATTCATTTCTAACAAGAAAAAAAAAAAACGGGAAGCCCGGGAACTGAAGTGAATTCCCGGGATGGTAAAAAAACCCGAATTCCCGGGATTCCCGCATCCCGGGAATCCCGGTGTTAAACACTATTTTCAACCTTCTTCATGCCAAGGACCCCTACATTTATATACATTTGGCCGCGGACCCCCAACTGAAAATGTTTTGTGCCAGGGACCCCCAGAAGCAAAGATTTGAGTTAAAAAAAAATATATATATATTTAAAGATATGCACACATTTTCAAGATTTTCAAAAATGGCAGATATACAAGCTCATAGCACGGCACTCGGTGCCGTGCTATGAGCTTGTATATCTGCTATTTTTGAATAGCCAAAGCTTAAGTGGTTAAAATGATTGTGACGCCACGTTAGCTAATTAAGCTGAGGACCCCCTGGGAGAGCAGGGGTCTGGCAACGACATGCATCTTTACTCAACCCCACTTCTGACGGTTTCACAGCGTTCACACAGAAGAGGAATTAGGGGAGAGAACACAGAAGACAGAACAGGTAGAGGCTGACTTTCCACACTAGGACCCCCCAAAAAAAAAACATGAGGCGGTTTGGACAAAATAATATCGGCCATTATGTTATTTTTCAGCTCATCATTTTTAGGAATGGGTCCCCCGCTGGACCCTATCACACCCGTTCAAGTAGTTTTCTCACATTTAAGGTGCCCATGGTCAATTCTGAATTTTGTAGATCTGCTTTTAGCTTCTGTGGCCCCTACCACATGGAATGACCCGCAGACTACATTGGAATGAACCACTCTAGTACCCTTGAGTCGTTTTAGAACTCTGGTGACCAAACAGGTCACAGCAATGTGTCATTGTTTTTAGAATTTTGAAAAAAATGCTGTCTTGAATTTCCATGTGTAACTTTTATATCTCACATGTACTGTAGGCCTTTTTATTTTCCAATTCCCAGATGTAATGTCTTTTTTAAACAGTGACGTTGTTGAATTGCGCTGTATCGTGTTACTCGACGACACTGCAAATGAGTTTAATTACTCAGTGTCATTTTCCAGACTAAATAAATCTTGAATGTATGAATGAATGAATGAATTAAGCAATGCAACCGTGAGAAGAATGACAGCAGGAGGTGAAGGAGGTGAAAGGGTAAAAGTGTGGCGATCGATGCAGCAGGTGGGTTAACATTTTAACCCATTAAGACCTGGAACTGTGTCATTTTTAGATTGAAGCTAAAAAGCATTATTTTACACTTTGGGCTATTCAAAAATAGCAGATATACAAGCTCGTAGCGCGGCACCGAGTGCCGCGCTACGAGCTTGTAGATCTGCTATTTTTTGAAAAAATGTGAAAATGTGTGCAAATCTTTGAATATATATATTTTTTAAAGCGAACCGTTTTTAACTCAAATCTTTGCTTCTGGGGGGTCCCTGGAACAAAATATGTTGATGGGGGTCCGCGGCCAAATACATATTAACATATATCCTTGACATGAAAAAGATTGAGCACCACTGATACAGAAACATGCATTTTTCAGAATACTGTTGAGATTTAGGAGACGTGTAGAATCGGCTTCAGGTCTCAACGGGTTAACTTGGCGTGCCATCAGCGGGGCATTGTGTGTGTGTGTGTGTGTGTGTGTGTGTGTGTGTGTGTGTGTGTGTGTGTGTGTGTGTGTGAGAGTGCGCGTGAGGCATGGCTATCTGGCATTTAGAACAAGAAGTGAGGGATGAGGAGATAAAAGGAAGGGAGGAGGAGGTGTAGAGAGAGGGAGGAGAGAGGTGGGGGAGGCGCTGATCCATGCTGCTCTGGGTGAGGAGGTGTGAGCAGGACGGCGGAGTAGAGGTGGATGGAGAAGAGGATAAAATGGCAGGTTTATACTTGGACACGCATCAGTGTGTCACGCGCCGTCACCCCCGCCCCCGCCGGCGCGTGACACACCGCTGAATATAAATGGGGCTAAAGGGCAGCGGTGGTGGTCAAGGCTGTATTTTCATACAAGTTTTCCGATTTGTGACTGAAAATTCAAAAATGACCATGGCATTAAATGAGTTAATAAAAATAAATAAAAAATAAAAAATGAAATCTTAAAAAATGTAAAAAAAAAATATATATATATATATATATATATTTTTTTTAAAAGTCGTTTTAGTCGTTCTTGGCAGGCATGGCTTATGACAGAAGTCGTTTTAGTCGTTCTAGGCAGGGAATGAGTTAACATATACATCAGCTATTTGAAAATAGCAGATCTACAAGCTCACAACGCGTCGCGATGCGACGCGTTGTGAGCTTGTAGATCGGCTATTTTCAAACTAAATCTCGCGGGGGAAATTATAATGATCAGATCTGGCAACCCTGACTGCGTCCCGTTGATCCATCTCTCACCTGCAGCATGTTGAGGAGCAGGGACCTGAACTTGGTGCCGTCCACCATGAAGAGCGCCATCTTGTCACAGAGCCGGGCGGCGGTGGCGGCGAAGCTCCGGTCCGACACGGCTTTGGAGTAGATGGTGCTGACCACCTGCGTGGGTTAAAAGCTCACATGACATCTCACGCCCACTGAAAACATTCTGTTTTTTTTAGGCCAAAGTCTTTAATCTGCCATTTGGGAGTTCAGGAGCCTCCCCCACACACACACACACACACACACACACACACACACACACACTTTCAAAGTGGGGTCCAGGGACCCCCAGCGGTCCTTGCGGGGGGGGGTTCCGGGCAAAAGTATTTAAAGGAGCATTTCACCCCTAGAAGAACTTACAGTCACTCAATGTTGGGTATCTCACGATACGATATCTGTGGCGATATTAGGCCCTCGAAAACAATAATATCACGATATTCGATATATTGTGATATCACGATATATATTGCATGAAATTTCACCAACGATATATCACGATAATCCTTGTATTCTATTCATAAACACATAAAATAGCACCAAACAGTTCAAAATCATCATTACACAAATACAGAGTCGGGAAAACAACGTATCACAAGCGAAACAAGAAAAATTAGTTTTAATATCGATATTTTTCGGCAGTATATCGATTATTTATCGCGGGAGAAAGTATCGCGATATATCGCAATATCGATATATCGTCCCACCCCTAGTCGCGAACCCCAACTTTGGGAACCCCTGCCATAGACGACTGGCTTCTATGGCATCCAAATGACTCAAATAGGCTCTATGCACAGCAGCCATATTTGAAAGAAATTGGGCCTCTTCTTACTTCCTTCACAGGTGTTACCAATGATACTAATGAAGGGCTCTGTTCCATTCTGGTCAGGGTGCTGATATCGTGCATGTTGGCTCACTAGAAACACTCCAGTTGGTTCCCAAATGGCCCCTTATGGTGGGTGTCTAACTCTGAGTGTACAAATGGAACCAAATGGACCCGTAAGGGTCCATTTGGTTCCATTTGTACACTCTCAGAGTTATGGGGGGTCCTTGAAAATAAGACAACCACTATGCTACACTAAATGGAACAGAGCCTTAATTAGTATCATTGGTAACACCTGTGAAGGAACTAAGGAAGGGGCCCAATTCATTCCCAATATGGCTGCTGTGCATGGAGCCAATTAAATCTCACCACGGAAACATTCTGTCGGGCCATTTGTGAAAAGCGTGAAAAGGAGCCAACTTATAAACGGATAAAATGGTTAAAATTATTGTAATGCTGTGCAAAACACATTTTCCTGAGGAACCCCCTGGGAGACCCCGGAAACCCCCACTTTGAGAACCACTGTCCTATATGGAATCCAAAACGACATGGCGGCTGGGGACGCACCTCGGACAGGGTCTCCTCCGACTGCGCCGAGCCCTGCGCCTCCTCGATGAAGGAGGCCAGCTGGCGCTCCACGCCACTGCTGTTGCTCCTCATGCTGTTGAGGAGCTCCACCAGCCGGTCGATGCGCTGGGGCGCCGCGTTCGCTCGCTCCACACACACCTCCTCCTGACCCAGAGAGAGAGAGAGAGAGAGGGTCAAATAATACATGGAATAAAGCAAAAAAATAAAAACTAGGTTAGCTGAGGTCCAGTATTACCACATCAAACAGGTACAGTAGTACACACACATTTATACAGGTAAGAGCGTTCAAACATTATGCAGGAATATGGCACGTTCACACACACACACACACACACACACACACACACACACACACACACACACACACACACACACAGAGTTATAATTATGAGTTGATTTGATTTTTTTGGTCTGTTTTACTTTAACCCATTAAGACCTGAGGCGATTCTTAAAACATGTTTTCTAAATCCTAAAAGTTTTTTGAAAAAACAAAACAAAAAAAAAAGTTAAGATTTTTTCAAAAATAGCAGATCTACAAGCTCATAGCGCGGCACCGAGTGCCGCACTATGAGCTTGTATATTTGCTATTTTTGAATAGCCGAAGAAATAGAAAGTGACACGGATGCGTTCCGGGTCTTAATGTGTTAATAATAGAATTGAAGGTAGGCATTTGTCAAAAATATTTTCTTTCTTTTCTCTTTCCAAGGAAATGGGGAATCAGAAAATAAGTTGTATATGATGGATGATATTAAAGTCACTGTTTTTTTTAATATCATTGTCGAATGCCATGTTTTTATGTTATGTGTGGACCCCAGAAAGATTATGCACCAGCTAATGGGGATCCTAATAAACTCAATAAAGTCAATAAAACCATCCCCTGCGTGGTTGAAGGGTTTGCAGTAGAGTGAGGAAGCTAACGGCAGGCGGCTAGCTAACTTAGCACACCAAGAGGAAAATATCAGAGACTCTTAGCTAATGCTGCTTCAGCTACTTTATCTCCTCTGAGGGGAACACCTCTCCCCTCTTCATACTAAAATACACAATCTGTGTGTGTGGGTGTGTGTGTGTGTGTGTGTGTGTGTGTGTGTGTGTGTGTGTGTGTGTGTGTGTGTGTGTGTGTGTGTGTGTGTTTGTGTGAATAGTAACACATAATGAACAAAGCAAAGATTAATGTTTGATGATCTGAGTCTGAATGTCTGTGGGTGTGACTGAAAATGCTAGCACATTTTCAAGACTACTAATACGTGCGCGTGCGCGGGCCCAAATGTCCCCACAAGTATAGTAGAATTTGAGAAATAGATATTGTGAGAACGATTGTCCTTGCCCTCACAAGAAAAAAGGTTGTATGATGTTTATAGAAAATATTACGATTTAGGCTTGAATGATAGTTGACGGCACCCCAAAACAGCCAATCTGCAAGCTCACAACGCGTCGCAGCGCGACGCGTTGTGAGCTTGCAGATCGGCTGTTTTGGGTGCCCGACACCGGCACGCAATTAAACTCAAGCTTTAGGGTTGGAAAAAAAACAGAAGGCATTTATAAAATGACTGTGCTAAACTCTTTATGTCCTCACAAGTATAGTAATACAAACGTGTGTGTGTGTGTGTGTGTGTGTGTGTGCTCGTGCGCTGCCTGCGGGTAATGCTGACTGACAACGCAGTAAGCAGCTTTTCCTCGTACCTTGTCCTTTAGCCTGCCTCTCAGTCTCTCCTTGGAGGACTGCAGCAGGCTGATTTGGGGCCGGTCCAGCTGGCTCTCGCCCGCCTCCCTGTTCCCCGGCGGGCTGGTGGCGACGCCGCACTCCTTCTGATGCGCCGCCGCCCGGTGGTCCACCGGGCGCGCGTTTTCATTGGCCGGCGTCGTCGACCCGGACGTGGGCGATTCGCCGGGACCCTTGACGCCTCTAGGCTCCTGTGGCGGCGATCTGCCGGGCTCCTCGCCTACCTTGACATTCTCGCTGGTCTCTTTGGTGGTTCTGGGGCTTAGTCCTTTGTCCCCGGTAAGGTGCGTCTGCTGTCCGTGGTGACCCTGATGTCCTTTGTCCCCGGTAAGGTGCATCTGTCCGTGGTGGTGACCCTGTCCTTTCGGGTTGTGGTGCCAGCGGCGGTTCTGGCTGTAGCCGTGGTGCGGCGGCGGGCCTCCCTGGCGCCCCCCGCCTCCTCCTTGGTGCTGGCGAGGGGGCCGCCCGCTGCCGTTGTTCCTGTTGTCTCCCGGCTGCTCCGGGGAGTTCTGCTGATGCTGCTGCTGATGTGGGGACAGCTGTTGGCCATGGTCTCTGGGCTGCTGGGGTGATTGTTGTTGTTGCTGCTGTTGTTGTTGTTGCTGTTGACTCTGGTTCTTGCCTCCATCTCCTCCGCCGCTCTGCGTTCGTTGCTGTCTCCTGGAATGAGAGTGGGTGTCGTTTAGCCACGCGGTCGAGCGGCACTCGGCGGCGCGCCCGCTCTCTCTCTCGCTCTCTCCCCGAGCACTCTCTGCCCTGGACGCTGACACATATGGGTCAGTGTGCTCTCCTACCTGCCTTTCCGCCCTACCTCTCTTCCGGTCCCAGACCATTCCCGAAGCCGTCCGTTTTAGCTTTAATTCAACTCTCTTAGCTGGAGGCGGACTTCAGTGAGCATCGCAGATCACAACCACGCATGCGGATAAGCACCCTCGATGTTGTATCCTCTCTACCCACGGTATAGTCTTTGGTCTAAAATAGGAACGACGCCTCTCAAGATCAGCAGAAAAAAGGCTCCTTATGGATGGACAGTGTTTACTGCACGTTCTCCTGTCCTACACTGGCTCAGGCCTGGACGAGCAAGCTGACATATGGTTCATTGGATTAGTCGACCTCGTGTAGAGGAGGCGCGTCCGTCTGTGAAACTACTGTGCACACAGACTCGACTAGCAGTGGTACTACTCTGCTGTTACACTCAGTCGGCTCCATAAGTACCTTTTGCACCCAGAAAAAAGGGCACAGACCACGTTACGGCAAGGAAAACCAGTCTCAAACTACATCGCGCCGACTAATAACTTGAAGTTAAAGTATCTTTAACCCATTAAGACCTGAGGCCGCTTCTAAACATTTTCAAAATCCTAAAAAAAAATAAAATCGGAAAGAAATATTTTAAAAATAATTTTCACGATTTTTCAAAAATAGCAGATCTATAAGCTTGTAGCGCGGCACATTAATTCTAATTCTAATCTGGACCCCAACTTGGTTCTTTAGCTCTAAAAATGTTTCATAGGCGACCGTAGGACCCCAGGGGACCTGACCATGTCCCCAAAAGTTCAGGTTTTTCCTGGTCCCACTTGGTCCTCAGGTGGACAGTCACACACACACAGCCTTTTTCCAGTACCTCTCCAACACATGTACACACAATCTGCAACTACTGTATAACTCCTCCATCTCTCCAAAACGTACAAAAACTAAAAGGAGGAGGAGGCCCTCCCTTATTTCCACTCGTATACCCACATGCACGCCGACGGCCACAACAGGTACTCTCGAGTTCCCTTATAACGGGTACAACGGGTATAAGCTCTATTCACAGCAGAAGAAGACATTCACAGGTGTTACCAATGATACTAATGACGGCTCTGTTCCATTCTGGTCAAACAGAGTCAGGGTGCTGCTATTGTGGATGTTGGCTCACTGGAAACACTCTGCTACACCAGTGGGTCTCAAAGTGTGGTCCAGGGACCCTCATGGTTCCTTAAGGGGTTTCCAAATGGCCCCTTACGGGTGTTTAACTCTGACAAGCTCAAAACGCGTCACATCATGTAAATCGTCTATTTTAATAATTGTCTCCGCCAGGAGACTATGTTTTCGTTCTCGTCCTTCCGTGTGTCCACCAAGCTAACATTGGTCAAGCTTCACGTGACACGTGACAATATGTTGAAAGGGTGTGCTTTGATTGGCTAGCGAGACGCATGATGAAATAGAGTTCTATAAATAGGTGTGTCACTTCAAAAGATCATTTATATCTTTTTAAGTGAGGTAAGACAGGATTAATCAGGAACAGTACTGGCGGAGACCTGTGCTCCGAGGAGCACATTTTCTAGTTATAAAATGTTTTTGTTTTTTTGAATAATAATAAAAAAGGAATGTTTCGGACATAGGTTTAGTCTGATTTTAGTCGACTAAATATAATAAGATTTTAGTCGACTAAATCTACAGTTGATTTTGTCGACAAAATGTATTTTGGTGGTGCCTTGATGGCGTCGTAATGGCTGATTTTACACTTGGTTGCATGCTGAAAATATCTACAAGCTCACAACTTGTAGATCTGCTATTTTCAGAGCGCAACACCCGAGCGCCTGGATCTCTTCTCCACTCGTCCCTCCCTAACATTTTAGTCTAGTTTTTATTTGTTGACGAAATTGTCAATGCATTTAGTCTTAGTTTTAGTCACCATAGCTTAGTTTTTATCTAGTGTTCGTCAGTGAAAAAAAGGTAGCCGACGAACATTTTTCGTCATAGTTTTAGTCGGCGAAATTAACACCGACTTAAATGAACTAAAATCATACAGAAAATGTCCTTACATACAGCAGCTGAGGAGAGTCTTTCGCACTGCCGAGAACATCACTGGGTGTGAGCTGCCTAGTCTGGAGGACCTCTACACCCAGCGCTGCCTCAATAAATCCCTGAGGATCATTAAAGGGCAAGACCACTTTGGTAGAGGTTTGGGTTGTGTAGTTACCTTGCCATGATGTAACTACAAAGGTGGATAAGAAATAAAACATGATTACTCTATTGATTAGAAATTAATAATTCAAAATATGCTCCTCATTGATTTAAAATGTACGGTGAAACAGCTCTCAAAGTCACTCTTTTAGCACGTAAACGAACACAAACAAAGATGATTCAGACAATATCGAGCGTCACAAAACCCAGTACTGTTTGTTTTTTTAAATAAAAATGTTAACATCCTGTTGATTTTACTATTTTTACTAGGAAGAAAACACGGACTGGATCCGCGGATCTGGATCCACATCTTCAAATTGTAAAATCAACAGGAAGTTGCCATTTTTATTTGAAAAATAAACAGTACGGGGTTTGGTGATGTTCTATATTGTCTGAATCAGCTTTGTTTGTGTTCATGTATGTGCTAAAAGAATGACTTTTAGAGCTGTTTCACCGTACAATATAAGTCAATGAGGAGCATATTTTGAATTATCAATTTCTAATCAATGGAGCAATTATTTTTGATGTCTTGTCCACCTTTGGAGTTACATCATGGCAAGGTAACTACACAACCCAAACCTCTACCAAAGTGGTCTTGCCCTTTAACCCATTAAGACCTGGAACTGTGTCATTTTTAGATTAGAGCTAAAAAAGCATTATTTTACACTTTGGGCTATTCAAAAATAGCAGATCTACAAGCTCATAGCGCGGCACCGAGTGCCGCGCTATGAGCTTGTAGATCTGCTATTTTTGAAAAATCGTGAAAATGTGTGCAAATCTTTGAATATATATATATTTTCAAAGCGAACATTTTTAACTCAAATCTATGCTTCTTGGGGTCCCTGGAACAAAATATTTTGATGGGGGTCCGCGGCCAAATACATATGATTTTGGGGGTCCTTGACATGAAAAAGATTGATATAGAAACATAGGTTTTTCAGAAAACTGTTGGGATTTAGGAGACATGTAGAATCGGCTTCAGGTCTCAATGGGTTAAAGACCCCACGCACCCCCACAAAAGACTGTTCTCTCCTCTAGAGTCCAAAAGGGTGAAGGGATACAAGATCCTCAAAGCGCACACTAGCAGGCTGAGGAACAGTTTTTTTCCCCACCAGGCCATCAGACTGTTAAATAACAATGAAAAGTGACTGTGCAATAACTCTCTGTACTTTGCACTATGCACTTTCTTTCACTGATATTCTTGCCCGTTGTTTATTGTTCAATGAGTGTTTTAGGTCGTTTTATCATGTTTTTATCATGTTTTTTATTGTATTGGCGCTTCAGAGCGTAAGTTTTTCACATGTACAGTACGTACCCAAACACTGCATCTAAGTGACAACAAAGTGAATCTGAATCTTAGCTTTAAGCTGTTGTCAATAATTGTCAAAAATAGTGAAATTAGCATATCTACAAGCTTGTAGATCTGCTATTTTCACTCTTTTTCTGAGCTTTTTGGATCTTGCCGCTGACCACACCATATTACAATAACAAACTGAAACTAAAATAAAACGAAACATTACAAAAACTACAAAACTCACTTTAAAAACGAATGAAAACAAAAAAAGTGTGACTGAAGTCAAAACGAAATAAAAAACGAATGAAAATGATAACCTTGATTAAAGGAGCTGGAGGCTGAAGTGGAAAGACGATGAGAATCAAAGTGAAAATACAAACTAAATGAAAATGGATTGAACACACAGAGACCACTTTGCTCAGAGAAGGAAGGCCAACATTCTTGTTGCATTTGTCACCTTCTGAAAATTCATTTTTTTGAGAGTTCAACTTTAAAGAAAAAGTGAATGAACAAGTGAAATCATACATTTGTATTCATATTTAGCCTTGTGAAATAACACTGTGTGGCACTGAAGGTAGCCTGTACTACTTTTCAAAAAAGTTAGAATAGGATCAGGAACCAAACTAAACATTTTAGATATTCTTTAGGCCGCATAGAGCTGAGGTAATTGTCATTATGCAAGCTCACACAAGGAAATCAAAGTTCACTGGTGGACTTTAGAAATCTTCTTTGTGGATCTGGGGTTGTGATGTGATCTCTCTAGACCAATGGTTCCCAAACTGGGGGTCCTCAAATTATTTTGGGGGGGTCCCCAGATGATTAGCTTAATGTGTAACATTATTTTCTCACTCAACATGGTATCTGCACATTTCTAAAGTGACAATTGAAGGACTTTTAAGACCTTTTTAATACCTATAAAATTTAAATAAACGAATAACTCCCATTACTACGTCAAAAGTAACCAACAAACTATATTATAAACAATTGTCAAACATTGGCTAAATTGTCGAATATTACCTAAGAAAGAGAAAATAGCAGAACTACAAGCTTGTAGATCTGCTATTTTCACAATATTTTCACAATATTTATCTGCTAGCTATCTGTTATATTTACCTGTATTTATAAACCGAGTCAAACAAAATGTAATGCCTCAACTCCTACATTCCAGGTACTTGTCAGGGTGGGGGGTCCCCAGTTCACATATGATTAATTTGGGGGCGGGGGGGTCACGGCCTGAAAAGGTTGAGAACCACTGCGGCCACTAAATATTGCGCTGGAACAACACCGCAAAGACTAGAGCCGTTGGTCAGCTGGATGGCCGACTGCAGTGCCTGCGTCTGCGGAGATGACCAGGACCATTTCTTGATACCAGTAGGCAAAGAACAGACTGGCGTCCTTCGGAAGAATGTCTGCGTCAAGTTAACTTAAGGCGAAGGGTCCGGTTGGGTGTAGCTACTAGCTAGAGTGGCTTTTAAGACTCTTGGGTCTTGCTCTCACTCAGCTTTCTTGAGGACTGGCCTGAGGGAAGAATTGTGGTAGAATTATGCCTTATATTGTTATCACGTTGTTCACCTTTTGCCTTATGATTATGTCCTGAATGTTTTTGCATATTATTTATTTATTATTATTATTTTATTTAATTTTGACAGAAACAGTACAAAAAACAATGTATCGAGTGTTCGGATCCAACAAAACATATATTTTGTTTGTTTTTATAACCTCATACGCTGTTTTTTTGTATTGTCCCTGTCAAATAAACATAAAAAAATAATAAATAGAAAAAGTAGTTTTATTTTTTTTATTTGAATATTAATTTTCATATTCGAATATTCGTTTGACAGCCCTACGGCACACAGGCCTGGCATCTATTACTTTGGGTACAGCTCGACCCGCGTGTCTAACGTGCAGCACTTCCCCAATATGATATCACGTAATCATGGATTAAAGCTAAATTAAATCTCACGACTGAAAATGTCCTAATGTGCCATTTGTGAATCCTTGTGAAAGGATCCCCCACCACACGCGCACTATTCCTAAACAATGAACACAATATGTAAAATTAGGATGCTTTAGTAACATTGTTCCTGCTGTTCTACATACTGCCAACCATGTGAAGAAAACACAGATTCTTTGCTTTTATATGAAATATCCGAGACGATTAAGATATTATGGAAGACGCTTCTGAACATATTGCTAGTTTGACCACTTCAAATGCTCTGATCTTAAAATAACCTAAAATAGCCTTTCTACAAGCTCTCAATGCGTCGCAGACGCATTGAGAGCTTGTAGATCGGCTATTTTTGCTGCGCAACATGCTTCCATAGAAGACATGCTGGCTTCCATGGAATCCAAATGACTGAAATCAGTTTTGGCGACTGAGATCTTTAATTCATGCGTAATAAAGCACAGCCACCACCACCACCTTCAACACCACAAGAGAAACCAAGCGGATGTACCTCCAATACGTTGCAGTCGTACTGGACCGTAGATATCATTGTTCCCCAGGCCTGAGAGCCCCCCCCCCCCCACCTGTTTTCCACTGACCTGGCTGAGACTTGCCGTTTCCCCCCGGGGCCGGTGGGCAGCAGTACGGTTAGATGGTCCCGGCTGAGATGACCACCCGCTCTATACAAGCAGATAGAGGAGGGGCCATCCCACCGTGCAAGATTACAATGGGATGGATTGGGGGAAAAAAAGAAACATGGCGGAGAGAACAAGACAAAAAAAAAACACGATGGAAGCCGAAAGGAGGTCGAAAAACAAGTACGGAGAGACAGGAGAAGAAGAAGACGGCAGAGAAAAAGAGGGGTACAGGAAAAGGAGGAGCGGGAGCAAATCAAAAAAGGAGAGGAGCAGAGAGAAAAACAAAACGATAAGAGAACTCAATCTACCAGTTAGCAGCTACACAATCCATTCTACATGCATGGGTCTACAACAGTGGTTCTCAAACTGGGGTCCAGGCACCCTCAGGGACCCTCACAGGGTCTGTAACTGAGAGTGTACGAAATGGAACCAAATGGACCCTTACGGGTCCATTTGGTTCCATTTCGTACACTCCCAGAGTTATACGGAGGTCCTTGAAATTTAAAACGTTTGAGAGCCACTGGTCTACAAGAGTGAAGGATGCCATGGCAACTAAAGCAAGTGAAATGAGTGGCTGGACAAGATGTACAGTAACCATGGGAGGGGAGAAAGGAGGGTGGTGATTGGTGGCATGTTGTGATGGAGGGGGAGGGGCAACCGAGCCCAGATACGCTGTCCCCGTGTGGGATAGGGCAGTAGTTTCCATTTTTGGGTCGCGGACCCATTTACCCATTGTAGATCTCCTTTTTTAAAAATATATATATAATATATAATCGTTCATTAATCAGAATTTGAAGCAAAAGTTTGAAGTCATGTCTCCCAGCAATAACATCTACTACTGTATGCGTCTACTATCAATTAACTCATTATTTTATCACCAGTTTCTACAAATGGCACCAAAGTTGACTTTGAATGGGTTTCTTTATCCTCCGTCACACACACACACACACACACACACACACACACACACACACACACACACACACACACACACACACACACACACACACACACACACACACACACACACACACACACACACACACACACACACACACACACACACACACACACACACACACACACACACTTCGCTTCCTGACAGTGCATATTCATGGTCACAGCACATGAAAATAGCTTCATAGGACAATGATCATGATCTCTAGATTAATGGATTTGGTGAGCAAACACCTCCATCTTCATAACAGAATAGAACACATTACTATAGTATTACCTCCTGTACCAACGTACGTACCTATCTGCCTACCTAACTACTGTAATAATAATAAACTTTATTTATAAAGCGCTTTTCCAAAGCAGTGTTTACAAAGTGCTTTACAGTGTCAAGATAAAAAACATCCATAGGGATAAACAACAATAGTCTATTCTAACAATCAAAAATCAAACCAAAACATAAACGTACATAGAAAGTAACACAATTGAGACAACCACGGTGGAGGATAACATAACTGTACCCCTCTACCCACCCAGGAATAACTACCCTTTACTACTAGGGCTTGTGAATTAACCCATTAAGACCTGGAACTTTGTCATTTTTAGATTTGAGCTAAAAAAAGCATTATTTTACACTTTGGGCTATTCAAAAATAGCAGATATACAAGCTCATAGCGCGGCACCGAGTGCCGCGCTACGAGCTTGTATATCTGCTATTTTTGAAAAATCGTGAAAATGTGTGCAAATCTTTGAATATGTATATTTTTAAAGCGAACATTTTTAACTCAAATCTTTGCTTCTGGGGGGTCCCTGGAAAAAAATATTTTGATGGGGGTCCGCGGCCAAATACATATCATTTTGGGGGTCCTTGACATGAAAAAGATTGAGCACCACTGATATAGAAACATAGGTTTTTCAGAATACTGTTGAGATTTAGGAGACATGTAGAATCGTCTTCAGGTCTCAATGGGTTAATGCTGAGAGTAGATCACTGAATTCACCAACATTTCTCCTAATCTCCTCCGTCTGTGTCAATACCTCTGTTCCATCTACATCGCCATGTTCTCTGTTGTCTCATTTGACAGCAGTGTTGATTTCGTCAACTAAAACTATTACCTACCTTTTGTTCACTGACGAAAACGAAATAAAAACGAAATAAAAACTAAGCTACGATGACTAAAACTAAGACTAAATATGTTGGCAATTTCGTCAACAAATTCAAACTAGACTAAAATGTTAGTGAGCGACGAGTGGAGAAGAGATCCAGTAGAACCGAAAGACGAGTCGTTATATGTTTGGTTGCGCTCGGGTGTTGCGCTCTGAAAATAGCCGATCGACAAGCTCACAACGCGTCGCAGCGCGACGCGTTGTGAGCTTGTAGATCGGCTATTTTCAGCACGCAACCAAGTGTAAAATCAGTCAATACGACGCCATCAAGGCACCGGCAAAACACATTTCAGTCGATTAAATCAACTGTAGATTTAGTCGACTAAAACTAGACTAAAATTTAAACGTTTCAGATGACTAAATTATGAGCAAAAATGTGCTGTCAAAATCAACACTTTCATCTCCGGCTCTAATCTCTCTCTCTCTCCGTCTCTGTGCCTTGCGGCCTTGCGAAGGACTCGTCAACCTCCGTCTGTGCCTCTCCCTGGGGTGCGGAGACATGAGGTTATATACAGATGTGCCATTTCAAAACTTCAAATGTCCTGCCATCGCCAAGACAGTACATTTTCAGGGGATTCCCAGGGCAATAAGAGGGACAAAGAATTAATTTGAGCAACTGGTCAAGGACCTCTTCAAATCACCTTTCGCCTCATAATGAGTCTGACACCTTCTTCAACACACATTCTTTTGTTCTCATGTATATGGATGTCTGTTGAAGGGAAAAACGGGGGTGTGTAGTGACAACTTCTTTTCAGGGGCAAAACAGTGCATTTTTAAGGGCAGAAAAGGGAGGAAAAAATGCATTTTCAGGGCACTTTCAGGGAAAGAACAGTAACGTGTGAAGTTTTGAAGTGGCACATCTGTAGGCCTCCCTGAGACGTATGTTACTGTGGAAAAGCAAAAACCGCAAGAACGGAGCGACGGCGGTTCTTTTATAGCTTGGGGGATGCTCGCTGGGGCTGATGTACGGTTTGTGTTATAGCCTGGTGGGACGGAGCCATCAAAGCACACACATTTTTCTTTTTCGACTACGGAGGGGGAACCATCCTGAAACCTGAAGCTTTACAGAACCTGTGAAGTTCTGTTATGGTACGTTTCTATTATAACCACAAGCACACTTGGAGGGGGGGAGGGTACGTCATTAAAAATAAGCGATCTGCAAGCTCGATCTACAGCTACTTTTGAACGAGAATGCTTTTAAAGGAGTAGTTCACCCAAAAAATGACTTGTTTTCTATCAATTACACACCCCATGAAGCATTGAATTCATGGAGACTTTTTTGTTTTTATCGCATTCCTAAGCCAATAATTTGATGACCTGCGGTCTCTCCGGTAGGAGACACAAATAGTCTCCTTTGAGTCTCCTACCGGATACATTAGCATGTTTATTATTATCATCAAATGGAGTGAGAATGAGACAAAATCAAATAAATCTCCATGAATTCAAGGCTTTGTGGGGTGTGTAATTGATAGAAAATAAGTCATGTTTTGGGTGAACTACTCCTTTAAATACATCAGATTGTGCAATGGCTTCTATGTCTTTTCTCTCTCACCAAGGAAACACCATAGTTGAAGCGAAACACCAAGTTTTCCGAGTGTTGCGCCGAATGTGGTGACCTGTCGAATTCTGTGAACCGGAGCTGTTTTCCGCCCGTCCAGAGCATGGGAAGCAATTGCAGACCGTGGGGAAAGCATCTCATTGGCTTGTCCTTTGGACCAATGGGAGTAAAAAAATAAAATCACGATCCTTTCGACCAATGGTCAAAAAGTCACAGGAAAGTGACTATTAGTGACGTAAACTTCATGACTCTTTGTAGGTAAGTTGAGGGTTCCCAGAGCTTAGAACCACCTCCTGAGCAGGGCCCAAATTAGGTTCTGAAAACCTTATCTGAAAGCTGAGGCCGTATAGCGTATGGAAACAAACCCTGAACCTGTGAAAGACTTTAACCCTTTAAGACCAGGAACTGTGGCATTTTAAGATTTCTTTGGGCTATTCAAAAATAGCAGATATACAAGCTCGTAGCGCGGCACCGAGTGCCGCGCTACGAGCTTGTAGATCTGCTATTTTTGAAAAATCTTGAAAATGTGTGCAAATCTTTTAAATATATGTATTTTCTAAGGCGAACATTTTAAACTCAAATATTTGCTTCTGGCGGGGGTCCCTGGAACAAAACACTTTTGAGATGGGGTTTTTTGATTAAAAACAAATATTTAATACCGTTTCAAAAATAGTGAAAACAGCAGCGATCTAGATCTAGCTATTTTTGCTACTGTTCCGCGACACTGTCATATGACAAAGTGTAAAATAAGGCATTCATTTATGGAAAAAAAGGTGATGTCGATACAAGGTTTCTGCCCGGCAGGGACAATTTCACACATGCATGCACACCTTCTCGCAAACACAGACATACTGTAGGCGCACGTATGTGCGCATGCATGCACGCGCACACACACACACACACACGCACACCAGGAACATACAGTGGGTCAAACCCAAGCAGCTGAGAAGTTGCCCTTAACCACTTCAACCCCAACACCCGCTATTCTGGAGGGAACAAAAATAGCCGATCTATAAAGCCGATCTTATAGATCGGCTATTTTTGGCGAAGAGATTTGGTGTAGAGTGGACCAGTGGACCAAGTATGGTCGCAACTCGGGCCTGTTTCACCAAGAATAGAGGTTTTTGGTTAAAGGAATCGGATTACCTTTTTTCTATCAATTACTAATCCATTAAAGGACGACTTCACCACTTTTCAACATATCTTCATATAATAGGTCCTCACTAATGCTCATGATAAAATGATACCATTTTTTTCTACTTGGTCTGTGTCTCATAGGAGGGCTGTGGACAGTCCAGAAACCAGTCTACCAGTGACATCATCGTTAGGCAGGATTTTTCCCCCCCAAAAAGGTTACAAAAATGTATTCAGATTTTTATTAAGGCGAGAACAATGGGATCTATTATTGCATTGCAACTTTCCAGGAATGCAAAGCCTGCAGTTTCTATTAGCTTGGATTCCCCATCGATGATGTCACTGGTAGATGGGTTTCTGAACTGTCTACAGCCCTCCTCTGAGACACAGACTGATTAGATTTTTTTTTTACCATTTTATCATGAGCATTAGTGAGGACCTATTATATGAAGATATGTTGAAAAGTGGTGAAGTCGTCCTTTAAGCCTTTAATTCATGGAGATTTTTAGTGTGTTTGAAAAAATGATATAAACTTCAGAACAACTCTCACAGTGTAATGGAGGCCTACTGATGGTCCAGGTTTAGAAAGAAAAAGGTTTAAACTCAACTCAAATTAGTCAAATATTGGATACCAGGCCCAGGAATGCGACAATAACAAACACATCTCCATGAATTCAAGGCTTCATGGGGTGAGTGATTGATAGAAAACAACAAGTCACGTTTTTGGGTGAACTATTCCTTTAAGGGCAAGCTTTGCTAACACAGTGTGGCAGAAGGTGCGTGAAAGACAGAGAGTGCAATAGCAAGGAATGTTCTGACCGACTGACACTCCTATAATATACCTATAACCATTATTTTATACTTTGGGCTATTCAAAAATAGCAGATCTACGAGCTCATAGCGCGGCACCGAGTGCCGCGCCACAAGCTTGTAGATCTGCTATTTGTTTTGAAAAATCGTGAAAATGTGTGCAAATCTTTGAATGCATGTGTTTTTTAAAGCGGACATTAACGAAAATAGCAGATCTACAAGCTCATAGTGCGGCACCGAGTGCCACGCTACGAGCTTGTAGATCTGCTCGTGAAAATGTGTGCAAATCTTTGAATGTATGTTTTTAAAGAGATTTTCTTTAACTCAAATGTTTGCTTCTGGGGATTCTACAAATGTCTTCTAAATCCAAGCATTTTTTTTTTTTTTTTTTTTAAACTCATGTTGCTATAATATCAATAGTTCTCAAGCGTCAAGGACCCCCCTCCCCGCCATCTCAAAATATTTTGTTCCATATTTTGTTTTGGACCCCCAGAAGCAAACATTTGAGTTAAAAGATTTACACAATTATTATTATTTCCCCCCCCAAAATAGCAGATCTACAAGCTCATAGCGCGGCACTCTGTGTCGCGCTATGAGCTTGTAGATCTGCTATTTTGGAACAGCCCAAAGACATTTAAAATGACACATGCTTTTCCGGGTCTTAAATGGGTTGAAACAGTCAAAGTGGGGACTCAAAGCCAAGGTCTACAATAACCGGTCTCGTCAATGTCTTACTACAGCATGTCCTTCTGTTTGATCAATCAAGCTCTTGTTAATAATACTTTTCTTTGGTTAAATATTTATAAAACCCACAGACAGATTTCACTAGCAATCAACTTGCAATTTCTTTTCAAAAGCAGTGAAAACAGCAGGTCTAGCAGTAGATCAGCAATTTTCGCTGCTTTAGTGCAACACTGTACTGTATAGGGCGTTGGTTCTCAAAGTGGGGTCCGGGGACCCCCAGGGGTCCTTGGGGTGGTACCAGGGGGTCCCCAGCAAAATGTGTTGATATAGCGTCACCATCATTTTAACCTTTTATACTTTGGCTATTCAAAAATAGCAGATATACAAGCTCATAGCGCGGCACCGAGTGCCGCGCTATGAGCTTGTATATCTGCTATTTTTGAAAAATCTTGAAAATGTGTGCAAACCTTTGAATATATATATTTCTAAGTGAATATTCGTAACTCAAATCTTTGCTTCCGGGGGGGGGGGTCCCTGGAACAAGATATTTGAGATGGGGGTCCGCGGCCAAATGCATATCATTTTGGGGGGTCCTTTGACATGAAAACGTTTGAGAACCACTGTAAGGGCTGTAGGGCATTCATTTACAAAATAAAACCTAAGAAAGAAATACAGAGATGCAGAGTTTCTGCCCGGCAGCAACGATGTAGTTCTTAAAACACAAAAACCCAAGTCACCACCAATTATACTTCTCACTTACAAAACAGAGTCCAAGTCTCTCTTATGGCTCAACTTTTTTTGCCTTTTCGTCCACAAAGACAACCCAAATATTTTCTTTTGTGCCTGTTCCTTAGCAACCGAGGAAATATTTTCCAGTGACGTCGGGGAGAAACGGGCGAGAGAATGAAAGAGAGAGGTTTTCTCTTAAATATCAGGAATTGAAAATTGGACTCGAACGAAGTCACACACTTAATGTTAAAAATGAGATTTTTTTTTATAGGCTTTCCAAAAGACGCTGGAAGACTTGAGCCCCTGTTTTTAATGGACGACTACAAAAAGGTCCAAGCTGGTGCTTTTGGGATTAGCCTCGTTTGTTTCATTTTTTCGTGCAAAACACGGAGCGACAAATTAGGAGGAGCATAATGAGCAAATAAACGTAATTCACCACAGTAACCGGAGGAAAGAATTTCCTTTTGTGGCGACGACATAGTCAATGCTACAAAACAAATACTTTTTAGTGGAGCGGACCCATGCGTTAACCCATTAAGACCGGGAAAGAATCCGTGTCATTGCTAGATTTCTTTGGCTTTAAAAAAATAGCAGATCTACAAGCTCATAGCGCGGCACCGAGTGCCGCGCTATGAGCTTGTAGATCTGCTATTTCTTTGAAAAATGTTTGCAAATCATTGAATATATATATTTTTTTTAACATACAAACACCATTTTTAACTCAAATCTTTGCTTCTGGGGGATTCTACAGTTTTTCGAAAAAACGTATGCTGCTATAACATCAGTGGTTCTCAAACTTTTCTCATGTCAAAGGACCACCAAAAAATGACATGTATTTGGCGCTACGAGCTTGTAGATCTGCTATTTTTGAATAGCCAAGGAAATCTTAAAATGACACACACGGCTGCGTTCCCGGTCTTGCTGGGTTAAATATGAAGAACTAGCATTCTCTGGTCTGTCTCTTTCTTTCCCTGTCTGTGACGCAGCCTACATTCCTGTCTTGACGTTGGCTGGGGAGAAGAGTTAAGACTCTAGGCCTGGCACTGTAGTGTCTGACATCAACGTGGAAACAACATTCTCTTTCCCTGAGGTGTGTGTGTGTGTGTGTGTGTGTGTGTGTGTGTGTGTGTGCTCGTGTAGTGGTGGAAGAAGTATTCTCATTTTGTACTTAAGTACAGTAAAAGCATCGATACCACACTGTAGAAATACTCTGCTACAAACAAAAGTCCGGTATTAAAAATGTACTTGAGTAAAAGTACAAAAGCATTCGCATTAAAACATACTTAAGTATTGAAAGTAAAAGTACTCATTTTGCAGAATGTCCCATTTCACAAGTTTCCAAACGTATAGGAATGCTTTGAAAATAGCAGATCTGCAAGCTCACAACGCGTCGCATCGCGACGCGTTGTGAGCTTGTAGATCGGCCATTTTCAAATAGCAAAAGTTTAAAATAGGGCTGAAGTGGTTAATGTTCGTTTTGTAATAATCATCAAGATCTACAAAGTAAACCAGTAACTAAAGTTTTCAATTCATTGTAGAGGAGTAAAAGTACAACATTTGCCTCAGAGATGTAGTGGAGTAGATGTAAAAGTATTGAACATTGGAAACACTCCAGTAGAATTGTACAGTACAGTACTTGAGTAAATGTACGTAGTTACTTTACACCACTGTGTGTGTGTGCGTGTGTGTGTGCGTGTGTGTGTGCGTGTGCTTACCGCCTGTCATTCCTCCTGCGTCGGAAAAGCTTTTTCGTGTGTGCAATCTCAGCCTCGTTAGGTAAGGGTGGAAAGGCCTGCAGAGAGGAAGGAACAGAAACGAGAGCAACACAGTTATTCTGTGTGTGTGCAACAAGTTCAAAAGCTCATCACGCTCCATTTACACTTCACTGTAACATATCTAACAAGCTCACAACCTGCCGCCATGCGACGCGTCGTGTCTCGAGCTTGTCGATCGCATATAGCAGTGGTTCTCAAACGTATTTGTGCCAAGGACCCCCGAATCGACATATATTTGGCCGCGGACCCACCCCCGTCCACAAATATTTTGTGCCAGGGACCCCCCAGAGAAGATTTGTGTTGAAAAATTCGGAATTATTCAGCTTGTAGATCTGCTATTTTTGAATGGCCAACATTTAAATGGATAAAGTGGTTAAAACGATTGTGGCGCTATATTGACTACTTTTGCTGGGGACCCCCTGTAACACCCACAAGGACCCCCCGGGGGTCCCCGAACCACACTTTGAGAACCACCGGCATACAGCACATAATTAGACCGACAGTGTTGGATCGGGGGAGGGGGAATCTTCAGCTTCATCCAGGTGATTGCCGCTCACAGTGTCAGACTGAGTGCGGGAGGGGGACGTTAGGGGTTAAGTGTCTTTGCTCAGGAACCTGGGGCCTTCTCCTGTTTTCCCCAGGCGTCTTCAACAGGGGGGTCCGGGACCCCCAGGGGGTCCTCAGAGTTACTACAGGGGGGGCGCCAAATCTTTGAGTGATTATTTCTTTTTAACCACTTGAACCCTAGCATCCCTTTTCTGGGGAGAACTTTAGCCAAAAATAGCCGATCTACAAGCTCACAACGCCTCGCGCTGCGAGGCGTTATTTTTGGCAACGAGGTATAGGTGTAGAGAGGAAAAAAAGAGCAGACCCAAGTAAAAAAAAAAGTTTCATCTGAAATACAATTTTAGACAATATAGAGGGGGTCCCTGCTTCATCTCTCTCTCTCAGCTAGGGGGTCCTCGGCCCGAAAAACGTGGAAGACCTCTGGCCTAAAGGCTAGAATACAAGCAGGATGTAAATGTCAGGCCTGTCAATCGAGCAGTCCACGCCTTCCCTTCAGTCCACGCATCCCTATTGTCGTCTCCGTGGTTACCGTACAGCATCATTGCCAGACCCAAGGGGTCTGGCCTACATGAGGCTTTGTACCTGTTTTCTCCATACATGGGCATGCCCTCTTTGCCCTTAGGCCCCAGCCATAAAGGTCTGTCCCCCTTTCGTCCATACAGTATATGGGCATACACCAAGGGGCAAGTCTTAGATATTTACAATGAGGCCGACAAAATGGCCAGAGTGGCGCTGTTTTACCCTGCGCCGACCTGCGGTGTCAGAAAGAATTTATTTTAACGCAAGTGAATGGGTTTTTTGACAAACTTTAGACTAGATTTTCTTACTGTAATAAAAATTGTCATAAATTCTATATGCTTCCAGTCGCTAGTTTAAAAGTCTCCTTTCAATCATCAGGATATGCGTTTTGCTAAATTATGGTCCTATTTATTTTAAAATTGACGATAAAGTAGGCTATTCTCTAGGAGGGGCGGGATGATTTGATTGACAAGCTACACAACCAATAGCATTCATTCCCCGCCCCCCGCTCTTGATTGACAAGCTACCCAACCAATAATGGTCTGGTCTCATTCTGACGCGATATTGAAAGATGGCGGACCTACAGCCTTGGAACAATCGGCTTCATTTTCAGTCTGTAGAAAGCAGCTTTGTCCATCTCATTTATACAGTCTATGTCATACACAGGCTGACATGACTTCACGTCATGTGAAGTCCGGCTTAGCCGTGACCTAGTGCTCTGATCTTAGCACTTATTCCGGGTCTGGCAGAACCAGGGTTTCCTGGTCTTGTTTTTGTGTAGAAGAGTGCGTGATGGGGAGAGTGTCATGGAGTGAGCGTTGCTGCATATGGAGTCAACTGACCTACCCAGGTCTGACATCATAGACTTCTACATATGGTGATAACTAACATACCTAGCGATGACATCAAGAGAACCCTCCTGGAGCCCCATATATGGAGACATCCGTAACATCCAAGACTGACATCACATCATAAACCCTATCTTTGGGCATAACTGACATATACGGATATGGCTGACCTCACCATAATGACACTAGAACTACTGCCAAACTTATAAAGGCAAAGGGATTGCCAGGCTTCAGAGTTCAGTTACTGTACATCAGCGACACTCAAGCGACCTTAACTCTCTTTTACAGAGCAAGACTTCATCTGTGGCGTGAAGAATGTTTTGCTGGACTTCGCATCTGTGTGAAGAACTAAATCAACTTTGTTGCGTTGCCGTTGCGGTGGAACATAAAGTGTACTCCTTTGGACGTGTCTTTGCTGACGACGCGGAACACTCGGACAAACAGATTCGTGTGGTTGTATTCAACACAGTGTCTTTACGCTGGGTGAAGTTGCCCCGAGTGACACCTGGACGAGGAGAATGTCACCTTGAGGTTCCCACCTGGCGCGACGGCTACAAAGCTGTGCCGACAGATCATACCGTCTACATCTGGGGAAATTCCGAGTGCAACGTGCTTTACGCGTTTGATGTGGACACCCACCGATGGTCGAAGCCCAGGGTTTCTGGGACGGTTCCAGAGGCGAGGACCGACCACTCAGCCTGTGTCTTGGGGAAGGTCATGTATATCTATGGAGGACACACCCAGACTGGAACTTTCAGACTGGGCCTCAAGTCTAGGATGTACAGGATGTTTGACATGTACAGTGTCAGTGACATGTACAAGTTGGACACCACCACAATGGTCTGGTCTTTAATTAATACCAGAGGAACTCCACCACCTCCTTCATCATGTCACACTGCCACCATCATCGGTACAAAGATGTTTGTAGTTGGGGGCTGGGGGCAGCAGTGGGAATCCTACAAGAACGTCAGAGTGTTTGACACAGAGACCAACCGCTGGCTGAGCACACCTTCTGAACAGCTTCGCTTCTCGGTAGGATCCGCTACGATCAGTCACGAAGATCATTCAGCCTTTACCTACAATGGAGAGCTGTACATATTTGGTGGCAGCCAAATGTACCTATTTGGTGGCAGGAAAATGTTTTGTCCCTCCAACAATCTGTGGAGATTCAATCCAGGGACCTTCTCATGGACGCGGGTTGAGCCCAAGGGGAAAAGCCCGTATCATAGGAGGTTCTGTTGCATTGTGGGAGATCGTGTCATCCTCCTTAAAGATGATCATGGCCTGCACATCCTAGACTTGAGTCCTAGTCTGAAGACGCTATGCAAGCTAGCAGTTATTCAGTACGGCGTTGATCAGGCAGAGCTCCCACACCACATCAGATGGGAACTGGCTGCCATGACTCAGGCCTGACAACATTAGACAAGGAGTTGGGGGGGGGGACTCCCAAACACGATTATTATCCGGCGCGCCTCCGCGCAAGTGGAGCTTACTATGAAACCGTGCTTGGGTTGTGTGTGTCCGTCTGTCTATGTGCAGTATTGTGTGCACTGCCTGTGTGCAGCCAAGTAAATGTCCAATATAGACAGACGTACCATACATCAAATGAGAGGTCTTTGAAAACTGAACACACCTGTCAAGGTTGCGTTTAATCCCGCCCCTTCCCCCGGAAGCCACGCCCTGGAGAAGGCTCCTATAAACTCCCCATTGAAACCCCATGTTAAATGAAAAGTGCCCGAATCGCTCCGAAACCTTTTCTACCCCCCCCCTAAGTGGGGGTCTACGAACAAATACTTCGGGCTCGGATTTTGGCTCCGCCCCCCCGGAAGTGGGTGAAACAGGCACTTCAAACACTTTGTTGAATGGTTCAAAAACATTCACAGTTTTTTTTTTGTGAATTTGCATTTTTCTAAGATGCTCCTTTTAACCCATTGAATGCCAATCACGTAGATCTACGTGAACCTATTTAAAGCCGCCACGTGCCAATCGCGTAGATCTACGTGAAGTGAAAAGAATTTCAAAATAAAAGTTTTTTTTTTTTTTTTTTTTTCCAATTTGACCCAAAGACCAAGGATATATGATTTATCGAAGATATAGGGGTCTATCCACTTCCTTTTTAACTTAAAACTTAAAAAATATTCATCTCTGCTCCTAAGTACTTTTTTGTTTTTCAATGAAAAATCTCTGGCACTGGCTAGAAATTTTCAGAAATAATCTCTGGCAGTTAAAGGGTTAACGCAGATTTTTTTGTTTTTTAAAAACATTTTTTTTATTGGTTACTTTTAAAAAAAAATTAAAAATTGCGTTCGCTTCCCGTGTTCGCGCGTCTTACTTGTTATAGTTAACTAGTTGAACTAAATACTACTGAACTAAATAAAAACTACAATAAAAAACTAACTGAAACTCTATTGTGTGTTTACAAAACTAACTAAAACAAACTCAAATTCCATCCTGATTGGCTAAGACTGAAATCTTAAGTTTTGCAGGAGTGGCCCATTTTGAAAAAAAAAAAATATTGTACAACATTCAGAACATACAGAGCACACTCATATAGGGGAATAAACGACCTATTCAGCCCCGACCTTCAGTGACCTATTCAATCTCAACCTTCCCATACATGGAGATCCCCATAAAGCACGTGGACGCGTGAGAGAAATGAGCGTGCACGTGTGTGTTCATTTATTTAACCTTCATTACCAGGCAAAGAAAGATTAACCCATTAACTCATTCCCTGCCTAGAACGACTAAAACGACTTTTAAAAAATTAAAAAAAATAAAAATATATATATATATATATATATATATTTTTTTTTTTTTTTTTTTTTTTTTTGACCCAAAGACCAAGGAGATATGTTTTTTCGAAGATATAGACTTTTTTTTCAATGAAAAATCTTGGCAGTGTTCAAACGCGGCCAGAAATAATTCTGGCAGTGAATGAGTTAAGGCTTAAGTGAGCTTGTACATCTGCTATTTTTGAATAGCCTACGCTAACATCTAAAATGATACAGATGCTTTCCCGGTTTCAATGGGTTAAGAACAAATTTCACGTATTTACAACTGCCGCCTGGCAGAAGGCAAAGCCTCTTGAGGGAGAGGAGGCTACCAGAACATCAACAGTCACGTTAAAACAATAAAAAGCAACACAACATAAAACAATACAATGTCATAAATTACAGAACAGCGTTAAAATGCACGCAATAAAACCGAACGCGGACACGAGTAGACGACATAAAACAGTGGCTGACAGTCTGAGGGACAGACACTTTGTTCGTAGGTCATTCCAGTCTGTGGCTGCAGCAGATTGAAACGACAACAAACCTAGCACAGAGAGAAAAGGGAGTGTGTCTTTTTGGCAAATAGTAAGCACCCTGATAAAGGACGTGTGCCGCAACATGTAGGTGTACTATTTTTTTTATATCCTTCCCATGCATTAGCTATTTCAATATAATAAAAGCTTTTTAAAAAAAAGCGTTGAAGTTTTTACACGGGAGTGCCTCGGTCTTTCCCTTATAACGCCATTTAACCCATTGATAACTGGAACGCTTCTGTGTCACTTTAGATGTCTTTGGCTATTCAAAAATAGCAGATATACAAGCTCATAGCGCGGCACCGAGTGCCGCGCTATGAGCTTGTATATCTGCTATTTTTGAAAAATCGTGAAAATATATTTTTTATATTTTTTTCCGAAAAACTGTTAGGATTTAGATTTCTTTTAAGAATCGCCTCAGGTCTTAATGGGTTAACCTAGCGCAGGGTTCGTTTTTGAGACCTTCAACAGAATTAAATGGGCAGATAAAGAACATAATGAGTATTTAAGTAAGTCACAAAAGCAAGACTGCGTATGTCTGTGTGTGCTGGGGGCTGCAGAATTCACAGAGAGTGAGAGAGAGAGAGAGAGAGAGAGAGAGAGACACGCGCAAGGTGAAGCACACAACTGGCATCCATCCCAAAAACTCTTGACAGCTCACTGCAATCACACCGACTGAAGGTTGAAGCTGGAGAAGGTTAGCCGAGCCCTGACTGTCAGCTCACTCCAGAGGGGAACATCTCAACAATAATCAGTCTGCAGAGGTTACTACAGCTCACTGGTCCTAAAAGCGGGGGGTCCTTTGGGTGGGGGGGGGGGTCCCTAGGGCTGTCACGACATACAAATACATTATTGACATATTTAACTCTCTGAGTGCCAAAAATGAGCTATCCCGAGTTTTTTTCTGAATGCCCTCAGTGCCAAGAACGAGTTATCCCGCGTTTTTTTTTTAAATTAAAAATGTATTATTATTATTTTATTTTTTTTGTTGGAAACGAATGAACCCAAGATATCGTGATCCGAAGATTTGCTGCTCCATTCACTTCTTGTTTAACTTATTACTGAAAAAGGCTGTATCTCGGCTCCTGAGCACTTTTTTTAATTCATACTGGCACAGTATGAACATATTCTTTTATTTCATTGGCAATGAGAGAGTTAATGTTATACATGTAAAAAAATAGCAGAAATAGCCGATTTACAAGCTTACAACGCGTCACAAAGTGACGCGTTGTAAGCTTGTAGATCGGCTATTTCTGCTATTTTTAATATTTGAAAACGTGTGAACATTTTTCAACGATTATGAAGATTATGCAAAAACAATTGCGATTTGACGATTATTATGTAATAATTGTCACAGGCCTAGGGATCCCCAGTAAAATGATTGATAGTTGGGAACCAAATGGACCTTTTTACGGGTCGGTAACTCCCTATGAGTGTACAAATGTAACACTGAAGTTCGGGGGGGTGCACCGGGTTTGAAGTCGGTCGGTCCCATCGTGTATGCGCATGACCATATATGGGCATATAGCGGTCGGAATCTGTGGCTCTGGCCAACCGGATGTCTGCATCTGTCAGTCCTCGTCCCTTTTATGCCCATATATGGCGATAGCTGATGGTCCATCAGTATATGCCCATATATGGGCATGCCCCCTAAAGTTTCTCTTTAGGGGGCATGTTTCTCTTCCTGTGAATGTATCTTACTGTGCTTCTACTGTTCTGTACTGTCTCTGTAACTTAAACAGCCGTGCTGTCTCTGGTGCCTGAAATTTCCCCCCGCAGGATCAATAAAGGTATTGTTCCACCACGTGATGACTTCAGTGTCTATCCCTCTTTTTTGAGTGGTGCCCAAGGCAACCACTCCTATACGTGGCTTTGTCTGTGTGTCCGTATGCATGTATGTATGACTGTATGTCCGTGTGTCCACCAAGCTAACATTGGTCAAGCATCACGTGACACGTGACAATATGTTGAAAGGGTGTGCTTTGATTGGCTAGCGAGACGCATGACGAAATAGAGCCCTATAAATAGGTGTGTCACTTTGAAACATTCATACATTTCATACATACATTTCAAAGTGACATCAGTGCCATCAGCCAAGCTAACATTGGACATGTTAGCTTGGCTGACTGAACATGTTAGCCAAGCTAAGCAAGGCACCACTCACTTCACACAGGGTGTGATTTTTAGCGGCGCTAGCCGCTCTACACCTTTAGGTATAGAGCGGATCCTGCTCTATACCTGACTTTGTCCGTGTTCACCGTCAACGTTCTGATTGGTCAGGTGCGTCAACAAAGTGATTGGTCAAGCTTCACGTGACACATGGCTATAAACACATTATAAACACATATCGATGACATAATGTATCAAAGGCGCCGCTACCTTCACACAGGGTGTGATTTTTTTCTACTGCTCATAGCAGGTGGAATCTTATTTTAGTATGGCACAACAAACGTACACCCAAACAAATGCAGGTTGATCTACAGTATGATCACACATACTGTATGCAAATTAGAGGAGTTCCTCTTGCATTCAGATTTCTGTTGGTTAAACCCATTAAGACCTAGCCTGGTTCCAGACGAATCTGCCTTTGCAAAATTGCATGCACTTTAGCCGTCGGCAGATTAGGTCTGGCCCCCCTCCATAGACATTTAAATTCTCTCCCTCCGCAGTTGTGCGGAACCAACCAGGGCCCAGTATCCAAATGTGGGCGGGCTTATCACCTTATTTGGAGCAATGACGTACAAGGAAGCACTGCTCTGATCGGTTCGTTCAAGGAAGCACTGCTCTGATTGGTTTAGGTCTAACCAATAGAGTCCGTTTGGATCTTTTTGTAACCGCCCCTTGGAAGAAAATCTACCGTTGATAGGGACCAGACTAATATCCACGCAGTATGTCGTGTGATATTGTCTGGCTACGCGAGGCTAATTAAGACCTGGAACGCATCTGTGTCGCATCTTTTTTTTTTTTAGCTAAAAAGTATTATTTTACACTTTGGCTATTCAAAAATAGCACATCTACAAGCTCATAGCGCGGCACCGAGTGCCGCGCTACGAGCTTGTAGATCTGCTATTTTTGAAAAATCGAGAACACGTGTGCAGAAATGAATATATTTATATTCTTTTAAAGCGAACATTTTCAACTCTAATCTTTGCTTCTGGGGGGTCCCTGGAACAAAACATTTTAAGATGGGGGTCGGCGGGCCAAATGCATATCGTTTTGGGGGGTCCTTGACATGAAAAGGTTTGAGCACCACTGATATAGAAACATACGTTTTTTTTTCAGAATACTGTTAGGATTTAGAAGACATTAGTAAGAATCAGCCTCAGGTCTTAAATGGGTTAAACCGAAAATGGAGGTGGGAGGCAGGCAGACAGACAGACAGACAGACAGACAGACAGACAGACAGACAGATAGACAGACAGACGGGCGAAGGTGCAGTTGCATTGTTTTCCTGTAGATTATCAGTAGGCTGTAATTTCGCCATCAAATGGTTATCAGATGACAATCTATGACTGCCACTGTACACGTCTGTACACACAACACGCACGATCTATAGCTAGAAATTCCAACGGGAGTGCGACTGAGAAAACATGTCCTACGCAGGAATCTAGAGTGCATTGTATTCCACATCGGTCTCTCTTTCTCTCTCTCTCTTAGTGTGTGCAGTGGTGGAAAAAGTACTCAAATTCTTTACTTAAGTAAAAGTATCAATACTGCAATGTAGAAATACTCCATTACAAGTAAAAGTCCGGAATTCAAAATTTACTTGAGTAAAAGTACAAAGGTATTGGGATCAACATATAGTTATGCGGAATGTCCCATTTCAAGTTTTCTTAATGTATACAAATCTTTTGAAAATAGCCGAAATATATATACAATGTATGTTTAATGTATGTTTAGTAATAATAATCAAAATCTACAAAGTATCTAGTAAATAGCTTTCATATAATTGTAGTGGAGTAAAAGTACAATATTTGCCTCTGAGATGTGGTGGAGTAGAAGTAAAAGAACAGAAAATTGGAATTACTCCAGGAAAGTAAAAGTACCTCAAAATTGTACTTAAGTACAGTACTTGAGTAAATGTACTTGCCACCACTGAGAGAGTGTGTGTGTGTGTGTGTGTGTGTGTGTGTGTGTGTGTGTGTGTGTGTGTGTGTGTGTGTGTGTGTGTGTGTGTGTGTGTGTGTGTGTGTGTGCGCGTGCGTGCGACTGTACGTGTGTGTGTGTGTGTGTGTGTGTGTGTGTGTGTGTGTGTGTGTGTGTGTGTGTGTGTGTGTGTGTGTGCGTGTGCGTGTGTCTGTCTGCGTCTGGAGGAAGCTCACATACCTCACAGTATTCATGAGGTCAAAGGGCAGTGGGAGGGGCTACCTGGAACACTGACACCGACGAGACAAAGGATAAAGAGAGAACAGACGGCGGGGCGGAGGCGCTCGACGCATGGGAGGCAGAGGAGGCAACGCTGGAAGCGGGAGATCCATGGAATGCATTGCGGTCAATGAGAGCCCGCTGGACAAGCTTAAGAACAAACACCGTTTCCCAATTTGACTCCTCTCAAAGCAACCCACAATACGTCTAGCCTATGCTGTAGTACAGTGGTTTTCAACAAGTGGTCCGGGGACCACCAGTGGTCCTTGAGGGAGTTCCAGGGGGTCCCCAGCTAAATGATAGATAGGAACCAAATGGACCCTTTTGGGTCTGTAACTCTGTGAGTGTACAAATGGAACCAAATGGACCCTAACGGGTCCATTTGGTTCCATTTGTACACTCTCAGAGTTAAATTAACATTGATTTTATAACATAAATTGGGGTCCCAGAGATAGAAATGCCATTAAATGTGGGTCTGTAGTCTGTATGCATGTTAAACTGGGGGTCCTTGAAATTGAAATGGTTGAGAATCACTGCTACAGCCGTAAAAATCGTCTCTTATTGGGGGTCCCTGGCATAACTTTTCAAACGGGGGTCCCTGGGCTAATGTGTGTCAATTTGGGGGTCCTTGACGCAAAAAAGGTTGAAAACCCCTGCTGTAGTACAAGGGTTCCCAAACGTTTCAGACCAGGGGCAGCCATAGCTGAGTGGTTAGTGAGCCCGCCTAGGGAGCCAGAGGCCCTGGTTGCCCCAGGTTCGATTCCAGGCCAGGCCAGCATATGTGTCGATGAAATGAAATTTGTCCCTGAGCAAGACCCTTAACCCCTAATTGCTCACAGTTTCTCATTGGAGAGGTCAAGGTCAAGGTAGCTTTATTGTCATTCCATACAGAACGACATTTGTTACTCAGGTCCTGGTTATGGGAGAGCCATGCAACAAGACCGCAAGGACTTTCATGAACGACCTGTTAAAAGGAATTATCCTTTAACCCCCAAAAATAAGCACATTTGAACTGGGGACCCCGCACCCTGACAAGCACTTGGAATTGTAGGCATTACATTTAGTTTGACTCGGTTCCACAGATAAATATTTTGAAAATAGCCGAACTGCGAGGCGTTGAGAGCCGATCACGAGTATTTTTGAGCGGTGCAACCGCTCCTATAAGAGGGTTTAGGACCCATCCGTGGTGAAAGTTTTTCTTTCCGTCGTGAAAATGTGTCTTTTGCTGTGACGCCATGCTGTGCAGGACGTGCTGTGATTGGCTAAAAAAAGAAAATCACACCCACTGGGTGTGCTGTGATTGGCTAGCGAGACACATGATGAAATTAACTTCAAACTTCGCAGACGCGCTGTGATTGGCTAGCGAGACGCATGATGAAATTAATAATAATGTAAAAAATGTAAGCACGTCACTTCGCAGGACGTGCTGTGATTGGCTAGAGAGACGCATGATGAAATTAATAACTCATAAATATCACCGCTCACTTCACACTGGGTGTGATTTTTTATACATCTTATACATTTGATAACTTGTGAAATGGGACCATGTGTGGAATGGATATTCTAACTTCTCAAGGACCCCTGAATACCCATGGCCTCTGGCTGCGGCTCCCCTATTATTTTGCTGAATGGATTTTTTTAACCACCTGAACACTAGCCTCCCTATTACTGGGAGAAACGTTTGCGTTGTGGAGCTTGTAGATCGTCTATTTTCGACGCTAAGGGAGACGCACAAACCTAAGAGCATAAATCAGTTGTTAACGTGCCAAGTGATGTGTGGTCCTCCTGGCATGTGCGTCTCATTTTTTGACGAAGAGAGATCAAAAGGCCAGCGCCACGGCGGAGTATCAAAGCCCTCGCACAGAGATGTCTACCTATAGCAGGAGACAGGGCCATGGTAGGATCAAAGAGAGAGAGAGAGGAAGAGAGAGAGAGAGAGACCTTGTATCTCCATATTTCTTCATGCTTTTCATGTTTGTTTTTTTTTGTAAATGAACAGTGGTGGGAAAAAGTACTCAAATGTTTTATTTAAGTAAAAGTATTAATACTGCAATTCAGAAGTACTCCGTTACAAGTAAAAGTCCGGAATTCAAAATTGACTAAAAGTACAAAAGTGTTGGTATCAAAATGTACTTAAAGTACCAAAAGTAAAAGTACTAAAATGTTTGAAAATAGCCTATCTACAAGCTCACAACGCGTCGCGATGCGACGCGTTGTGAGCTTGTAGATAGGCTATTTTCAAATAGCCTAGGTATAAGATAGGGCTAAAGTGGTTAATGTACGTTTTATAATGTAATAATTTATATCTGAAAAGTAACTAGTAGCTAAAGTTTTCAAATCATTGTAGTGGAGTAAAAGTACAATATTTGCCTCTGAAATGTAGTGGAGTAGAAGTGAAAGTATTGGAAATTGGAAATACTCAGTAAAGTACAAATACCTCAAAATGTTACTTAAGTACAGTACTTAAGTAAATGCACTTAGTTACTTTCCACCACTGTTAATGAATGCCCTACTTCGTTTTAGTGCAGTGTCACACATAAGTAGCCAAAATAGCCAATCTACAAGCTCACAACGTTGTGAACTACTACTGTTTGCAATTTTTTAAGAAGACATTTATATTGATATCAATTAGTCACCCCCATGGAGACTTGAATTCATGGATATTGCTTTGTTTTTAAGCCAATAATTTGATGACCAGCGGACCAGTAGGCAGCGGTTCCGGTAGGAGACACAAAGGAGACTCTTTGCGTCTCCTACCGGAACCGCTGCCAAAAAAATGCGACAAAAACCCCAAAATAGGAACTAGCCCTTGAACTGAAAGTGTGTCTGTGGGTTTTATAGATATTGAACCAATGCAAAGTACTAAACAAGAGTTTGTGACTAAATAATAACTATATTGGATCCATTAGAACACATGGGTCTTTTTTTTCTCCACATCCTGAGAGGACATACAAGGTTTCTACCCGGCAACGCAATTGAAACGTGATCACACAGGGCCGTCTCTGGAGCAGCAGGTTGCAGATGATTACAGCTGTGTGTGTGTGTTTGTATTACTATACTTGCGAGGACCAAATATAGTAGGATTTGAAGAAATATACATTGTGAGAACCGTTCTCCTGGTCCTCACGAGACAAATGGTTGTTTTACAGTTAAAAAAAACATTTTTTTAGAGATACGTTTACAATTAGAAAAACATTCAGGTCAGGATTAGACATTTAGAGGTTAGGTTTAGGGATTGGAATTAGCGTTAAACATGATTTATACTTAGTTGCGCGCCAGTGTCATGCACCGAAAAACAGCCGATCTACAAGCTCACAACGCGTCGCAGCGCGACGCGTTGTGAGCTTATAGATCGGCTGTTTTTCGGCATTAGGCGTAAGTTAAAACTGCCAAAATATATGTATTTTAAAATTACATTCATAAAATCGCTTTCCTAAAGCGTTGATGTCCTCACAAGTATAGTAATACAAACCTGTGTGTGTGTGTGTGTGTGTGTGTGTGTGTGTGTGTGTGTGTGTGTGTGTGTGTGTGTGTGTGTGTGTGTGTGTGTGTGTGTGTGTGTGTGTGTGTGTGTGAACGTGTATTATAGCTGTAAGCGTTCCTGCAATGCTTGTGAATGACAGCGAGAGTAGAGATTCTTCACCGTCTATACACTGTGGCTGCTCTATAGTTTACAACACTACACTGACAGTCTGCTCATCTCCTCCGTAGGAGGACGTCTGTTATGTTATGTACCGTATGTACTTATACCGTACTGTGCAGTTAAGCACATTACACTTTACAGCGTACAATACAAATGACCAGTGGTGGAAAAAAAGTATTCACATTTTGTACTTAAGTAAAAGTATCAATAATGCAATGCTGAAGTACTCTGTTGAAAGTAAAAAAGTCCGGTATTCAAAATTGACTTGAGTGCAAAAAAAAGTATTGGTATCAAAATGCACTTTAAGTACCCAAGGTAGAAAGTACTCATTATGCAGAATGTCTGCAAATGTGTAAAATGTACAAAAAAATCATTCGAAAATAGCAGATCTACAAGCTCACGATGCGACGCATTGTGAGCTTGTAGATCGGCTATTTTCAAATGGCTGAAATGTATGTAGGCCTGAAGTGGTTAATGTATGTTTTGTAATAATAATTTAAATCTACTAAGTAACTCAAGTTTTCAAATAATTGCAGTGGAGTACAAGTGCAATAGTTGCCTCTGAGATGTAGTGGAGTAGAAGTGAAAGTATTGAGAATTTGAAACACTCAAGTAAAGTAAAGAATACCTCAAAATTGTACTTAAGTACAGTGCTCGAGTAAATGTACTTAGTTACTTTACACCATTGACAGTGACTGTATATTGTACTCAGCAAACTATTCTGTTTGGTCACCAGACGCAAGTATAATGCATTGGAACGTTTTTATATATAATAATAATAATAATAATAATAATAATAATAATGTGTCTCTCTTTCTCCGTCTCTCTCTCTCACACTAACTAAACAACTTAAAACTAAAGAGGAAAAGAAAAGCCGTTGCCTAGTAACAGCGGTACAATTATAGCTTTCTCCCAGCAGTACGTGACACAGTGCAACAGTTTGGGAGGATGGATTGGAACTCCTTCTGATAGTTGGGGCTATTCTTAGCACCGCTTCAAAACTCCCCAGGAGGATGAACCCTCAAGTAGAATCAGTGGTGCTCAATCTTTTTCATGTCAAGGACCCCCAAAATGATATGTATTTAGCCGCGGACCCCCATCAAAATACTTAGTTCCAGGGACCACCAGAAGCAAAGATTTGAGTTAAAAATGTTGGCTTTAAAAATATATATATTCAAAGATTTGCACACATTTTAACGAATTTTCAAAAATAGCAGATCTACAAGCTCGTAGCGCGGCACTCGGTGCCGCGCTACAAGCTTGTAGATCTGCTATTTTTGAATAGCCCAAAGTGTAAAATAATGTTTTTAAGCTAAAATCTAAAAATGACACAGTTCCAGGTCTTAATGGGTTAAAATGAAAGGTGTCTAGATTTTTTGTTGTTGTGGTGGTGTGGGCGTTTGGACGATGTCTTCTCATAAGCCTTGGCAGTGAATGAGTTAAGACCTGAGGTTGATTCTACAAAATGCCTTCTAAATCAATAGTTTGCACACTTTCAAGATCTTTCTAAATGTTCAAAAATAGCAGACGAACTTGTACTGTATGTCTGCTAGTTGTCGGTATGTCTTGTCTGTCGGCCTCGCTTCAGTGGTCTCTCTATTGACGGAGATCAGTGGTGCTAAGTACATTTACCGTAAGTACTGTACTTGAGTACACTTTTGAGGTATTTTTGACTTTACTGGAGTATTTCCTACTCTGAATACTTATACTACACTAGATCTCAGAGGCAAATATTGCACTTTTACTCCACTACAATTATTTGAAAAGTTTAGTTACTCTGTAGATTATTATTACAAAACATGCGTTTACCACTTCAGACAGACACACACACACACACACACACACACACACACACACACACACACACACACACACACACACACACACACACACACACACACACACACACACACACACACACACACACACACACACACACACACACCTGTACTTTTACTCAGGTAAATGTTGAACACAGGTCTTTCACTTGTAACAAGAGTATTTCTACTCTTGAGGTATTGATACTTTTACATAACCCATTAAGACCTGGAACTGTGTCATTTTTAGATTTGAGCTAAAAAGCATTATTTTACACTTTGGGCTATTCAAAAATAGCAGATCTACAAGCTCATAGCGTGGCACCGAGTGCCGCGCTACGAACTTGTAGATCTGCTATTTTTGAAAAATCACGAAAATGTGTGCAAATCTTTGAATATATATTTTCTTAAAGCGAACATTTTTTAACTCAAATCTTTTTTTCTGGGGGGGTCCCTGGAACAAAATATTTTGATGGGGGTCCGCGGCCAAATACATATCATTTTGGGGGTCCTTGACATGAAAAAAATCGAGCACCACTGACATAGAAACAAACGTTTTTCAGAAAACTGTTGAGATTTAGGAGACATGTAAGAATCGGCTTCAGGTCTCAATGGGTTGTTAAGTAAGAACACGCAAGTTAACTCCTTCCACCAGTGCACACAGAGAGCAGAATCCTAAGGAGTTTGTAGGGGCTGGAGAGACAAAAGCAGGAAGGGGGCCTTTGCGGAAGCAGCTACCGGTCACCTTGACCCCCCCTGGACATTGCCGTGACAGGGAGGGGAGGGGAGATGGATGGACGACGGGGAGAAGAGGTGGGTGGGAGAGAGAGAGAGAAAGGGGACAGATGAAATATACCAGCCTGGGAAGCGGACGTGAGGTAGCGAGTACAACATAATAACGACGACGGGAAATAAATCTAGATCGTGATGGATCTAACCCAGATCCACGTGGGAAACGGCCGGGCGGCCTCTTCACGCGGGGGCCTCCCGCTTCGTGGGACCGGCCTGTGTCACGCCACAGTCATCCTCTACAGTATGACATGGTTGATTTATTTCTTTATGATTTATTTTACAGATTTTTGACTTTGCATTTAACCCATTAAGACCCGACGCGATTCTTAAAAATGTTTTCTAAATCCCAACAGTTTTTTGAAAAAGTAAAAAAAAAAAAAGTTTACGGTTTTTCAAAAATAGCAGATCTACAAGCTCGTAGCGCGGCACTCGGTGCCGCGCTATGAGCTTGTAGATCTGCTATTTTTGAATAGCCCAAAGAAATCTAAAGTGACACAGATGCGTTCCAGGTCTTAATGGGTTAATTACATTTCATTTAAAATTCTGTTCCATTCTTCCCTTTTATTTTGCATTTATTTATTTATTATTCTCTTTGCCTCTTATTGGCTTTAATTTTGTGATATTAATACCGCTTTTTATGTCAATGTATTGTACTAAAATTACCTGTCATTTTCGGTCAGTTAGTAATCGGATGGTATGTGTATCCGTTTCATTGTGTATCGAGTACTAGTGTCTGTGGTGTTTTGTAGTGGTTTGTTAATGCGTTTGTACGTGAACTTTTTTTGAAAAAACTCAATACAAATATCTAAATAATAATCTACAGTATGACACATCTACAACATATGACCAAAAAAATGGGCACATTTGCCGCTCATCGGTCCAGTAAGATTCGCTCTGTACGAATAGACAGACAGACCCGCGTATAGACTGCTAGCTTCCCTGCAAGAGCCATGCCGGGAAAAAAAGTGATAAAAGTGGTCGAAAAAAAATAACACAATCAGAGAGCTGAAGAGGGCGAGACAGAGACCACTGAGCAGCCAGTGGGGCGAGATGATGATTAGTGGACAGAGAGAGAGGGAGGAAGCAGGTATTAAAGCCTGTGTGACATGGGAGGAGCTACAAACGCATACGGTACAGAAATCCTATAGGGCAGGTTCCTCATGTGGGGAAACCCCCAAAGCCTTAACTCCGCCCCCCCCCCCCCCCCCCCCCCCCCAGACCCCGCCTCTTACCAGAGAGTCCTGCTGTGGAGCACGTAGGCTCGGAGACAAAGGGACCAAACAGTCTGCGCTGTCTGGGCTCCCAGACTCCACCGTTCTTCCTCTTTTTGGTTTGATTTTAACCACTGATCACAAGATGGGATATTCATTCTTTCCCATGTCACTCTCATGTTCATTGTTCAACCCCCACTTCCCTCCATCTCGAAAGTGCCGTATAAATGGTAAACGGTGCATTTACAGTATATCGCGCCTTTTCTCCAAAGTGCTTCACAATTACATTCACACACACACACACACACACACACACACACACCGACGGTGGAGGAAACCTTGCAAAAGGCACCAAACCTGCTCACGTGGCGCAGCTAGGGGTTCAGTGTCCTTGCTCAGGGACACTTCGATACTAACCCGGGGGGGGGGGGCCAGGGAATCAAACAGAGAACCTTTCCTGATAGCTCCTTAGCCACTCCCGCCCTACTGTCTTAATTTGAAATGCTGTTAATAAAGATGTGAAAGAGTCTAGTAACGGCGTGGCCTACGTTTACAATCTTAACCCATTCAAACCCGGAACACATACCGTGTAGGGGTGTGCCGATACACTCATTTCACCAAACGATACGATACGATATTTGGCTCACAACAATGTATGGGGGAGGAAAAAAGTAAATGCAAACAAATAATTCTGTTTTTGCATTATTCAGACATGCAAACTTGTAGCTTTTCAGCTACAATAGCCGTTTTCAATCCAAATAGGGCAATAGTGTGACACCTGACCCGAAAGAAAACAACATGTTGTCACCCTTTTCACCTCGGGGCTGTTTGCATGCCTGATTATAATGATTGTAAAAGAAATTAAAAAAAATATTTTTATTTTTTTTCAAAACGATATTTTTTTTCTCCCAAAACGATACATATCATCACGAAAACGTATCGCGATTTTTTTACTCAAATCTTTGCTTCTGGAGGTCCCTGAAAAAAATATATGATATATATATTCAAAGATTTGCACACGATTTTTCAAAAAATAGCAGATCTACAAGCTTGTACATCTGCTATTTTTGAAAAGCCAAAGAAATCTAAAAATGACACAGACGCGTTCCCGGTCTTTAAAGGGTTAAACCGTCGATAGCTACACCGCATGCAATGTTTGTGAACTAAAATCTGCGTCAATCACATTGCAGCTGTTCGGTGGTGAAAGCCTCGTTATACAAGGCTGGCCTGCTTGTGTGAAAGTCCTATTGTGGTGAGAGGGTCTACCTCACCTATATGCAGAAGAGCTTCACGAGAACACGCACGGGTTCTCAACTACGACCCGACGTTCACAGGTTCGATTCATCAGCCGTTTCCCGACGTACTTAGACCGCGTTCCATAACGCCACGCACATCAACATTTTGATGAGACGGACACAGAGACACATACAGTCAGGGTCCCCACACATTTTTAGCAATGAATTTCCAAAACCTTTCCAAAACCTTTCCAGAATATTTAGCCCAATTTCCAGGCCTATATAACAATCATTCAGCACAATAATGTGTCTCTTACTCCTATGTACAATGCCCAAAGATAGGCAGTGTAGCAAAAATAAAGCATAGAATATAGAATAGTACAATTTCATTCAACATTTCGTGCAAAATATTGCCTTTGCCCCATTTATGAATTCAAAAGTAATGAAGGATGCAAGGGCGTTTTAAACTACTTATGTTACATATTTCGTGTAATGTTATACATGTTTATGAAAATGTTTTGTAGTAACAAAATCAATAGCCAAAAACAATGCATAGCCAAATATTTTTCCAGGACCCTTGATAAATTCCAAACCTTTTCCAGTAATGGATTTTTTAATTTTTAATTTCAAAATATTTCCAGGAATTTCATGACCGTGGGGACCCTGTACAGTATAGACTCAAGAATAGGAGCAACATTTGTATACACATAATTCTGAAATTAAACCTCCGCCAGGAAGCCAGCGTCGACTTTGACAGCAAATTTGGATTTTGTTTCGTCTTTTGAATAAAATTCCATTTAGTTTTAGTCGTATTGTATTCGTCTGAAATGTTTACGTTTTTGTCTAGTTTTAGTCGACTAAATCATCAAAAGATTATAGTCGACTAAATCTGCAGTCGATTTAGTCGACTAAATCGTGTTTTGGCGGACCTTCTTGGCGTCGCACTGGCTGATTTTACACTGCACTGCATGCTGAAAATAGCCGATCTACAAGCTCACAACGCGTCGCAGCGCGACGCGTTGTGAGCTTGTAGATCGGCTATTTTCAGAGCGCGACACCCCGAGCGCAGCCAAACACAAAACGACTTGTCTTTTAGTTCTACTGGATCTCTTCTCCACTAGTCCCTCACTAAACATTTTGGTCTAGTTTTTATTTGTTGACCAAATAGACAATATATTTAGTCTTAGTTTTAAACGTGATCAAATGCAAGCAGGAACCTACTGAACTGAACTGGCTCCAAAATGACTTCCGCACATCGCGGCCAAGTTGCATAAATAAAGTTACTGGCTGTTTGCTCAGGATGTCAGCCGTACAGACGGTCTCAGTCTCTCTCCCGCTCTCTCTCTCTCTCTCTCTCTAACACACAGAGCGGTTGCCGTGTACATGTACTCAAGTAATGTACTTAAGTACTATTTTGAGGTACTTTTACTTTACTGGAGTACTTCCATTTTTCTATACTTCTACTTCTACTCCACTACATCTCAGAGGCAAATGTTGTACTTTTACTCCACTACGACTATCTGAAAACTTTAGTTACTTTGTAGGTTTTGATTATTGTTACAAAACATACATTAACCACTTCAGCCCTATATACATTTCGGGCCATTTGAAAATAGCCGATCTACAAGCTCACAATGCGTCGCGATGCAACGCATTGTGAGCTTGTAGATCGGCTATTTTCAAAAGATTTTTTTTTGGATAACTTGTGAAATGGGACATTCTGCATGATGAGTACTTTCTACTTTTGGTACTTTAAGTACATTTTGATACCAATACTTTTGTACTTTTACTCAAGTAAATTCTGAATACCAGACTTTTACTTGTGACAGAGTATTTCTACATTGCAGTATTGATACTTTTACTTAACACGTTGGGTGCCAGCATTTTTTCATAACAACTTACGTTGGGTGCCAGCATTCTCCCCATTGACTGCGCTTTACTGTTTAAAGCTCTAGAATCCACGACGAGTAAATCCATGTAAAAAAAAAGCATCCATTCATTATATAGAGATCTCGTACAATCGGGGGGGAAAAAATTAAAAACATTCTGAAAACCGTTCCATAGTTGCAGCCAGTTGAAAATAGTCAAAAATACATTGTAAAAAAAAAAGTACACAGGAGCCGAGATACAGGCTTTTGAAGTCATAAGTTAACCAGGAAGTGGATGGGAGTCTAAATCTTCGAAAAATGATATCTCCTGTTGCTATGGAGGAAAAAAGAAAAAAAAAATGGATTTTTTTTTTTTTCAAAAACAGTATATATACCGTTTTGGCACTCCATGGTTGTAATTGAAAAGAAGTATATATAATGTGTTAAGTAAGGAATGTGAATACGTTTTCCACTCCTGCATAATAGTAACGTTCATACTGATATGATATTAGGCTGATGAGCTTGGCAGGCAGTGAGTTAGTGGGTCAAAACACTGACTGACTGAGGGAGGGAACTAGTGTGCTGTAGACATGAGTTACTACCATTATTATTATTGTATTACAGTATTATATAGTGTATTATACAGTGCATTATACATGTCTGATTATTATTGTTATATGTGATTATTGCTATTGGTGTACTACATGGATGATTATTATTAATATTAGTGTACAACATTATTGTTATTATTCATTATAAGTGACCTTTCGGCAGTGGTGTAAACATGTACTCAAGTACTGTGCTTAAGTACATTTTTTAGGTACTTTTACTTTACCGGAGTATTTCCAATTTTCAATACTTTGACTTCTACTCCACTACATCTCAGAGGCAAATATTGTACTTTTACTCCACTTTTGAAAACTTTAGTTACAAGTTGCTTTGCAGATATAAATGATGACATTATAAAAACCTACATTAACCACTTCAGCCCTATTTCATACCTAGGCCATTTGAAAATAGCCGATCTACAAGCTAACAACGCGTCACACCGCGACGCGTTGTGAGCTTGTATTTCGGCTATTTACAAACATTTTAGTACACTTATTTTTGGCACTTTAAGTACATTTTGATACCAATACTTTTGTACTTTTACTGGAGTCCATTTTTAATCCCGGACTTTTACTTGTGACACGGTACTTCCACATTGCAGTATTGATACTTTTACTTAAAGGAGGAGTTCCAAAAAATGACTTATTTTCTATCAATTGCACACCCTATGAAGCCTTGAATCCATGGATTCTTTTTTGTTTTTGTCGCATTTCTATGCTAATAATTTGATTCCCGTCTCCTACCGGCTAATGTATCCGGTAGGAGACACAAAGTTGATTATTTGTGTCTCCTACCGGAAATACACACGGTCATCAAATTATTGTTTTAGGAATGCCACAAAAACAAAAATAAATCCATGAAATCAAGGCGTCATGGGGTGTGTAATTGATAGAAAATAAGACATTTTTTGGGTGAACTCCTCCTTATAATAAAGAATTTGAGTGCTTTTTCCAACCACTACCTTTCAGTGACAAAAGGAAGGCAAGAGCGGTCCAAGTATGGCTCCATTGCACACATAACATAACAGTACAGTATGTATGTCTGCGTATGGATTCACAAATCAATGATTAGATTTCTTCTGGCCTGCCTTTCCTTCCTTTACAATAGGACGCAGGGTGGAGGAGGCCACAGTGGAAGCGGCGTGTAGTACAAAGTATTCCATGGAGGCCATTTAAAAAAGAGAGCCGTTTACACGGGTCAATCTTTTTACCATCTTCCTCTAACAAACCTTCCTACCAAACGTCCTCCGGCCTCACTCAGCGGGAAGGAAAAGGAAGCCCAGTTTCCCCCCCTCGAAGCTATTAGCTAGCTTTTCCCAGGCACCGGAATGGAGCATCGTGCGCGTGCGAGCGTGCGCGCACACATACACACACACACACACAACAGTACCTTTGGCTTTTTAACCCATTCAATCCGGGAACGCATCTGTGTCATTTTAGCTATTCAGATCTACAAGCTCACAGCGCGGCACAGAGTGCCGCGCTGTGAGCTTGTGAGCTTGGTGAGTGAACGGTATCATGTTTCTGTTAAAGGGGACGATCACACAGAGACATTTTTAAACTGAAATATTTGCTTCTTTGCTTCTTTGCATTCTACAAATGTCTTCTAAATCCTAACAGTTTTTTGAAAACACTTATGTTGCTATAATATCAGTGGTTCTCAAACTTTTTTCATGTCAAGCCGCCAAAACATTTTGTTCCAGGGACCCCCTAGAATCAAATATTGAAGTTAAGTACAGTACTTGAGTAAATGTACTTTACACCACTGCTGGGTGGCGAACCGGTGACCTTCCGACTCCCGGACGTCTTCTCGGCCCACTCAGCTATGGCAGAGAGAGATGATGATGATGCCAGTGCATGCAGAAAAACAGGAGATCTTAAAGCCTTTGTACTTTGTTGTAGGACGGCGCCGCCAGACGAAAAGAGCCAAAGTATGAGCTTGTCGATCGGCTATGTTCAGTGAGTGACACTTATGAAGGACTATAAATCCAGTTTAATAGTGTACAAAAGACAGACAGGATGATTTATTCATATGAGAAAAGAACAAAGAGAGAGATAGAGACAGACAGAGAGAGAGAGAGAGAGAGAGAGAGGGAGAGAGAGAGAGTGTGGTGGAAAAAGTACTCACATTTTTTACTCTGTTACAAGTAAAAGTCTGGAATTGTAATGTACAAAAGTATTGGCATCAAAATGTACTGAAAGTACCAAAAGTAAAAGTACTCATTGTGCAGAATGTCCCATTTCAAGTTTTCAAACTCTTTTGAAAATAGCCAATCAACAAGCTCACAATGCGTCGCATCGCGACGCATTGTGAGCTTGTTGATCTGCTATTTTCAAATAGCCAAAGTCTAAATAGGGTTAATGTATGTTTAGTAATAATAATCAAAATCTACAAAGTAACTAAAGTTTAAAAATAATTGCAGTGTAGTAAAAGTACAAAATTTGCCTCTGAGATGTATTGGAGTAGAAGTAAGAAGTACAGAAAATTGGAAATACTCCAAGTAAAAAAATACCTCAGAATTGTACTTAAGTACAGTACTTGAGTACATGTACTTAGTTACTTGAGACCACTGGAAAGAGATGGAAGTGAGAGAGAGAGAGAGAGCATGACCGTGAGTGAGAGCGAGCGAATTCCAGGGGCTTTGGCATCCCCAGCTTGTGTGTGTGTGTGTGTGTGTGTGTGTGTGTGTGTGTGTGTGTGTGTGTGTGTGTGTGTGTGTGTGTGTGTGTGTGTGTGTGTGTGTGTGTGTGTGTGTGTGTCCGTCCTCCGCTGGATCCCAGCATACAGCCCCACACATCCTATCCAAAACTCCAAAGCACAGACCAGACGGACACGGACACGGCTGACCCCCGTCTTCCATCCACCTTTTCTATCTGAATGAAAGGAAACAGCCAACTGCTGGCTCCCAGACCATTAAAAAACACAGGAGGAAGCCATCTTGAGTGGAGCAAGCAGCTTAAGGGCCTGGGCTTTGGCCGAGAGATGATGATGAGAGGTAAAAGAATTAAAAAACAGCAGCAGGCAGCCCACGTCTATCTACCGAAGCCAAGAGGGGAAGGAAGGCAGGACGACGGCGGTCGCGGTTCAAGAAAAAGCTTGGACCCAGAAGCTTTTTTGGAAGGAAGAGGAGAGAGAGAACAACCTACGCCATCCAGGTAACCTCCAACAACCCCCGAAACCGAGTTGCGTAACAACACCAACGACAAAAACAATGGTTGAGTGTGTGACAGCCTCACCTGACATTACAGACTCTATCTGCTACAAACTCAACTACTAGGGCTGCTGCGTGACGACAGATTTCTTTCGGATCGATTTGAGGATTCTACACCACTGATTCTTAAACGTTTTTTAAACCCATTAATACCAGGAACGCATCCGTGTCATTTTAAGATTTCTTTGGGCCGTTCAAAAATAGCAGATCTACAAGCTCGTAGCGCGGCCTATTTTTAACTCAAATCTTTGCTTCTGGGGGATTCTACAAATGTCTTCTAAATCCTAACAGTAAAAACGTATGTTGCTATATATATCAGTGGTTCTTAAACTTTTTCATGTCAAGGACCCCCAAAATGTATTTGGCCGCGGACCCCCCATCTGAAAATGTTTTGTTCCAGGGACCCCGATAAGCAAAGATTTGAGACAAAAATGTATAAATATATTGAAAGAGCACATATTTTCACAAATTTTCAAAAACAGCAGATCTACAAGCTTGTAGCACGGCACCGAGTGCCGCGCTACAAGCTTGTAGATCTGCAATTTTTTTGTAGCCAAAGAAATCTAAAAATGACACACATTCTTCTCCGGTCTAAATGGGTTAATGTCAAGCACCCCCAGTTTGACATGCATTAGGGCACGCCTCCCCGAATTTGATACGTTTTGGATCTCTGGGACCCCAATCTACCCTGTAAAATCCTCAGCGTTAATTTAACTCTGGAGAGTTTACAAACGAACCCTCTCAGAGTTACAGACCAGCAAGGTTTCATTTGGTTCTATTTGGGCCTAATTCTCAATCATTTAGCTGGTGACCATCTGGAACACCCTGAAGGACCCCTGGGGGTCCCTGAACCCCATGCTGAGAACCAGGGTTCTAGGGAAGTAATGGACAAAGAAATACTACGTCAATGTAGCCTCATGGGCTTCCAAATGGCCCCTTACGGGTGTGTAACTCTCAGAGTTATGGGGGTCGTGGAAACCACTGTGCTAGACTAAATGGAACAGAGCCTTCATTAGTATCATTGGTAACACCTGTGAAGGAAGTGATAACATGGCTGCTGTGCATAGAGCCTATATGCTGACACCGCTTTGACCTGTGACTGCCCGAGCTGCACTTCAATCCGTTCTCCACTGGGGGGCAGTATAGCAACTTATCAATGCACTGTTTCTGCCCATTTGACTGCAACGTCTCTGTCCCACCACTAGGTGTCACTTGTGTCACAACAACAAGCCACCATAGACACCACATGTTTTCAATGGGAAGTGTTCTTCTACACCACGTTGGTGAGACAGTTCAGGCCTATATTCTTCAATAATGACATTGTGTTGAGCATTGTATCATAATATAATTATATATATTATAAGATAACACACACACACACACACACATGAAATGCCACATCAAAATGAGCAATTGCTATTACTTTTTGGTGCCTGTGTTTCTTTCCTTGTGCCACAAGAGAGCGCTCTCTGAAAACAAATTGGCTGATGGTGTTGATAGTTGTTTGTCTAAGAGCACTGTGCTGTCTCATTCCAGTTAAAAATGTGTGAGAAATGTTTTATAAAAATGTATAAAACATTGACAGAACAGACTCTGCAAGAACACCAATAGATTGGAGAGTATAGGTCGGGTACAGGGTAATGTTTAGTGTTTATATTGGGACTTACGGAGTGTAGATGGGGGAGAAATCTCTCTATGTCGTTCATGTCTATGCCATCGTCGTCATCTACTTTACCTTTAATCATCCTGAGAGAGAGAGAGAGAAAGAAGGAGACAGACAGACAGACAGAGACACAGAGAGAGAGAGAGAGAGAGGGAGAAATAATGTATTAATAGGAACATTCATTGTCGACAAATGCAGACAGACGAGCTCAGTGAACAGACCAGCGTTCGAATAGAAAAACCCTACAGGCTGCAATCAATTGTGACGCATTAGGAAGAGTATGGATGGATACAGAGATAGACACATGGCTGATGCTAAATGTAACATTTAAAAACAATGGTTGGACAATGAATAATAGGACCAGGGACGCTGGCTGTAGTCTGGAAACCAATACTGGTTGCAACAGCCATATTGGAAGGAAATTGGGCCTCTTCTTACTTTCTTCACAGATGTTACCAATGATACTAATGAAGGCTCTGTTCCATTAAGTGTAGCACAGTGGTTCTCAAACCTTTTAATTGCAAGGACCCCCATAACTCTGAGAGTGTACAAATGGAACCAAATGGACCCTTACGGGTCCATTTGGTTCCATTTGTACACTCTCAGAGTTACACACCCGCAAGGGGCCATTTGGAACCCCCTCAAGTGTTTCCAGTGAGCCAACATGCACACAGCGCCCTGACTCTGTTTGACCAGAACGGAACAGAGACTTAATTAGTATCATTGGTAACACCTGTGAAGCAAGAAAGAGGAGGCCCAATTTCTTTCCAATATGGCTGCTGTGCATAGAGCCTATTAGGGCTGGCACGATTATGAATTTTTACCTGACGATTAATTGTCACTCAGGTAATTGCGATTAAACAATTTAAATGTGTTTCTGTCGTTGAACACTGTGAACATGTGAATAGAAATTGCGTTTCTGTTTGGCTTTTAGGAATTTGAAGTCGCACAGGTCAGATATGACCTAAATATATTAGTATTATACTTTCATAAAAAACATTAATAGTGGAAATAGCAGATCTACAAGCTCACAATGCGACGCGTTGTGAGCTTCTAGATCTGCTATTTCCACTATTTTTTGAAAAAGACGATTTATACAAAATAATTGCAATTCTCTCCAATAAATGCGATGAGGCAATTATGTAATAATTGTGACAGGCCTAGTAATACTTATATACTATCAATATGTCACACGCTATCATCCGTTATGCATGTACAAATATCGACTAGTCTGCAATAATGTTGTAGAACTGAACCGAACTGTTAAATCCATATGCTGAAACTCAGAACTGTGCTATATATGTAGCAACAATTATTTAGGAGAGCTTATTGGCGAGATAATTGGTCGACTGTGAAGTAACAGCACGTTTGCGAACACATTATAAACTATATCTGCGCTGAGAAAGCAGATGTTTTGCCATGTTGTCTGGGAGAAGGGATTATGTCACTTTTTACTTAGCTATTGAGAGCCTTGGCCAGAATAACAACGACTAGAATAATCACATCTTATTTTAAACCACTTTCTGCTTAAGCCTCCCTATTTTGGGCATGTCAGTGAAACTGTCAAAAATGCACGCACGCACACGCACAAGCACACCCACACACACAATTGGAGATGTACAAGCTCACAATGCATCCATTATTTGAAATTTGGCCCAAAGTAGGGACGACAGAGTCATTTTGTTTAAGATATGTTTTTTAGCTTTTCTGCCTATATTTTGATAGTATAGGGAGAGAGAGACGGGGGACTGACATGCAGCAAAGGCCATCGGGCTCGGGAATCGAACCCGTGACTCGCTGTCAGGCTGCATTAGCCACTAGGCCACCGGCTCCTGGGTCACCAGTGTTAATGTGGTTAAAATTACATGTACTTACTAGCCAACGAGTTTAATCGCACATTATGTCCCTAAATGGTCATATTCACCATTGAGGCCTTTGAGAAACCTCATATCTCCATATTTCAACTTACTTTTTTCCCTAAATCAATGCCCCTACTTCACCATACAAGAGTGTCACATAAAAGTAGAGAAAATAGCAGATATACAAGCTCACAAGCATGTATATCTGCTATTTTCATTACTTTTTAATGTTTTAAAAATAATACTAAAAAAGGAACCGTTTTGGATATACAAGAAATATTTTAAAAATAATAATATAAAAGGAACTGTTTTGGACATACAAGGTTTCCACCCAACAGCAGCGTACTGTAGAATGACAATTGGCTGATGTGTATTGGTGTGTGATAGACTGGGTCATCCAGGCCTTAACACAACCACGCCCCAACCGAGCAGAACAGAACGAGCCCAGTGTTGCCATGTTCGCTTATTATAAGCGACTTTGGGCTTCTTTTGCAGTAAAGTTGCTTGCTTGTAAATATTGGTAGTTGCGTTTTTTTGGGCTTGTTTCTAAAGTGTGGCTGCTTATTTGGGCTTGTTTCCTTTTTTTTATTTTATTATTACAAATATTTTCATGTCATGGACCCCCAAAATAATATGTATTTGTCCTTAATCCCCATCTGAAAACGTTTTGTGCCAGGGAGCCCCTATACCAGATTTGTTTGTGTGTTTCAAAGATCGTCCAAATATTTCACATTTTATTTCAAGATTTCACAAGCGTCGCATTGCTTGTGAAACAAGTACTGAGCTTGTAGATCTTCTATTTTCAAATAGCAGATTCATATAGGTTTAACCCATTAAGACCTGGAACGCATCTGTGTCACTTTTTCATTTGAGCTAAAAAGCATTATTTTACACTTTGGCTATTCAAAAATAGCCTCTGCAATAGATCTACAAGCTCATAGCGCGCTACGAGCTTGTAGATCTGCTATTTTTGAAAAATCGTGAAAATGTGTGCAAATCTTTGAATATATATTGTTTAAAGCGAACATTTTAAACTCTATTCTTTGCTTCTGGGGGTCCCTGGAACAAAACATTTTGAGATGGCGGCCAAATTCATATCCTTTTTTCGGGTCCTTGACATGAAAAGGTTGGAGCACCACTGATATGGAAACATACGTTTTTTTTTCAGAAAACGGTTAGGACTTAGAAGACATTTTGCCTATAGTCGCTTCTTTTGGGCTTGTTTTCATAGACCTGGGTTGATCTTTTCTCTCACAAAATCCGGGCAAACACTGAAAAGAGCCTCGGGGGACAGGGCCTTACCCCTCCTGGTGGATGTGGGGCAGATGTTTGGCGGTGGCTTTGTAGTGCTTCCTGTGGAACTGGCTGAAGTCCAGCTTCTCTGGCTGCACGTCCCATCCTGCACCCCTAAAACACAAGGCGACACACACACAGAGACACTGGCTTAGAGATCAGCTGGAAAAAGTGCAAACGCAACACAAAGCCAACATGGTCTTTCGGCTTTTTTTTGTTCCGTTCTACTTTGATTCGTGCTTGGTGTTGGGGTCAGGGTTGCCAGATCTGATTATTATAATTTCCCCGCAAGATTTTATTTGAAAATAGCCGATCCACAAGCTCACAACGCGTCGCATCGCGACGCGTTGTGAGCTTGTAGATCTGCTATTTTTCAAATAGCTGATGTATATGTTAAAGTGCTCATGTGGCCCATCGTCGCTTCTTTTGGGCTGTTTTTCCTAGACCTGGTTGCTTGTTTCTCTCACATAATCTGGCAACACTGTTGAGGGCACTTACAAGTTTACGACTTTCCCCAAATCTTAATTATTGTGTTTTTCATCCGACTGCCTCAAGTCAAGACCTGATGATTTCCTGCCCACTGTTGGAATCTGAGTTGTTTTGTTCAACTTTGTTACACCTTTACTGTTCCCGGTCAAAAGGAACTGCCATTTTGACTAAAATGAATAGGTAAGACTCTATTCAGCAGATGGAAAACTCTCTCTCTCACACACACACACACACACACACACACACACACACACACACACACACACACACACACACACACACACACACACACACACACACACACACACACACACACACACACACACACACACACATCTAGACGGCTGGCCCCCCTGCAGTGACACACCGTAAAAATCGTCATCATACATCATTCAAAATCAAACGTTTTAGACAACCATGTACCACAGCAGGTCAAATTGCTCAATTAAGGCCACACAATGTGCCTTAATTGAGTTCACTGCTCGCAGTGGAGGCGAGACACCGCGGGTGTCGATTAGATGTAAATGTCCGGTTCAAAAGCCAATTGTGGAGGAAAACTTAATTGGTCTTGCAGCAATCAGATGAAAAACACTACATTTATGATTTTGAAAAAGTATTCAAAGTATTCAAGTGTTCTCTAATTGCGGAGCTTGACGTTAAGACAAGTTTATGAAGGGAGAAAGCTGGATTGTTCATGACGTTTTCACAAGATCAGAAATGTACTATGTTGAAGTAGGGAGCATACGATTCAAAAGGATATCATATAACACAGTGGTTCTCAACCTAATTTCAGGCCACGACCCCCCCAAATAATCATATTTGAACTGGGCAGTGTTGGGAAAGTTCACTTAAAATATGAACTAGTTCAAAGTTCAGTTCACAAATTTTAAAATGAACTAGTTCAAAGTTCAGTTCATAATTCAAAATTTTGAACTAAAGTTCATGGTTCAAAAAATGAACTAGTTCAGTTCTTTTTCGTTCTTTTTTTTCAATATATATTTTTAATCGCGATTAATCGCATGATTTGTGTAGTTAATCGCGCGATTAATCGCTTATTAATCGCATATTTTTATTGTCTCAAACTTGAATGATTAACTGAAAAGCAGTGCATTGTATTGTATTGTATATGGAGCAGGATGCATCCGAATCTATTATTTATTACTATACTTTTATTTTTTATCCAATACATTATAAAACCAATGTTATTTATTTAATTTTCTTATACATTATATCCTCTCTGGTGTACATACACAAAGCACCCTATATTTATTATTTCCAGTGGTGTAAAGTAACTAAGTACATTTATTCAAGTACTGTACTTAAGTACAATTTTGAGGTACTTTTACTTTACTAGAGTATTAGCAGTTTTCAGTACTTACTTACTTCTACTCTACATCTCAGAGGCAAATATTGTACTTATTTTTAATTATTTGAAAACTGAAGTTACTAGTTACTATGTAGATTTTGCAAATACATGAATCACTTCAGCCCTATTTAAGTTTTGGCTATTGGAAAATAGCCGATCTACAAGCTCACAACCTATACCTCTATGCTCACAACAGGTCACGGTGCGACACAGTGAGCTTGTAGATCTGCTATTTTCTAAAGATTTTCATTCATCTTGGTGGGAGGCCTACTTTTCTTGGACGCTTTTTTTCCTCTCTGCCAAAAATAGCAGATCTACAAGCTCACAACGCGTCGCGCTGCAACACGTTGTGAGCTTGTAGATCGGCTATTTTTGGCTTATGTTCCCCCCATCTGGGGTTCATGTGGTTAATACTAATGTAATGCATAATAATGTAATGGTGTTTTATTTTTTCATTCATCTTGGCTGGGGGCTTGTCAAAGTGAGTGTATGACACTGTTAACATCAAAAGCCAGGTGCAGAAGTCCACTTTTAATGCCAAAATAAAGTCGGGTCGGACGTCCAGACTACAATACGTTCATTCAGAGGTTCGGGGGCCGGGGCTACCGTCCTAAAGTCGGCTGTAGGCTACGGTGCACGACGCATCAGCCACGGTCCGGACATGTTGTTGTAACGTCCCAAACTCATTTCGCCGTTCCGCGGTGTTTACTTTATTAATTCAGCCCAGCTTCAAGTTAATTTTGTCGGCAGTGAAGCCAAGGAAACAACACCGATACTTTGGAAGAGACACAAGTCAACTTCCAAATGCTTGTGGCCGGGAAATGAGCTTCGCAGAGCGGATAAAGTGTCAGCTCTTCGCCCTGGCCGAGTGGCCGTAACTGTCTGTGCTGTTCACTAGCTGTCGCTGCAATGAGACTGTTCACTCGGAGTCGGTCTCCGCGCTGCGCACATGAATGTGAGACGCCGCCTTGCTTTTCTCTTTTTTTGGCTGATGGTGCGTTCAAGACGTCTCGGAAACACAGAATAGGATGAAATACAACATGACAAACCGATGTAACCATGGAATTTTGGGACACTCTTGAACGAAGTTTGAACGAAGAGAGAACGCCGTTCACAAACGCCAGAATGAACGCGTTCACAATAACGTTCATCTAGCGGATATACAGTACGTTCAGTTCACGTTCGCCCAAAATACGAACGAGTTCATGAACGATCGTTCATTGAACGCGTTCAGGCACAACACTGGAACTGGGGACCCCCAACCCTGACAAGCACATGGAATTGTAGGAGTTGAGGCGTTACATTTAGTTTGACTCTGTCCCACAGATAAATATTGTGAAAACAGCCGATGTACAAGCTTGGTTAGTTTCAATTTGTTTGCCTCCTTCTTATATTATTTGACAATTTGGCCAATGTTTGAACAGTTTTTATAGCATAGTTTGTTGATTACCTTTGATGCAGTAATGGCCTTTTTTTTCTCTTTTCTTTCATTCTGGGGTTTTCTTTTTCTTAAATTGTCACATCACTGTCATCTGGGGGACCCCCCCAAAATCACGTGGGGACCCACAGGTTGAGAACCACTAATAAAACGCACACACACACAAGTTCTAGACGGCTGGCCCCTGCAGTGCCACACCGTAAAAACCTTCGCCATACATCATAACGAAAATCAAACGTTTTAGACGACCGTGTACCACAGCGGGTCAAATTGCCCACTCAAGGCCAATCAATGTCCAGGAAGCACTTTGCGAGCAGTGGAGGCGAGACACCGCAGGTGTCGTTTAGGAGTATGGTTCAAAAACATAATTGGTCTAGCAGCAATCGGATGAAAAACACTATATTTAGGGTTTTGAAAAAGTAGCGTTCTCTAATTGCAGAGCTTGACGTCAAGGCAGGTTTATGAGCTGAGAAAGCTGGAGTGCTCACGAGTAGCACAAGATCAGAAATGTACTATGTTGAAGTAGAGAGCATAAGATTCAAAACTGTATCATAACGCGCGCGCACACACACACACACACACACACACACACACACACACACACACACACACACACACACACACACACACACACACACACACACACACACACACACACACACACACACACACACACACACACACACACATTCTGTAGGTAGTATGTACTTATAATGGTCTATGTTTTGAATTCGTTTTTACAATATTAATTTGCTTTTTCAGCGTCTCATTACATTACAGTCATTTAGCAGACGCTTTTATCCAAAGCGACTTACAATAAGTGCATTCAACATAGGTAGGGAACGAAACTACTAATCACCAGAGGTCGTAAGTGCATTTCCCGTAAAAACAAGCAACCAAGAGTATACCTAGCGCTAAGGTAAAAGTGCAATATATCAGCTATCTACTTTCATAAACACATGAGATAAAATAGCCAAATCAAATGAGCACGAGCTAATAGATCCAATACAACAATAGTTCCTACAACTAGTTAACAACAAGTAGGCCAGGCAAAGAGGAAGGGTAGTGTCTCATCTTTGAATATTCACTGGAGATACGCATGTTAACCACTGGCGGCTTAAACACCACTGTGTATTAGACAAATGACTTCAAACATGACATAGGAGTGTCTATGGGTTGCCCGTAGTGGATTGACACCCCAGGGAGAGGATATAATGAAATAAAGATGATTTCCAGGGAAGGCGCTTTCCTTTTAAATATAAATACATAAATAAATAGTTAGAATACCTGCAGTAAGAATAGTCAATAATCAATTTATTATATTATAGGGGTGGGCAGTGTTGCAATGCTGAATTGGAACGTGGTTGCACTGTGTTTTCAATGGCGTGACGCACACGTCGCGTAACACCTACACAACAGGTCACACAATGGACAATAGGCTCTATGCACAGCAGCCATATTGGAAAGAAATTGGGCCTCTTCTTACTGCCTTCACAGGTGTTACCAATGATACTAATGAAGGGCTCTGTTCCATTCTGGTCAGGGTGCTGATATCGTGCATGTTGGCTCACTAGAAACACTCCATTTTGGTTCCCAAATGGCCCCTTATGGTGGGTGTGTAACTCTGAGAGTGTACAAATGGAACCAAATGGACCCGTACCATTTGGTTCCATTTGTACACTCTCAGAGTTATGGGGGTCCTTGAAAATAAGACAACCACTATGCCACACTAAATGGAACAGAGCTTTAATTAGTATTATTGGTAACACCTGTGAAGGAAGTAAGGAAGGGGCCCAATTCATTCCCAATATGGCTGCTGTGCATGGAGCCTATTGATATGCATCTAGGCTCATTCCTATGTTCATTTACCTGGTGCGAGTCGGGAGCCTTTGTAAACTTTGCTGAGGCGTGAATTTAAAGTAGTTTTAAATCTATGCGTGTGCCTGCGCGTGCTCCTGGTCAAATAGGTTCCGGCACGCCGTGCAAGGCCGTCCCATGAGCAATGCAACCCTGGGGGTGGGCAACTTTGATGATGGAGACGAGGGCCACAATATTTCGACACTCACTCCAGAGGGCCACATTGCATATACTGTCGGGCCATTCTATGTCAACACGCAAAAGTAGCAGAAATAGCCAATCTACAAGCTCAAAACGGGTTGCAGTGTGACGTGTTTTGAGCTTGTAGATCTGCTATTTTTTTTTATTGGAATCCACATTTTTTTGTGCTATTTTGGAATTGGAATCCTGATTTATTTATTTTTTAATTTTAAATGCATTTAGTTATACTTATGTTAACTTTATGAACTTAAATACGAATACATTGGACATAAAACAGACAATAGCATTGTAATACTAGTCACTAAGCTACTGACACAGACTGAAGTAATTAAAGCAGGTCATGTTTGCATGTTTGGAATTGTAACAGCTGAAATCAATAATATATCAGTATTGCGATATCAACCTGCGGGACCGCATTAAGTGAAGGTGGGGGCCGCATGTGGCCCCCGGGCCGCCAGTTGCCCATGTATGGATTATAAACAATTATGAATAAAATAAATCAGCCGTGAGGGTCCATTTCGTGCCCTCTGGACCCGTTCTGTCGGGCAGCTTGCATCATCCAGCCATTAACAGCTCCGGCATCGTGTGTCTGTGCTCACATCTGCCACCGTGGCCGGAACTACAGTAAGGGAGGCCATGTTGCCGTGCAGCAGTTGCCATGGGAACCAGTCTCAGCCTCCAGCCACTGACTCACTATTCTACAATGCCATTTTAAAAAGGAACCCATCGAGTTATACTAGAGCCACGCGTTCATCAGGAGAGAATGCAAGTCAATACTGTGTTCTATTTTAAGCCGTTAAGACCCGGAACACGTCTGTCATTTTTTATTTCTTTCTTTGGCTATTCAAAAATAGCAGATCTACAAGCTCATAGCGCGGCACCGAGTGCTGCCGCTATGAGCTTGTAGATCTGCTGGTTTCTTTTTGAAAAATCTGTTGAAAAATCTCAAAAGTTGTGCAAATCTTTGGATATATACCGTGTATGTTTTTTTGAAGCAAACATTTGTAACTCAAACTTTGCTTCTGGGGGGGTCCCTGGAACAACATATTTTGAGATGGGGGTCCACGGCCAAATACATATCCTTTCGGGGTCCTTGACATGAAAAAGTTTGAGAACCACAGATTATAGCAACATATGTTTTTTTCAAAAAAGGATTTCAGAAGTAAACATTTGAGTCTTTATGTTCGCTTTAAAAAATACATATTCAAAGATTTGCACAATAAATGTTGCCGCTATGAGCTTGTATATCTGCTATTTTTGAAAAGCCATAGAAATCTAAAAATGCATGGGTTAGGTGCACGTACACACACACACACACACACACACACACACACACGCACAGGCACACGCAGGTACCTACCCGTGTGAGTCCATGGTGTTAGCAGCCCAGATGTCTGTCCCAAGGATGTCAAGTGAGCCCTCTCGATTACCGTTCTAGAAAAAAAAAGACAAGAAATATAAGATAAGTACATAATGCACACGCTTCCTGTGAGCTAGATCTATAGTACAAAGCTTTGTGCAGTGTGTGCGCACTGTATATCCTTCTGTCCCTATTTGGGTCGAGTTGCGACACATTGTGCGCTTGTAGATCAGCTATTATTTTTTTTTAACACACTAAGACCAAGAAAGCATCTGTCACTTTTAGGTTTTTAACCACTTCAACCATTATCTTAAACTTTGGCTATTCAAAAATAGCAGATCTACAAGCTCATAGCGCGGCACCGAGTGCCACGCTACGAGCTTGTCTACGTATATATTGGTCGGGCTCTATTCTCTTTCTCTGTACAACGTGTACAAAGATGTGTAGTAAACAGCATTTACTGTACCTGTACTTTGGTGGGGCCCTTGAACTGGTTGTTTCGGCCCCTGCTGCCGGAGCGCGACCCCGAGCCTGGTCTAGAACCTGAGCTGGGTCTGGAGCCCGTACTTTCGTTACTGCTGTGCTCCCATTCATCCTAGAGAGGAGGAGAAAGAACGCCAAATGAGTAAAATACATTATTTATCATTATTGTTGTGCTCCCTAAAAGGGAGCCAGGGAGAAAGAATGTCAATGGAGTAGGCCTGTAAAAAAATGTTACTTGACGTGTAATTGTCACACATTTGTTTTAATTGTGTTTTTGGCATTCGACATGGGAACATAATATCGTTGCTGTCCGGCAGAAACCAGCTAACTCCATTTCGACGCTATTGCATTTTTTCCCCCCATAAATCAGGGCCATTGAACACCCTTTACGACTGTGTGTTGGTAAAACAAATATTGAACCAATGAATGCGCTTCTGACAAAAGCAGCTAACTCCATTGGATCCTCAAACTTTCTGCTAAACCAGCTAACTCCACCAAAGGGGGGTGGAGTTAGCTGGTTTTGCTGACTCCAGGCTCCACCCCCCTTTGACCTCCAACCTCATTGTGAGCTTGGAGGTCCATTCAGCTGTTGATGATGAACAAAGCCTCCTAACTCCACTTGTTTTGTTTTTTGTTTTTTTTCATTTCCTGAAAAATGAACATTTTGGAGATAGCCGGTTCCTGCCGGACAGCAGAGATATGCTATTTAAACCAATTTGACTTGATTATTATGTTTTAAACATTTCATATGACGAGCATCGACCAAATGTGCTTCAAAATAAGAACAAAATGCAATGGTCGACGATGACACAAAATACAAATAATAAAGTGTGTGTTTAAATAACAAAACATTAAGACATGTAAAAGTGCAGGGACAAACAAAAGCGGTTTGTCTCAGGTTTGTTGCTCCATTAGGGCAGTGATTCTCAACCCTTTTCATTTCAAGGACCCCCAGTTCGATTTGCATTAGGCCATGGACCCCCATTTGATATGGATTTTTATCTCTGGGACCCCAATCTACTACACTGTGTGAATGTAACTCCATTAGGCTCCTTTTGTATACTCCAGTGAACTGTACACACACACACACGCACGCACACACGGCAGAGAACAGAAAAGGCATATTCCAAATCAATTGTACTGTATGTCCCTAGGCTTCAGCATGGAGATACACAGAGGTAGAAAGTATGCCACAGAGGTGGCATCAGCACCATGACGATGCAGTGGCAGTCACAGAGGAAAACTCATTCAATGTCACTGCATTCATCACTTTGAACCCCCCCCCACACACCCACACACACACACACACACACACACACACACACACACACACACACACACACACACACACACACACACACACACAATGAATAGACACAAATAAATGGATGAACCCTCACAAACTCAAATACACACACACACACATACACCACTATACTGTAATCACTATCAGCAATATTTCTAAACAAATCATTACCGGTGAGTGTGTTCGTTCATTCACTAAGGCACTGGTTGTGAGCACTGAGCTCTGAGCTTGTAGATCTGCTATTTTTGAAAAATCGTGAAAATGTGCACAAATCTTTGAATACATATATATATATATTATTTTAAACCAACAACTCAAATCTTTACTTCTGGGGGGTTCCTGGAACAAAATATTTTGAGATGGGGGTCGGCGGTCAAATACATATCAAAAGTTTGAGAACCACTGATATATATATCCCTAGGTGGGGTTGGCGAAAGGGCCTACTCTGTGTGGAGTTTGCATGTTCTCCCCGTGTCTCCAAGGGTAGTTAATACCCTCACAAAAACATGTAGTAATCCTGGTCACTATACTGCCTACCCCTGGTCAGCCGGGGCGCATGATGGAGGGGAAGGGAACTGGTTGGAATAACGTCCAGCCAGGGAAAATCCCCCCTGTCAGGTGACAAGAAGGTCAGTTGGCTCTCATGCATTGAAGGAGGCATGAGCTCGGCCCTGGCCTCCCTAGGCTGGTGGGGGGAGTGTAGTGCCCAGGATCACTTAGCAAATTGGCACCGGGTGAAAAAAAGGGTTACAAAATCGAGGGATAAAAATTATTAAAAAAAAGAGAACCACTGATATAGAAACATAAGTTTTTCACAATACTGTTGGGATTTAGAAGACATTTGTAGAATCGGCTTCAGGTCTTAATGGGTTAAGGCACTGGTTCTCAAAGGGGTCCTTGAGGGGGTTCCACGTGGTCCCCAGCAAAATGGTGGTTTAATACATATCAACGTGACAGGAAAATGTTTGAGAACCACTGCACTGGCATACGTTGTGAATCTCCCATGTTTGACAGTACGTTACGGCTACAGCTCTGTGTTCTCAAGACTGCCGTTTCCCTCTGCTGCACATGATTAGCGGTGTGCACGCACACGCACACGCGCACACACACACACATGAGCCTGAGGGACGACAGTCAGTCCAGTCCAGATGCCCACTCACACACACACACACACGCACACACACACTGCGGCAGAGCCAGAGAGCTACAGCACTGTCTGGAGAACCCCGATGAAAATGACTGTTCACTAGTAGAGCAGCACACGTTCTCAAAGCAGGGTCTGGGGGACCCCCGGGGTTCTTGCCCCCCCCCCCCCCAACACACAATATGGCATCAAAACCAGTTGAACCACTTTAGTCCTACAGTACATCGGCTATTTAAAAATAGCTGATTTAAACGCATGATCCGAGGCACTGATTGTTTTCTGATGGGGGTTCAAATCGTATTCATTTGGGGGTCCTTGACATGAAAAGGGTAGAGAGCCACCGCTGCAGATCACACGTGCATACGATACAGTACAATAAGTATAGGATACTGTTACAGGGTTTAACCCATTGAGACCTGAAGCCGATTCTACATGTGTCCTAAATCTCAACAGTTTTCTGAAAAACGTTTGTTTCTATATCAGTGGTGCTCAATCTTTTTCATGTCAAGGACCCCCAGAATTATATGTATTTGGCCGCGGACCCCCATCAAAATATTTTGTTCCAGGGACCCCCAGAAGCAACGATTTGAGTTAAAAATGTTCGCTTTAAAAATATATATATTCAAAGATTTGCACACATTTTCACGATTTTTCAAAAATAGCAGATCTACAAGCTCGTAGCGCGGCACTCGGTGCCGCGCTATGAGCTTGTAGATCTGCTATTTTTGAATAGCCCAAAGTGTAAAATAATGCTTTTTAGCTCAAATCTAAAAATGACACAGTTCCAGGGATAATACCTATAATTGGTCCTCACTAATGCTCATTATGATATGGTACCATTTTTGTCTACCCCGTCTGTGTCTCAGAGGCGGGCTGTGGACAGTTCAGAAACCCGTCTACCAGTGACTGGGATTCCGAGCTAATAGAAACTGCAGTCTTTCTATTCCTGGAAAGTTAGCATGCTATAATGGAAGTTGTTCTTGGCTGCTTTGATAAAAAAATATTGAAATCTTGTTGGGAAAAAAAAAGGTCTGCTAGACCATTTTATCATGAGCATTAGTGAGGACCAATTATATGAAGATAGGTTGAAAATGGTCGCCCTGTGGTTAAAGCAAAAATCTGTAAACATAATTAAAAGATATAGGGGCTAGAGAAGGAAACTAAAAAAACGTTTTACCGTTTTTATTCTTCTTCTAAGTTCTAAACAGGATTACGAGGGATAGGCAAGTCTGAGGTGGTGGGTTTTGAGGTTTTAACAGAAGTGTGGGGGCTGCTCTGATGTGGGCTGGGAGTGAGTTTATGTGACATCAAAAAGACATTGAACAAATACAGGACTGACCATAATAACCAGCATGTCATGCAGAGGTTCATTTTGACTCTGGCAAGCAGAGTGTTTCTGCAAACCTTTGCCACAGAATCACCACCATATGAGGCAATGACAGTTAGCTTAGCTCACTGTTTCTCAACGCCTGGCCCGGGGGCCCATAAGAGGTCCAAATGGACTCTTATGGGTCTGTCACTGTGATAGTGTACAAATGGAACCATTTTGTTTTTAATCATTGGGACCCTAATCTAACACAGAAAGGCTTCAGTTTTAATTTAACTCTGAGTGTTACCCTTACGGGGTCCATTTGGTAAGGGTCCATTTCGACCCCAGACCCTACATTGTGAACCGCTGGTGAGCTAAGCTAACCACTTAAGTCCTATTTTATACTTTGTCGTGTGACAATGACTGACTCGGTCATTGCACACACTCATTTAAACAATTTTGTCCACCTAAATTAATAAAGGTTTGCCAGAAGTTCATTTTTGAACTTGTTACAGCTACAGGGTTTGAGAGTGGGGTGAACTACCCCATGGATATACAGTATAAGCATACACAGAAACACACACAGTTACATACCGGTTTGGATGAGCCGCGTCCCCATGAAGACGACCAACTGCCATCTTTTCTGTCATTGCACTCGTCTGTCCACTGAGAGAGAGAGAGAGAGAGAGAGAGAGAGAGAGAGAGAGAGAGAGACGTAACAATATGAGCAAAATGTCACTTGAGTTGTGAATGTGGGTGGACGGTATAAACCAGGCGTTCTCAAACTTTTTCCATGTCAAGGACCCCCAAATTAATATGTATTTGGCTGCCGACCCCCCATCTGAAAATATTTTGTGCCAGGGGACCCCCATACAATATTATGTGTGTTGTTAAAATTTTTCAAAAAATATTTCAAATCTAGTGGTGGTCAGACCAAGTATGGTCTGGGGGACCCCCATGGGTCATTGAGAGGGTTCCAGGGGCTTCCCTAACAACTCTCACTCACAACACGTCGTGATGCGTTGTATATCGGCTATTTTGGGGGGGATAAATATTAAAAAACACAAATCTTCTCTTATGGGGGTCCCTACTGGCACACAATGTTTTCAGATGGAGTTCCACGGCCTAATACACATCAATATGAGGGTCCTTGACATGAAAATGTTTGAGAAGCACTGTTAAAACCAGTCGTTAAAACACATCTCCCCCCTAGAGAGATCTCTCATCTCTGACTACAGCTGCATTGTGATTTCCTCTGAGCCATTTAGTGAATGTACAGCTGGCACTGTAACCCCACGGGGTAAACTAACCCACTTACAGTTGCCCTGTGTATATATATATAACCTTTATTTAAAAGCTAGGGCGACGGGTAAGGGACGTCAGTTATTTACACACTACTCCTCCATATCTAGACAATATCAGTTGTTCTTTTATTTATTATCCTACATATAATTAAGGAAACCTCTGTGGACAGAACCTGTCTATTATGCCCAGTTCTCCAATTCCAGTTGCTCCTGCTGGAGCAATTGATCTGAATTTGCACACGGCCATTGACCATTAGCATATGCACCAAATAACGACGGCCGTTTTTGAGCGGTGTAGCCGCTCCTATAAGTGGGGTTGGGAATTCGTCTTTCCCTGTACTGTGATTGGCTGACTCTATTCAGACCCTTTGCTTTGATTGGCTAGCGAGACGCATGATGAAATAATAACCATTAAATATCACCACGCACTTCAAAAAATCTTTTTTTTTTTAAGTGATCACTGTGACGACCACTGTTGTTTCTAAATAACACCGCTCACTTCACACTGGGTGTGATTTTTTTTTTATGTAAACACCGGAGATTCGGAAATTCGGACTATGGGAGCTATCGTCGCCATGGTCACAGCCGTCGCCATGGTTATAGCCCCCCCAAGCTATGGGATGAATGATCAAACTGCGCACGGCCAGCTGCCAGACAGACAGAGAACGCTACAAACTTATAAAGGACTTTCATTTACGGCCCGTGTTCACACACACACACACACACACACACTGCATTTCATGAGCGGGAGGGGGCTTTGGATATCATGTTCCTGCCAAAAATGTATTAATTAATTCACCTGAATGGTGGTAATAGTTGCTACTACTACTTTGTTTATGGCTGTTCAGCAATACAAATGCAATGCATGTACACAGCGCATAACCCTAAATACTTTTGAGTGTGCATATTCCCGGACGGGTATGGACTAGTTATATGGAAATGACTTGAAAGGTTCTGAAAAAAGGTGGCTGTACAGGTAGCAGAATGGAATTGAAGCATCATAACATCACGAGTGGAGGAAGTTGCACGTGTACATCAGGGTTTCCGTTAGCCGGTATTTACCGGCCATTGACCGATGAAATGTTTAATTGGCCGTTAAGTATAAACATCACCGGCCACCGTGGGCCGATTGGGAAAATGCTGTTATTAGGCTATTTTATCATTTAAGCCTATTATTAATATTATTTGGATAAAGTAACAACATTGCATGATTGCAATACGTAGTTTACAACCACAAAACCTATCATAATAGTTTAATTCCCGACAGCCTGCTGCTGCTGTGCCGCACAGTGCGCTGCAGTTATCGGAAAGAACAGCCTATTCGTCGCACGATGGTGTCGCGCGTTGAACATATCAGACCTACAAGCTCACAACGTGTCGCAAGGCGCCGCGTTGTGAGCTTGTATGTCTGCTATTTTTTGATACGCAACAACACCGTCATACGGCGGCTGAGTGCGCGGGTCTGGTTCGCTCGGGTGTTATGATAACAGAACTGGGTTCCGAGGTGATAGAATCTGAACCAAGGACTCAATAGGCTCTATGCACAGCAGCCATTTTGGAGAAAAATTGGGCCTCTTCTGACTTCCTTCACAGGTGTTACCAATGATACTAATGAAGGCTCTGTTCCGTTCTGGTCAAACAGAGTCAGGGTGCTGATATTGTGCATGTTGGCTCACTAGAAATACTAGTGGGTCTCAAGGTGTGGTCCAGGGACCCTCATGGTTCCTTGAGAGGGTGTAACTCTGAGAGTGTACAAATGGAACCAAATGGACCCTCCCGGGTCCATTTGGTTCCATTTGTACACTCTCAGAGTTATGGGGGTCCTTGAAATTAAAACGTTTGAGAACCACTGTGCTACACTAAATGGAACAGAGCCTTCATTAGTGTCATTGGTAACACCTGTGAAGGAAGCAAGGAAGGGGCCCAGTTTCTGTCCAATATGGCTGCTGTGCATAGAGCCTATTGACTATAATAAAACACAGGGACCCGAACTCAAACTGTACAGGCTCACTATGGGCCCTCTCAACCAACCTATCCTGACCAGTACTATGGTCAGGGGAGGCCCGCTTATGGAACCCCCTACTGAAATAGTACCGGGGTTCGGGGTCAAACTCCACGGTTGTGAGGGTTAAGAAAAAAAACATTCAAAACGTATGCTTGTTGCTTAGAGCATGCATGAACCATGTATTCATGCATTAGACAAATAGAGAGAACGGTGATACTGGCAGGTGGAACATGTAGTTATCACTGTGACCCCAGTGATAGTGTATTTCCTGTCTGCATGGTAAGAGAGAGACACTGTGAGCTTAATCTTCCTGGAACAAAGAGTTTGCAGGAAGGCACTTAACCACAGCTATCGAACTTGCCACGCTGTGCAAAGGGCACGTTGCAAAAGTAATAAGAGTAAATTGTAGAAGAGTAGTTTTTGTCTCATTGCAACATAATAACCAAATAAGGGAGTTGCATCCATCCTGACCAGACATTATAAAAGAGGTTGCGCCCAAAAGCGGGCATTTCTCTTGGAATACCTTGTGATAACTATCTGAGCAGTTCTTGCATTTTCCCTCTTTCCTATGTTTTGTATTTTCATCCTTTATTAATAATAAAAAGCCCTATTTACTAGGGTAAAAAAAAAAGTTTTGTCACGCTCCATTCTTGATCAAAAGCCATCTGCAGTTTCCCATCGCTTGTAGGATTACGACTGCTGGGTGAGTCTTGAATGTGTTTTCTTGATCGCATAGCCAAATGTCTAATCTGGTGTCATTGGGTCGCGCGTCAACCGTCTGTGTGTGTCCAGGTCTGAGAGATGAACGGAGGCCGAGCGAGGGTCTCACGGTGTCTCTGATGGACTGGCAGGGACACTGAAGTTAAACAGAGGTTGAGTGAGATGACATTGGCTGAACTAAAGCCTGATTACTGATTCACTGAGCGTGGTCTGTGTTGGTGTCCTAACATCAGCGGGGAACGGGGAATGTGCGCCTGTGTGCACACGTTTCACAGGTGCAGGAAACCAGTTCATCTGAGTGTGACGGACGGGGTTCTGTTTACTTCCATGTGTGAAGTCACTCTACTCGAAGTTACTCAGTCTATAAACAGTCAGACAGGGGTAGAATATAAAACAGTTGATGCAGAGATGTTTTATTTGGTTTTGCTATTATAATATAATTCCATATAAATACATACAGCTAATTCAACCGAAACTAGGGATCGACCGATTAGCAGTGATCAAAGAGGCCGAAAGAACCAATAAAAAAAATCATTCATTTAAAAAAAAAAAATCAATATTTATCACCTCGAAAAACTTTTTATATTGTAAATATAGCTCCTACATTTAACAGAATTTCTTATACATTGAACAGAAATGTTAAATGATAAACAATATAGGTCCTGAAATGTTTTGTTCAATCAAATGCAGCATTATAATTAGCTCCCACTTGCATTCAGCAGCACCATGGTGTCACGCCTGTAGAACTATGTGACCATAGGTGTCACTCTCTCAGGAGTTTCATACGAGACATATCCTAGGGTAACACATTACTACGGGTCACGTGTTTCAATATAACACCCACGGAAAAATCAGCGCGTTTTTGCGACCTAGCCTGGTTAACAAGGGGGGGATTCGTGGCGGGGCGCCCAGTCGGCATCTCAGGTGCTGTGACACGGCCGCTCAGAGCAGCAGCCAAACTAGCAACTTCTGCTGTGTCATTATCTGTGGTTGGTAGAGTGCGGCTTCTCGGTTATAGCGCTGACCCACGATCCTTTAACAGTTTTGCATATTAAGGTTGAATGAGATGTGAAGCCCCAAAAAACATATACTCATTTGTTTATACTGAGTGACGGAGTCGTGTAAGCAGTTCACTCACGGCCACTTTATTCGGTTCTTTTTTGAAAGAAACGCAGTGCTAACGTAACGAGGTGTAATCATCAGTTGGGTGCATGTATCTGCAAACATGCTTGTGACACTAATTATAATATGGCCGATTAATTTATTCTTTGGCGGGTAAGATATAATCCTGTCGGTCAAGGTGGCCGGCCCAAAAAGTGCCTAGCGGAAACGGGAGCGTTTCTTGGGTTAAATATGAAATGAAATGTAAGTAGCCTTGGGAACCCACGTGTGTGTGAGCCGTGTCGCATGAAGAAGCTTGTAGCTGAAGGTTCAAAAACAGATTTCCGAAATGTATAGCTTCACATGTTTTGCATATCACAACTTGAGAGACCAAAGGCTGGACTAAAAATAGATCAGCGATTCCCACACAGATCAGCGATTCCACCAGTAAAAGGCAGTAAATGCATCCGAGTGCCTCCTTTCTTACCTCTGCAACAATTTGAATACAAGATTAATATTAAAAAGTTACTGCAAAAAAAAGGGTTAGAGTATTTTTTTTCTTTAAAACCTTGACAAATCTGTTTTCATTGTGATACGTTATTTTGTGTTGTATTTCTATTGAGCCAAGCAATCAATTGCTTGGCTCCCTCCCGTGTTAAGTGGTCAGATGGGTGGGCCGCAAACAGTGGTGTAAAGTAACTAAGTACACATACTCAAGTAAAATTTTGAGGTATTTTTACTTTACCGGAGTATTTCCAATTTTCAGTACTTTTACTTCTACTCCACTACATCTCAGAGGCAAATATTGTACTTTTACTCCACTACAATTATTTGAAAACTTTAGTTCGTAGTTACTTTGCGATTATCAATTATTATATTATAAAACATACATTAACCACTTCAGCCCTATTTTATACACAGGCCATTTGAAAATAGCCGATCTACAAGCTCACAACGCGTCGCATCGCGACGCGTTGTGAGCTTGTAGATCTGCTATTTTCAAACATTTTAGTACTTTTACTTTTGGTACTTTCACCCATTAAGACCTGGAACGCATCTGTGTCAGTTTAGATTTCTTTGGCTATTCAAAAATAGCAGATATACAAGCTCATAGCGCGGCACCGAGTGCCGCGCTATGAGCTTGTAGATCTGCTATTTCTTTTTAAATCGTGAAAAAATAACTATATATATATTTTTTTTAATTGTTAGGATTTAGAAAACATTTTTAGAATCGCCTCAGGTCTTAAAGGGTTAAGTACATTCTGATACCAATACTTTTGTACTTTAACCCATTAAGACCTGGAACTGTGTCATTTTTATATTTGAGCTAAAAAGTATTATTTTATACTTTGGGCTATTCAAAAATAGCAGACATACAAGCTCATAGCGCGGCACCGAGTGCCGCGCTATGAGCTTGTAGATCTGCTATTTTTGAGAAAATGTGAAAATGTGTGCAAATCTTTGAATATATATATTTTCAAAGCGAACATTTTTAACTCAAATCGTTGCTTCTGGGGGTCCCTGGAACAGCCAAATACATATCATTTTGGGGGTCCTTGACATGAAAAAGCTTGAGAACCACTGATACAGAAACATACATTTTTCAGAATACTGTTGGGATTTAGGAGACATGTAGAATCGGCTTCAGGTCTCAATGGGTTAAAACATAGACATAGACCACGGCATGGGACTGTAACAACGCGGTACAGCATGCTGACCTGTGGCATCTTGCTGCCGTTGTCCTCCTCCGGCTCGCCATCGGCCTTGTCTCCCAGCAGGCCTTGCACCTGGTACTCCAGGACGTAGCTGTCGATGAAGCGCTCCAGCTCCTCGATCTCCTGGGAGCGCGAGCTGCCCGCCTCGGACGACGCCGACGCCACCGATGAGTTCTCCATGGCAACCAACCAGCCCTGTGAGGATGATGATGATGGGGGAGAACAAAGAAATACGTTAGTTACTGAATTGAACAAAAGAAACACCCTTGCGTTTCAGTCTTTATTGAAAAAGATAATTAGAGGGATAGTTCACCCCAAAAATAGCTTTTTTTCTATCGATTAGGCACCCCCATGGAGACTTGAATTCAAGGGTATTTTTTTAGTTTTTGTCGCATTCCTAAGCCAAACATTTGATGGCCAGCCGACCGGTAGGCAGCGGTTCCGGTGGGAGACACAAACGAGACTCTTTGTGTCTCCTACCGGAACCGCCGCCGGTCTTCATTTTCCATGGGGTGACTAGTCGATAGGAAAAAAAAGTCATTTTGGGGTGAACTGTCCCTTTAATCCTTGGCTTTAACGAAACCTATTAAAACGATGTCAATTGTGATATTGCTCCATCCGTCACATTGTAAAATGAATTCTCTGGTATACATTACAGCACCCGCTTAAAAAGGGGGATGAAAGTGATATTTTGCTGTTAAAATAAGTGTCAAATAGCTCTATGTTCATTTATATAAAGTCGTTGCTCAATGTCTCTCCGTCTCAAGCTCCTAAACCGAAAATCTCCTGATTGGGACAAAATTGGTATAGAGCTTTATCTTTTAAAAAAAACCTTTTTTACATATCACCTTAACACCACTTTAACCAGCAATGATAGCATGACCAGTGAGGTATAGGCTTAGGCTGTGTCTCCACACCCCACCAGTAGGGGAAGCAGTGGGTTGTTCACATCTCACTTGGGTCAGTGGGGCACAACTAGTATATGAACATCCATTCCACCAGTTCTGTCTCGCACGTCACTGCTGCCATTCTGCCGTTCCGAAACGCATTCAATCATTCATTTTCATCCGCGTGTCCTCGACGTCTCGATAGGCTCTATGCACAGCAGCCACAACGGAAAGAAATTGGGCCTCTTCTTACTTCCTTCACAGGTGTTACCAATGACACTAATGAAGGCTCTGTTCCATTCTGGTCAGGGTGCTGATAACGTGCATGTTGGCTCACTAGAAACACTCCATTCTGGTTCCCAAATGGCCCCTTATGGTGGGTGTGTAACTCTGAGAGTGTACAAACGGAACCAAATGGACCCGTAAGGGTCCATTTGGTTCCATTTGTACACTCTCAGAGTTACGGGGGGTCCTTGAAGATAAGACACCCACTACGCCACACTAAATGGAACAGAGCCTTAATTAGTATCATTGGTAACACCTGTGAAGGAAGCAAGGAAGGGGCTCCAATTCATTCCCAATATGGCTGCTGTGCATGGAGTCTATCCCCCATCGCATTTGTGAGTTTTTTTCCACCTCTCCTCCCCGCACGCAGCTCTGTGCTGATCACGTGACCCCCGCAGCCAACAAGCCTGTTGCTGCTAAGCTCCTTTACCATCCAATGCTTGATCACCAGCCATGCAAAGAGGATTTAAGCATGGAGACAGAGTAGTAGTAGGATGATGGTGCACTGCTGAGCGCTGGGGACTCAGTCACTGGGGAGTCACTGGGTTTTTGTAGCCTACTACTTTGTTTCTCAAAGTGGGGTTCCTTGGGGGGGATACCAGGGGGTCCCCAGCTAAATGAGTTAATAAAGCCTCCCAATCGTTTTAATCCCTTTATCCAATATTTTATAATTTGGCTATTCAAAAATAGCAGATATACAAGCTCGGTGCCGCGCTACGAGCTTGTACATCTGCTATTTTTGAAAAATCTTGCAAACGTGTGCGAATCTTTACTTCTTTCTTTTTTTTTTAAAAGGCGTTTTTACACATTTTTAACACAAATCTTTGCTTCTGGGGGTCCCTGGTCCCACGACATGTTTTCAGGTGGGGGTCCGCGGCAACATACATATCAATTTGGGGGTCCTTGGAGACGAACAAGTTTGAGAACCATTGGCCTACTATACCAGAGAGATTACGACTTGTGGGCCGGGAGGGTATTTGCGACTGGGCCTCCGAAATAATTGGCAAACTATTTGTAATGATAATAGAAAATTAATATTTGAAAAATAATAATGTTAACAAATGACATGGTGCGTTTTTCTTTAAAAACCTTGAAAAATGTGTCGTCATTGTGGGATAGAAACTTAAGTATACCACGTTAGTTCCGCTGATAAAAACCGGGAACACAATCGATTCATTGATCATTAGTATAAACCATGCTCTGAAAATGCACGCGGGCCCACCCATATGACATCTTAACCCATTAAGACCTGAAGCCGATTCTACATGTCTCCTAAATCTCAACATTATTCTGAAAAACGTATGTTTCTATATCAGTGCTGCTCAATCTTTTTCATGTCAAGGACCCCCAAAATTATGTGTATTTGGCCGCAGAACCCCATCAAAATATGTTGTTCCAGGGACCCCCCAGAAGCAAAGATTTGAGTTAAAAATGTTCGCTTTAAAAATATATATATTCAAAGATATATTCAAAGATTTGCACACATTTTCACGATTTTTCAAAAATAGCAGATCTACAAGCTCGTAGCGCGGCACTCGGTGCCGCGCTATGAGCTTGTATATCTGCTATTTTTGAATAGCCCAAAGTGTAAAATAATGCTTTTTAGCACAAATCTAAAAATGACACAGTTCCAGGTCTTCATGGGTTAACACGGCGGCCGAATTAGTGGTCAGGTGGGTGGGCCGTGAATGCTTTCAAGATTTTCAAGCAGGCCCCCGATCCTGAAAAGAAAATAGCTGATCTAGAAGCTCACAACGTGTTTGCATCGTGATTCGTGACACATTGTGTGAGCTTGTAGGTCGGCCACACACACAACGGACAAAGTATAAATCAGGCTTAAACCACTAAAAACCGGGAAAGAACAGTCTTTTTAGATTTTAGCATTGGCTATTCAAAAATAGTTGATACAAGCTCACAGCGCATCACTTCGAAACGTATGTTTCTATATCAGTGGTGCTCAATCTTTTTCAATGTCAAGGACCCCCAAAATGATATGTATTTGGCCGCCGACCCCCATCTCAAAATATGTTGTTCCATGGACCCCCAGAAGTAAAGAATAGAGTTAAAAATGTTGGCTTTAAATAATATATATTCAAAGATTTTGCACACATTTTCACGATTTTTCAAAAATAGCAGATCTACAAGCTCGTATTGAGCTTGTATATCTGCTATTTGTCAAAGTGTCTGCCAAAGTGTTAAATAATGTTTTTTAGTTCAAATGAAAAAGTGACACAGATGCGTTCCAGGTCTAAATGACTATAATGTCTTTGTTTTGGCCACTGGCCCATTCTGAGGTCATGACGACGACTAAAAAGGTGCTGCATCACAATAAGTACTTGGATTAGGGCTGTTTAAAAAACAGAAAAGGGTACTATTTGTGTACTATACTTCCATTCACGCAATAAGTCTCGTTCCCGACACGGTTTCTGGCAACGGCCAATCCGCTGACTCCATCAACTTCTGTATAAATCACCAGCTAAGCTAGATTGTCCTCTCTTACTTTGCTCTTGTTTGTTGGTGAAGTCAATTGTATTTATAGTATACAACACATTTACTAAAAGGAATATACACACAGATGTAATACTGTATAACAAACTTAGCCCTGTTCCGGTTATTTAAGTGACTACACTTAAAAAATGCTCTGCTCTCCAATGTGATATTTCAGTCACTCTTTGTGCACATTCAGGCACACACAGGCACACACACACACACACACACACACACACACACACACACACACACACACACACACACACACACACACACACACACACACACACACACACACACACACACACACACACACACACACACACACACACACACACACACACACACACACACACACACACACACACACACACACACACACCCGCAATAGCTGGCCAATAGGCTCTATGCACAGCAGCCATATTATCACATCCTTCACAGGTGTTACCAATGATACTAATGAAGGCTCTATTCAATTTAGTGTAGCACAGTAGTTCTCAGACTTTTTAAATTTCCACGACCCCCATAACTCTGAGTGTCCAAATGGAACCAAATGGACCCGTAAGGGTCCATTTTTGTACACTCTCAGAGTTACACATCCGTAAAGGGCCATTTGGAACCCAATTTTAGACCCACTGGTGTAGCAGAGTGCAGCAGAGTATAGTTTGACTCACTCAGAGATACTGATGTTCATGTTCAAACTAATCAAACTAAATGTAATGTGCGCCACTGTTATACAACAAAGTATAAAACAGGTCTTAAGTGGTTAATCATACGTGGTTAATGCATAAAAGAATCACTTCAGACATATTTCACGTCGATTGGTTGATATACTGCATAATCTTTTTTTAACCCATTGAGACCTGAAGCCGATTCTACATGTCTCCTAAATCTCAACAGTATTCTGAAAAACGTATGTTTCTATATCAGTGGTGCTCAATCTTTTTCATGTCAAGGACCCCCAGAATGATATGTATTTGACCGCGGACCCCCATCAAAATATGTTGTTCCAGGGACCCCCAGAAGCAAAGAATAGAGTTAAAATTTTTCGCTTTAAAAATATATGTATTCAAAGATTTGCACACATTTTCACGATTTTTCAAAAATAGCAGATCTACAAGCTCATAGCGCGGCACTCGGTGCCGCGCTATGAGCTTGTATATCTGCTATTTTTGAATAGCCCAAAGTGTAACATAATGCTTTTTAGCTCAAATCTAAAAATGACACAGTTCCAGGTATTTAATGGGTTAAATAAAACAAAAAACATGCTTCTTGATTTTCGGATTAATCAAAAAAAGTGTAGAATAGAATATCAATAGAATAATCACTAAGAAAATGATTGAGAGTTGCAGCCCTAATATCAGGAAGTCTGCCTTGCTGTTCCAGGTTAGACAAAAAACACTACAAACTGGCTCAAAACAGCTGAAAGCTGTACAGCTAAAGCTCACACTTATCTCTGCCAAAACAATGAAACAAATACATTAACTTTAAATCAAATACTTTCATCAATCATGTGTGTACACAGTGTAAAAGCGATGTTACAGCAGTTAGTAACAGTCAAATAATTTGACTGGATAAGAGACGTTCTATCCCGTGAGTGCTGACACAGCAGAACGGCACTAGATCTTCAAAAAGCCAGCAGCACAGTGGATGCAGTGCTGTAGTAATTGATGTCAGCATGGTTGTGATTATCTTCAGCACTCTGACTGCAGCCTAATGTCACAATCACAGCCGTGGCGACTGGTGATTCGGTAAAACAGCATTTCCTCTCGTGTCCCATTGCTTAAAAGGGATATTTCACTTTCAAACATGTCTGGGGCCAGGATTTTTTGATTACTTTCATTAATTGTATATATTATTATTTTTTAACCCATTAAGACCTGGAACGCATCTGTGTCATTTCTTGATTTGAGCTAAAAAAAAACATTATTTTACACTTTGGCTATTCAAAAATAGCAGATATACAAGCTCGTAGCGCGGCACCGAGTGCCGCGCTACGAGCTTGTAGATCTGCTGTTTTTGAAAAATCGTCAAAATGTGTGCAAATCTTGGAATATATATTGTTTTAAAGCGAACATTTGTTACTCAAATCTTTGCTTCTGGGGGTCCCTGGAACAACATATTTTGAGATGGGGGTCGGTGGCCAAATACATATCATTTTGCTGTCCTTGACATGAAAGTTTGAAAACCACTGACATAGAAACATGAGTTTTTTCAAAAAACTGTTTAGAAGACATTTGTAGAATCGGCTTCAGGTCTTAATGGGTTCATAAATCATAAATGAAAAAAGTAATTGAAAGAATACTAGCCCCTCACGTATTAGGAGGATAGTATGAGTCACCAGAACCAAAGACGGGTGTTTTCGATGAATCCATCATGGTTAAAATGGAGTTTGAAGTTAGGTTTTGTATAGGAAGAGGGCGTGTCTGATAAAATGAATATCAAATATCTAGATACTGAATCAAGCAACTTAAAAACTGCCTGGCGTGTTCACTAAAGCCTGATTAGACGTTTGAAATGACCCCAAACATGTTTGAAAAAGAAATATCCCTTTAACCCATTAAGACCTAAGGCCGATTCTACAAACGCCTTCAAAACCAGTTCTCAGCGTTTTCCTGCCAAGCGGGCCCCCCCCTCCGGCAATTGCACCTGGCAGATTTTTTTTGCCCTGGGAGGTAAACTGGAGCTGAATGTTTGATGGAATGTATTGAAGTCAATGAGAGCTGTGTGGACAAGCGGATGAAAATACACCGTCTTTGAATGATTGCAACCTTTGTAAAATAATCGGTTCAGGAAAATAAAAGACAACACATCACACAGACACTGATTTCTGATGTCTTGTTTTTCAATGTGGACACTATGTACATTTATGTAGGTATCTAAAGAGCACGGAGTACGTTTCTGACTATGCAGTAAGTATGGACTGTCATCGCAAGACTGTTGACCAATAGGCTCTATTCACAGCAGCCATATTATGAAGACATTCACAGGTGTTGCCAATGATACTAATGAAGGCTCTGTTCCATTCTGGTCAAACAGAGTCAGGGTGCTGATATTGTGCATGTTGGCTCACTGGAAACACTCTGCTACACCAGTGGGTCTAAAGTTGGGGTCCAGGGACCCTCATGGGCTTCCAAATAGCCCCTTACGGGTGTGTAACTCTGAGAGTGTACATTTGTACACTCTCAGAGTTATGGTGGTCGTGGAAACCACTGTGCTAGACTAAATGGAACAGAGCCTTCATTAGTATCATTGGTAACACCTGTGAAGGAAGTGATAATATGGCTGCTGTGCATAGAGCCTATTCTTGCGACGACAGCCCATACTAACCCAGTCAGAGACATACTCTGTGATCTTTAAATACCTCAGCAAAATGACATAAACGTGCAGTCGTGCACGTCAAAACAAGAGAACAAAAAAACAACAAGTCTTTATATCAGCTGACAAAGGTTGCAATCATCAAAACGATATTGTTTGTTCATAAGCTGGTCCAGCCGGCTCTCAATGACTTGAATGACAATGAATTCCATCGAACCTCTGGCTCCAGTTTGCCTCGCACTCCCAGTGCATCAATGGCGCCATGGTGTCGATCGTTTCCCTTCCTTCTTTACGCAGCCTTGCTGAGCAACTCTCAGTTATATCAAGCCCACACCATTATTATTACTACATCAATATTCCCAACAAACAGACACGTTTTCAGTAATCCAACAAATGCAAGATTAGCCAAATTAAACAACAATACAGGACCATGTGATTCATTCGGATGTCCTATAAGTGACCTTTACATGTAGTAGACTACTACTGCCGGAGGGGAAACTGCTGCCAATAACTATTGACCAGTTCACAAATACAACCGCGATCCTATTTCTCGGTCTGACAGCCTCTGTGTGTGTGAGTGTGAGTGTGAGTGTGTGTGTGTGTGTGTGTGTGTGTGTGTGTGTGTGTGTGTGTGTGTGTGTGTGTGCCCTTCAGCATCTATACGACACTTTCAGAATATCAGTCAACTCACTGAGCTGGACAAACCAGTAAATCCCAAGGGTTGGACATTTAAGGTCAACCTAAAATGACGTGATTAACACATGCAAATAAACACGGCCTAAGTTGCAATTACAGGCATGACCCCGTTATGTGTTGGAGATGGGACTAGAATGCCCCTCTATTTTTAGCTTAGTTTCACAGATAAATAAAAAGCACATCACACAGCATCAAGGATAAAAACTAAAGAAAGATTGTGTGAGAAACAGTAAAAGAGCTTAAAAGGGATAAAAAGGTATGCCAGAAACAATCAGAGAGCATAAAAAGATAAGGTTAGAAAAACAAGATTGTCAAGGACAAAAATATGTATGAATATTAATAATATCGAACCAAATATTTACATCCATATCCTCTATATGTGTGCGGCAGCCTTATCTCTTAAAGCTGCTACACTCGCTGTGTGTGAACACCTAGCCTAAAGGCCTCACTCACATCATCACTTAATCACTTCATTTGAGCTAAAAAGCATTATTTTACACTTTGGCTATTCAAAAATAGCAGATATACAAGCTCGTAGCGCGGCACTCGGTGCCGCGCTACGAGCTTGTAGATCTGCTATTTTCGAAAAATCGTGACAATGTGCGCAAATCTTTGAATATATATTGTTTAAAGTGAACATTTTCTTCTGGGGGGGTCCCTGGAACGAAACATTTTGAGATGGCGGCCAAATACATATCATTTTGGGGGTCCTTGACATGAAACGGTTTGCGCACCACTGATATAGAAACATACGTTTTTTTCAGATTACTGTTGGGATTTAGAAGACATGTGTAGAATCGGCTTCAGGTCTTAATGGGTTAATACAGTGAGGCAGAGAGATGGAGCGACCTTGTAGATGTTTACAGTCATCTAAAAGACAAAGTGAATGTCACTTCTCTTCTCTCTCCCTGTTTCCTGTCTCTCTTTCACCACCAAAAATATCTCGAAAATAAGAATGCTAGCCATCATGGATTGTGTGACAGGATATGACATCATTCGTGCCTTTTGCGTGTTCAGCGGGAGTCGGACCACACACAAACACACACACACACACACACACACACACCCGCACCCACACCCACACACACACACACACACACACACACACACTTTATGCCAATCCAGCCCTAACCTGGTCAATCCAGCCTTCTTTCAGCTTAATAATACAAGAGTTAAATCTTGTGGCCATATAGCATGCTAGAAGAAAATAGAAGTAGATGAACAAAAGTTTGATGCACCAGAGTGCCATCGTGAATAATAGTTATGTAGGCTAATATCCTAGTACTAGCACTATGATTTAGTGCAGGAAAATGTTAATGTTTTGTGTGCTTAGTTTTTAGCCTATTAAGTAGTTATTCTCTTAATAAAGTTGTTTCTTTCGTTCCGTTTTTGTAAAGTGATTTTGAGTACAGAGAAAAGCGCTACATAAATTGGATGTGTTATAATTATTACGATGCAAAACAAAAGGAATACCAAACACCGGTGGCTCCACTAGTTAAGAGCACAAACCACCTCAATGGAAAGAGAACTTTGATCTCACATGATTACCTGGTTAAAATAAAAAATACAATAAACAAACACTGCAGGGTACACAGGTACACAGTACACAGACAACGAGAGAAAGAGTAAAAATGCATCACGTTCTAAAAGCCTATCTCTGCCTTTGTGTGGCATGGGACACTGCGCTGCAATTTCACGTGGAGTGCGTGTGGCTGTGTAGCACGGCTGTAGCCAGTGTTGCCAGATTCTGCGAGAGAAACAAGCAAGCGGGTCTAGGAAAGCCAGCCCAAAAGAAGCGACCATAGGCCGACATGAGGGCTTTAACATGTACATCAGCTGTTTGAAAATAGCAGATCTACAAGCTCACAACGCGTCGCGATGCGACGCGTTGTGAGCTTGTAGATCGGCTATTTTCAAATCAAATCGCGCGGGGAAATTATAGTAAGCAGATCTGGCAACCCTGACTGTAGCCATGTGGCTGACCAGAACATGAGTCAAGCCCTCCTTTCTGTGTCCCTCCCTCCACTCCTCCCGTTTCCTTATAAGTCCTGACTGCCGTCAGGGAGGGTACGGAAAAGGAGGGGACACACGGAACCACATGTTCTACATCTACACCATGACACGCACCTCAGAGCAGTGGTTCTCAAACATTTCCAATGTCAAGGACCCCAAAAATTGATATGTATTTGGCCACGGAGGTGCGGACACGTCCCCCATCTGAAACGATTTTGTGCCAGTACAGGGAACCCAATGAGAGATTTGGGTTGTACTTCATTTTATTTTTATTTATTCCAATTCGAAATTGTTCAAAAATAGCCGATCTACAAGCTCGTAGCGTGGCACCGAGTGCCACGCTACAAGCTTGTAGATCTGCTATTTTTGAAAAATCAAGAAAATGTGTGCAAATTAATATATATATATTATTTTCAAGCGAACATTTTTAACTCAAATCTTTGCTTCTGGGGGGTCCTTGAAACTAAATATTTTCATATGGGGGTCGGCGGCCAAATGCATGTCATTTTGGGGGTCCTTGACATGAAAAGGTTTGAGAACCACTGATATAGAAACACACGTTTTTCAGAAAACTGTTGGGCTTTAGAAGACATAAGTAAGAATCGGCCTCAAGTCTTAATGGGTTAACATAAAATAGCATGATTAAAGTGGTTAAACTGTTTTAGATTGTGTTATATTAACACCTGGGGACCCCTGGCCTGGAACCCTCTGAAGGACCCCTGGGGGTCCCTCAGACTCCACCTTGAGAACCACTGCCATAGACGAACTGGGAGGCAAACTGGAGGCGGAAGTTTGGTGGAATGCATTGAAGTCAGTGAGAGTGACAGTGACAGTAGACACGCTTATGAAAAAAACAATGTTTCTTAATGATGGCGATCTTTATCTGATGATCGGTTCATGAGAATAAAAGACATACAGTATCAAACACTGTTTAAAAGATCTTTAGCTTCACCAATTGACAGTCTGGTGAAGACAGCCCAGTCAGCGAACAGAAAATAAACGTCTTCTCTTTTATTTTCCTGAACCGATTATTTAACAAAGGTCGCAATGATTCAAAGATAGTGTTTATTCATAAGCTTGTCCAACCCGCTCTCAATGCATATTGGTTGAGCTGAGAATCTATTGACAAGTAGCCTGAGAGAACGAGAGCAATCCATGGTCTCGAAGGGCGGATCCAAACCCAGGCGCCCGGAGCAAGGCGCGTCCTCCGATTGCTTCACCAATCTATGTCCCCGCCTCCCCTCCCCCCGCCCCCCTCCTACTCCCCTCCCCCCACCTGATTCGGATGCTATCAATGCATAGAATGGGAGATTATCACGTTCTATCAGACCATTGAATGGGCGAAGTAGGCGACCTACCGTCTACCCCGCGATTTATCAGACCATTCAGTGGGCGTAATCAGGAGCTACTGACCTACCGACGGAGATGACTTAAATACTTTAGTTTCGGTTTTGGTTTTGGTTGTTTCGGTTTCGGACCATGACGGAGGCGCGCAGTCTCAGGCGAGGTGGAGCCCCGCGACGGGCCACCGAAGGAGCTAAGGCGACTGAGTTGCCGTCCGGAGCGGTGCGACCCTCGCCTGTGCCTACTCAGCGCCGTTCGAGTTATGTACCGATATGGACAGAATCGTAAATATTGTTGTGGGGACTGCTCCGCCTCCGTCGGTAGGTCAGTAGCTCCTGATTACGCCCAATGAATGGTCTGACAAATCGCGGGGTAGACGGTAGCTCGCCTACTTCGCCCATTCAATGGTCTGATAAAACGTGATAATCTCCCATTCAATGCATTGATAGCATTCGAAGCCGGTGCTCCCCCCCTGGTCTGTGCAACATTGTAGAATACTGACGTCACCAAATTTGGAGCGACGCCCCTCTGCACTCTGATTGGTTAGGAGGTAACAAGGTTCACTCCCGCTCCGAGACCACAGTTCCTGGGATCTTCCCCCAGGCTTTTTTCTTTTGCAACAAAAAAAAAGCCATGGGTTTCCGAGGCTAATTGACAAGTGACAACATCATCACTACAAATAATACAAGCAGCAACAGTCAGAATTTGACTGGATATGTTCTGACATTATTTAGTTGTATTTACTTTCCACTTGTCCCCAGTCTCTCATTTAGAACTATGGTATGTACAACAAGTCCAAAGTCATCTGTACCACGCCAGTCAGGGCTCAGGAGTTTATTTATGTATTTGTTTATGTATTTATAGCATTCACAGTAGCTTGTATTTCATCAATATTTAAAAATGTTGGCCTGGGCCGTGGCGTCGCGGTCCAGGCACCCTCGGTTGAAATCCCTTAACTGACAGCGTGTCGCGGGTTCGCGTCCCGTTCCCGACGACCTTTGCTGCGTGTCTTCCCCCATCTCTCTCCCCGTTTCCTGTCAGCCTACTTTCACTGTCCCTCTCCAAATAAAGCTATAAAAAGCCCCAAAAAAAAACGTTAAAAAAAAAAAAAAAAAATATTTAAAAATGTTGCTGTTGTACAACAAATTATAAAGAAGGGCTTAACTCATTCCCTGCCTAGAACGACTTCTGTCCCATAAGCCATGCCTGCCTAGAACGACTAAAACGACTTTTTTTTCTTTCTTTTTTTTTACCTCAAGGAGATATGATTTTTCGAAGATCTAGACTCCCATCCACTTCCTTGTTAAACTTTAATTTTTTTAACTTAAAAAATCTGTATCTCGGCTCCTGAGTACTTTTTTTTTTTCAATGAAAAATCTTGGCAGTGGGCAAACGCGGCCAGAAATAATTCAGGCAGTGAATGAGTTAAGTGGTTAATCAAATTAAAAATTCGATTAACCACTTGCTGATATACAGTATAAAAACTAAAAGATTAATCAGAGTAAAAAAGTAATCGCTAAGAAAAGAATCAACAGTTGCAGGCCTAATTAACAGAACCCTTACAAGCCTAACAGAGACAGACCACAACTTCTCCATTTAGATCAGCATGTTATGTAGCCTAATGTTTAGATTTGAGCTAAAAAGCATTATTTTACACTTTAGGCTATTCAAAAATAGCAGATATACAAGCTCATAGCGCGGCACCGAGTGCCGCGCTACGAGCTTGTAGATCTGCTATTTTTGAAAAATCGTGAAATTGTGTGCAAAACTTTGAATATATATTTTTAAAGCGAACATTTTTAACTCAAATCTTTGCTTCTGGGGGGTCCCTGGAACAAAATATTTTGATGGGGGTCCGCGGCCAAAAACATATAATGTTGGGGGTCCTTGACATGAAAAAGATTGAGCACCACTGATATAGAAACATACGTTTTTCAGAAAACTGTTGAGATTTAGGAGACATGCAGAATCGGATTCAGGTCAGGTCTCAATGGGTTAAAAAAAAAGAATAAACTGCCAGTGATGACACAGCTAGGCAGCAACTGTAACCCGACATCAATCATGGCAGGATGAACTATCTGAACTTGGATTCATTCATAAAATGTTCAACATACTCTAAATAGCAGGAACAATGATATGAACAACACATAGCCTATTCTGTACAATGACTAACTGGCTTTGTATTTTTTTTTACAGAATACAGCAATAAAGTCATAGTAAATGACGAGGTAAAAGATTTGATGAAAATGCAGCCTGTAAACAGAAATGCTGAGGCAGGAAATATTAGGGAATATTCTACTATGAGACATTATAAAAAAGGCCTTACTTAGGCGACCGAGGAGTGTTTTAAAGCAAGATGGTGAATTAGCTGACCCCAGTGCTAGTGTTGACCAGTAGTGTTAAGTAACTGAGTACATTTACTCAAGTACTGTACTTAAATACAATTTTGAGGTAGTTTTACTTTAATGGAGTATTTTCAATTTTCTATACTTTTACTTCTACTCCACTACATCTCAGAGGCAAATATTGTACTTTTACTGCACTACAATTATTTGAAAACTTTAGTTACTTTGTAGATTATTCTTATTATATCAAACATAAATTAACCGCTTCAGCATTTCGGCCATTTGAAAATAGCCGATCTACAAGCTCACAATGCGTCTTCTGAGCTTGTAGATCGGCTTTGAAAACTTGTGAAACGGGACATTCTGCATAATGAGTACTTTTACTTTTGTACTTTAAGTATATTTTAGGGATGTCCGATATTATCGGCCTCCCGATATTATCGGCCGATATTAGCATAAAAATTGATATCGGGAAAAAATTTTTTTTTTTTTTTTTGCTTTATAAATAAGTTACAGGAGTTCTTACTGTATATGGTGTGTGTGATATGAAATTTGAGCTTACCCTAATCACAAAAATCCCCGCATATATCGGTATCGGTTGATATCGGTATCGGTAATTAAGAGTTGGAAAATATCGGTATATCGGTTATCGGTAAAAAAGACAATATCGGACAACCCTAGTATATTTTGTTACCAATACTTTTGTACTTTGACTCAAGTAAATTTTGATTACCGGACTTTTACTTGTGTCTTTCTACATCGCAGTATTGGTACTTTTACTTAAGTAAAAGAAATGGGAGTACTTTTTCCACCACTGGTGTTGACATGACATATACTACCAGTAGGTCCACTGCATGGTAAAGAAACTGCTAAAACTGGTCCTACCGTCCTTTTGCAACCCACCCATAACACGCCGGTGTCAGTAAACAAGAGGAGAATGTGACAGGAATCTAGGAGAACATGTCGATAGAAGACAGACTCACACTTATAGTGTTGTGTACAGTACGTCCGTCTCACACTCAGGCACTGCTGCATTTCTGTTCAGGAGGAACATACTAAAAAACATAATATCGATAGAAAATGTATTGGCAGAATTTGAACACGTTCATGTTATAAGGGAGAATGATGTGGACGAAAAACGTACTGCTGTGTTATTCCATTAAAACCGGGAAAGCGTCTGTGTGAATCATTTTAGATTTTTGCGTTGGCTATTCAAAAATAGCAGATATACAAGCTCGCAGCGCGTCACTTCGTGCTGCGCTGCGAGCTTGTACATCTGCTATTTTTGAGCATTTTTTGAAAAATCTTGAAAGTGTGAGAACTACTGATTCAGAAGGCATTCGTAGAATCGGCCTCAGGTCTTAAATCACATGAGACAATTAAAGAGTGTAAGCTGAATCATGTTGGCAGATAATAAGGTTATTCAATTTGGCAAAAAACAAATCACTGATTTCCTCTACTTGTTTTTTTGGGGGATTCTTGGAGGGGGGGTGTGAAAAAAAGTATTTAAAGTGTTGTTCTGTTGTTTTCACGTTTTGTTTGTTTTCATACTCTGCACCAGGCGCGGAAATGGGGGTACGGGGGAGATTTGTCTCTCCCTAGCTTCAGATTGGACATTTAGAATAATAAATATAAATATTAAAATAATTCAAAATACTTATTTAATATGACCTGAACCCACTTATGCATCGTAAGTAATTAATAATGAAGAATTAACATAACACATTGTCAAATTAGCTAGATTAGGAAAATGTAAAAAAAAATACTAAGTTGGTTGGTTGGGAGGGGATCCGATTTGATAAGCTTGGCTCGATTGACCGACTTAAATAAACGGACCTTCGCCTTATTCAAAAAAATATTTTTGGACCTTCAAGATTTGTAGTTGAGTACCCCTGGCCTACACGTTAACCTCAAACGTGGCCTTGCATGTCCATAGAATCATTAGATCTTCTAAATTGCATTGTGTTCTAACATGTATTTACCTGGCTCAGTACTTCTGTAGCCTAGCGCCATGTACTATGATAGTCTTCTTCTAAAATCCCCAGATGATGACTGCTCATTTATGAGCAGATGTCATCGGTGTTAATGACCCGTGGAGAAAGAGGAATGCCAGGTATGCTCAGACAGACCAGACACAGTAAATCCTGTCCCTGCAGGAGTGCTGCCAGGTTGGGGGGGGATGTGGAGAGGAAACATGAGGGATGAAAGCACACAGGGAAGCAAGCAGACAAGAAATAAGACACACGCTGTTTGTGGAGGGTCATATGACACAGCTGGGCAGAGGAAATTGGATCTAGCTCTACAGTACGAAACCGGCAATCTCAGCAGCAGATAGAAAGTCAGGATTTTTGCCCAGGAGCAGGTCATGGAACTGCAGTGGTTCACAAAGTGGGGTCCGGGGACCACCCAAGGGGTCCTTGAGGAGGTTCCACGGTGTCCCCCCGGCAAAATGAGTCAACATAGGCTACACGATGCGTCGCTATTTTCAAAAAAAAGTTTTTTTTTCCCCCCAGAAATTAAGCAATGTACAGCCTAAACAATGTTATATTCAAGATATGCAGGCTACTCTGCAAAAACTCTCTCAGACAAGCTTGCATTTTTTGTAAAACACAAATGTTGTATGGGGGTCCCTGTCGCTAAATATTTTCTGATGGAGATCCGCGGCCAGAACCACCGATTTGATGGTACAGGTCAATAGGCTCTATGCACAGCAGCCATATTATCACTTCCTTCACAGGTGTTACCAATGATACTAATGAAGGCTCTGTTCCATTTAGTGTAGCACAGTGGTTTCCACGACCCCCATAACTCTGAGAGTGTACAAATGGAACCAAATGGACCCTTTCGGGTCCATTTGGTTCCATTTGTACACTCTCAGAGTTACACACCTGTAAGGGGCCATTTGGAAGCCCATGAGGGTCCCTGGACCCCAACTGTAGACCCACTGGTGTAACAGAGTGTTTCCAGTGAGCCAGCATGCACAATATCAGCACCCTGACTCTGTTTGACCAGAATGGAACAGAGCCTTCATTAGTATCATTGGTAACACCTGTGAATGTCTTCACAATATGGCTGCTGTGAATAGAGCCTATTACTAAATGCTACATTGGATTTGGAACTCGTATATCGTTCATGAACATCCATGTCCCTTTGTCCCACCCTGCGTTTCCGTTAGCTGGTATTTACCGGCCATAAAACCTTGACCGCCACCTTGGCCAGAAAAGGGAAAATAAAGTAGCATCACAATCGTCAATCATCACAATCACACAAATGTTAGTGTGTGGCTTTTGTTTGTCGTTTTGTCCACTATAAAGTCTGCACTACTTAATACAAAACTTCCATGTGCTGGTCATTTCTTTTGGAAGCCAGGGAAAAGATGGGGAGCCCTCATTTTATGCTATGCCTTAGGATACCCCGTCCCCTACTATCAATACTTTAGAAACAAGTCCCAACAACCATCCACCACACCTCCCCTTCATGACACACCAGTGTCAGCAAGCAACTGTGTGACCTCAATCTATGAGAACACATCAATAGACTCACACTGACTGTACAATTAGGCCCCGATTTATTGCATGCCGCTGTCTTGCACCGAAAATAGCCGATCTACAAGCCCCAAAGCACATCTGCGTTGTGAGCTTGTAGATCAGCTATTTCCGGTACGAGACACTGCGCGCAACCAAGTATAAATCAAGCTTTAGTAATGAGGGCTTGTGGTGGATACGGGAGAGAGCACAAGGGTGAGTGTGTGTGTGTGTGTGTGTGTGTGTCCATGTAAATAATAGTCCCATTGTCCCCCCCCATCCCCTGTCCTACAGTGACGTGATGGAGAAGGGCATAGAACATTTCTGCAGTCTGTCCAGACCCCCCCCCACACACACACACACACACACACACACACACACACACACACACACACACACACACACACACACACACACACCTCCTGGTTGACAAAGGCTCTGCGATGCAGCTCACAGGCTTTGGAACATGTATGGACCGTATAGGTGGTCATTCTGAGGGTCAACTAAAGAGAGAGGCCTGCTGACAACAAAGGTCACAGCGCCGCTGAAGCCTGCGTCACAGCCTGCTAGAATAGAGTACTATAGCCTAACTGTTGTCCTTTTAGAGCCAGTAAGTGAATGCATTTAAAAGCATAGTATGCAACTTTGCCCAACTGTGTTTGCATAATAAAACAAGAAATACATTTTTTTCTCCTCTATACCCCAGCAGCAGTTATCAGCCACTGGAGCAGTGTGGTGGTGTTTACCTGCAGAAGAAACACATTGCCCTTTCACTGTGGTGTTTTCATTGTTGTTTTGGTAGACAGGGACGTTTTGGGTCAACCACAACAAACGGTTTCTGTAGGTGAACACCACCACACTACTTCAGTGGCTGATACTTGCTGGCATAGTGGGAAATTATGTAATGTGTGTGTGTGTGTGTATGTATGTATGTATGTATGTGTATATATAGTTTTGTTATGTAAACACAGGGCAAAGTTACATGAAATGCCTTTAAGCACTTTGCAATACTTGAGCCAACAAAAATGACAAAACCACACCACACGTTAACTGTTCACTGCTAACTCATTCAACAGAGGCCAAGGTATGAACTATCTTACATTTACACAATATGACACGTGTGTGTGTGTGTGTGTGTGTGTGTGTGTGTGTGTGTGTGTGTGTGTGTGTGTTGTATTTCATTCTTATTCTTTGTCTCCCATGCTCGTTCAACAAACACTTCTTGACAATGTAATGGATAGCATTTCCCATTGTAATGAAGACTTAAACTCTGCTATACAGCTTGTGTCAGGCTGTGTCAGTTAAGTTTATCAGTGTTCATAATATACTGCAGCTGGGCACTAAATGCTAAATGGTGCATTTACATAGCGCTTTTATCCAAAGCGCTTTACATAGATTGTGCATTACATTCACCCACATTCACACACACATTCATACGCCGATGGCGGAGGAAACCATGCAAGGCACCAACCTGCTCATCGGGAGCAATTAGGGGTTCAGCGTCTTGCTCAAGGACACTTCGACACTAACTCTGGGGGAGCCCGGGAACATATTATCAGTTATTGTTTGTTTTACTTAGGCTGTTTTTTTCTATAGCTTCAATGTACAGATAAGCTTTTGATAATATATTGTTTAGAATGATGCTATATCCTTGGTTTACCTGTGATCCTAGGATACTGAGGCACCCGTCCCGCACTACACTGTCTCTCTGCATTTGACGCATGTGTTTACCTTGCTTATTGTAAGTCGCTCTGGATAAGAGTGTCAGCTAAATGCCGAACTTTTAATATATAAACCACTGCCTGTGCTGCAACATAAAAAAGTAACAATAACAGTGCTTTTGTTTTTAGCAGAAGTTGAACCCCAAACAAAGCCTCCATCAGTCTTTCAGTATATCTCTACTGTAAGCAGCATAGCGACTGGACTCGGTCTGAAGAGGTAATAATGACACGGTGGTTTTACAGAGAGGAAGAAGGAGGTGCAGGCTAGGCCTGGTCCAATGACCTGCTTGTCATTATTATTGATCTCCTCTGTGTCTCTTTCATCTCTCAGAAGTGACCAGGGCAAAGGTGGAAGCTAAAAGACTCTGTTCAACGTTGAGAACTCTCATGAGATAACAGTCTAAAAAGGTACTAGCGTATTTGATAACAGTTAACAGTGCCATTGTCCTATTGCCCTAATACCCCAATGTAACAGCCAGTAAACACACAACATACTATAGTCAGTAGTAGACAGTTCAGTGTCCAATCAATGCAGTACCAATTGTGCATCACAAAAATATAGGTGAAACAAATATTGGAGTTAAAATCTCTGAGGTAAAACATGGAAAACTAACAATCAGCTAACATTGTAAGTAGCCTTCACATCAAGCAGAGCCTATAGAAGCTTGTTCACTTCTGGTGAATTCCAGCAGACACTGTCTCACACACAAGTCCCAAAGAAGATGCACGAGATAGAGGATGTGAATGAATGAATGAATCAATGAATGACCGGGCTAATCAAAGAATAGAATCCTCAAAAGGCCTTAAAAAAGTGCAGAGTCTTGGTTGGAACTTGGAAGCTACAATCAGAGCATAATATGTGTTTATATTTTAATAGTTCACACGCTGAAAATAGCAGATATACAGTACAAGCACGATGCGACACATTGTGAGCTTGTAGATCTGTTTTTGTTAAACTACACCATCATACGATGGAGTAGACATTATTAACCATTGGGCGGACTATACGATGTTAAATTCAAGATATGCAGGCTACTCAGCAAAATCTCTCAGACAAGCTTGCATGCAGACACACTGAATTTCTCTCACGGCAAACAAGTCAACATCTAACCCAATTAGCTGTGTTGTGCTTTCTACATCCGAGTCTGAGAAACCTGGCCTCACTCAACCAACCAAGCCAGGAGGAAAGGTCTCTCAATCGTGAGAAGAAAAAACAAAGATCCGTTGTGACTTGTAGTGGCAAGCAGACATTCCTCGACTTCACTTCTGTCACTCTGATCTGATCTATATTTGAACACTGAGAATCCTGAGAATGTCATGAGTTGTCATGAGTAACTTCGGACTGTTTCCTGTCTATGGAACAGTCAGCCCGTACAACACCACCTTTGTGCCTCTGAATGTAACGATGCAAAGGGCTTACAGGTTTGGCAAATAATTTAGCCTAAAACAACAAAAGCTTATTTTGGTGAATTCCTGCATATACGTCGTCTCACACACAAGTCCCAAAGCTGCACTAGATAAGAGGATGGCAATTGCTTAGGTGTATCATGCAGTCCACCTGTATGGTATGGGAATACCGGCCACCAACAATAACAATAACTGTGTGGTTTCTAGTCTACACAGTTATTCAGGTTTTCCCCTTCAATGTATCATCTGGCTGTCTGCACTGTAGTTAAGCAAGTAGCCTTCAGAGCCATGTGGCCCATAGGTGGAGCCTACTAGAAAAGAAGTCAAGAGTAAAATGTAATAAATCGTCAGTGTTTTCTTTCTGTCATGTGTACAGTATGTGTATTAGACTAGAGATTCTGTGATAAGCAGCAGCCATAGATGACTGGCCGAGAAGGCTGCTGTTTTGCCTTGCCTTAATTGCTGCCACCTAATGTTTTCCATATCTACACTGTCTACCACACATCATAAACCACCAGACCCGGGTCGCATGCAAACTTCACCACGAAAACCACAGTACAACTTTTCACGCTTCCATAGCATTGGTTCTCAAAGTGGAGTCCGGGGACCCCCAGGGGCCCTTGAGGGAGTTCCAGGAGGTCCCCAGCTAGATGATAGATAGTTAGGAACCAAATAGACCCTTATGGGTCTGTAACTCTGAGTGTACAAATGGAACCAAATGGACCCGTTCCATTTGTACACTCCAGTTACAATAATATTGATTTTACAATAGAAATTGGGGTCCCAGAGATAGAAATGCCATTAAATGAGGGTCTTTAGCCTAATGCATGTCAAACTGGGGGGGGTCATTAAATTAAAATGGTTGATAATAGACTGCTGGAGCTGTAAAAATCTTCTCTTTAAGGGGGTCCCTGGCATATATTTTCAAATGGGGGTCCGCGGGCTAATAAGCGTCAAATTAGGGGTCCTTGACATGAAAAAGTTTGAGAACCACTGTTCTAATAGCACACAGAGCTACCGCCACCACGCCCAGGATCCCTGGGATGCTACACATTCTTTTATCACAAAAAAAATTCACTCTCTCAAAACAGGTTCACGACGGTTGTTGTGAAAAGGAAGGAAAGGCTCGTGTCCACACAGACACATCAGTGTGTCCGCTGGAGCCTCTCCTCCACGCCCTACTGGACTCTCTCTCTCTCACTCTCTATCTATGTCTCTCTCCCTCTAAGGTGACGCAAGCTGCACTGCTAGACTTAGCCGGGGCTAGGTAGCTGTTAGCTTGGGGAATAAAAGTCGAATAGTTGCACCGCGCAGACACAAAACGAGCAGAGTCATTCATTGTCCACTGAGGGTGAAATGTAATGTAATAACAGGTTTATACATCTCAGACGGACACACACACGCGCACGGAGGAGCGCCCGGCCCCGGGGTCATCATTCATCACGCACATCATCCACAACTTGCACACAACATCCAGCTCATTGTATGTGTGGATCCTGTTACCCGGGGACTCCCTCTTTCTTTGGTGTTTCGCCCCAGGTGGGGGCGTGGTTACATGCCTATCCTAACCTCAGTAAAACTATGACTAAAACCTAACCTTTAACCTCACCAAAACCATGCCCGACCCTAACCTTAACCTCAAGGGAAACAGGCTTTATTCACAGCAGCCATATTATCACTTCCTTCACAGGTGTTACCAATGATACTAATGAAGGCTCTGTTCCATTTGGTCTAGCACAGTGGTTTCCATGACCCCCATAACTCTGAGTGTGTACAAATGGAACCAAATGGACCCTTACGGGTCCATTTGGTTCCATTTGTACACTCTCAGTTACACACCTCTAAGGGGCCATTTGGAAGCCCATGAGGGTCCCTGGACCCCAACTTTAGACCCACTGGTGTAGCAGAGTGTCGACTCTGTTTGACGGAACAGAGCCTTCATTAGTATCATTGGCAACACCTGTGAATGTCTTCATAACATTAATATGGTTGCTGTGAATAGAGCCTACTACGCCGCCTAAAACCTATCCTCAAAACCACGCCCATCTGGTCGAAACGCCGGGGAAAAGAGAGAGTCCAAGCCTGTTGTTACCCTGCGGCTCCGGCGGCACACAAAGCTTCATGAAGCTTTAATTCATGCGTCAACGAGGCACATCCTCACCCTTTGGTGTGAGACCTGGACTCCCCGGTGAGCCTGGGATCAAGCTCCTGCTGTCAGATCCGCCGTGTCATGGGGTCTTATTAATGTTATCCAGAAGAAATGATGAGAGGGAGCTGCTATGTGTGTGTGTGTGAGAGAGAAGATTAGCTGCTTGTTACGTCGTCCCAGACTCAGACAACAGGCGGAATGCAGGAATCGGCGTTGCCAGGTTTTGCGACAGAAGTAAGCAACCTGGTTTATGAAAACAAGCCCAAAAGAAGCGATGCGACGCGTTGTGAGCTTGTTGATCTGCCATTTCCAAAACCTTTTTTTTTTTTTTTTTTTTACATTTTAACAACACAAATCTGATACAGGAGGCGCCCTGGCACAAAATATTCGTAGATGGGGGGCCCAGTGCCCACGGTGCGGACAAATGCATATTAATGTGGGGGTCCTTGCCATGAACATGTTTTAAGTACCACTTGTTTAAACAACATTAGGAAACAAGCAACTACATTTTAGAAACAAGCCCAAAAAACAGCAACCCACAAATACCTAGGACCCCAATGGAAACAAGACTGCAAGGACTTTTTTGGTGTTATCCTTTTAGACAAAGTGTTTGACTGTACTCGTGCTGTTTTTACATCTCTGTCTAATAAAATATTCAATCAATCAATCAAAGAAATATTTACAAGTAACTTTACATAAAAATAAGCCCAAAGTAGCTTATAATAAGTGGACATGGCAACGCTGGCAGGAATGTGACGTCCACACTGACACGTGTGGACGACTGAGGCATTGTGGGACTTGGAGTTCGTTCTCCGCAGCGAGAGCGAGGGAGTGTGACGACAACGGATGTCTAAAAGAAAAAAATAATCCTTGATCGTCACGTGATTCATGTGGATCTCAAATAGTTCCAGAGGCCAGTTATATGACAAACTAGTTCAAGTGACGTGATAATATTACAAATTGTAATATCAAACACTAGCAGCACAGTAGAATTGATTCTATTGTGCTGTTATAAGTGTTTGGTGGTAACTTCCTGGAACTGTTCAAGCCAAGGAAGCTAAATTCCTTGGAACTTTTGGGACCATGGTTGGGATTTGGGAGGCTCCATAAGCCGTCATTGCTGTGGGGGAAAAAAGAGAGAAAGAGAAAAAAACCTCTCTTGGGTCTTTACATCGCTCTGGAGGACCCACCTTTTTAATCTCTTCTTTTCGGAAATTCCACCCACATAAATTACATGCACAAATTATATCATAATATAAATATAAGAGTATAATCATTTGTGAGGGCTGGTCTGGTGTCATGGTGCTGAATGAAAAGGGACATCTTGATGTATACATTGGCCTACAGTAGGCTACATGTGAGTAAAACCTAAAACTGTAATAAATAAACATCTCTTTTTTTATTTAAAAAAAAATGAAAATGGCCTTTGCTTTTCCATCAGGTTAACTACCATGGTATAACATCTTATGTGTCAGCACCAACGCTAGGGGGAGCTATAAGCCTTGGTGTACTCTGTACTGTATGTACACTCACACAGTGTTGGCTCCACCTTGTGTCTTCAAAGTGGCCAAATTGGCACCATGTTTTACATCACTGGAAACATGTGTGGGTGACTACACAACATTTTAAATCACCCTCAACAGCTTAGCTCAACAGAAAGTTAGGTATTCACTTATTTTAGACTGAGAAACATGGTACATATAAGATATACATACAAAACACTCATTATTGAATATTTTTTTATTAGAATGTAAAAACATTTCGTAAAAACTATAGAATTTTAAAATGCTGAATAAAAACGGTACAATTCTAAATAGAATATGTAAACACATAACACTGCAACATCAATAAAATATCAAGGTCAATGTGTCTTATTTTTACATCTTGTGTACATAAGAGTACATTTATTTTGTTCTGGTTCCTCATACATTGAGGCACTATAGCAACAATAACAATTATAATAGTAAAAGGGGAAACAAATTCATAGGCAACCAAAAGGCTTGCACACTGAAAAATGAACATTGAGGCTAAAATAGACTTTTACTTCCAAAAGTGCAAAAAGTGACATGGTGAAATAAAGTGATACAGAGTGTGGAGTGGACGTTTCGGTCCTCAGACCATCAACACTGTGAGGACCAAAACAAAAAACATCCACTCTCACACTCACACTTCATTTCACTGTGTCACTTTTTGCACCTTTGTAAGTCAAAGACTATTTTTGTTTGTCAGCGTGGGAGCCAGTGTGCGTGCGTGCGTGCGTATATCTCTCGTATTAGTTACTCCACTACAATTGCTTGACAGCTTTAGTTACTAGTTACTTTGAAGATTTACATTATTAATACAAAACATACATTAAATTATGTATTATTAGAGGTTAAGCTACGCAGCAGTGCATTAAGTAATTAAAATCAGCCCCACCTTTACCAGCTGCGATATTAAAGTGATGAACACACAGCTACAATCAATGCCAGCACTTTGCTTGAGCTTCTACAACTTGGACATTCCGGGCGTTGTGGGGTGACTCCTGGCCTGGCTCCTCCTGTGTCTCACTCACCAAGGCTGCTCGTTGTTAAGCCTGTCACAATTATGACATAATACCCTGATCGCAATCATTTTTGATAATCTCAACAATTTTGCATAATCATCAGAATCGTTTCTATTCATCCGTATAAACAAATCTGGTGGAAAAATGACAAAATTGAATGCAAGTTTTTGCAGCTCCTGTTGCCTCTACTGTACGTACTGCAACTCATTGTAACTGGTCCAAATGCATGGGTCATAACATGAATGTCTATCCCAGTGCTTCTCAAACCTTTTTATGTTAAGGAACTCTCCAAATGTATTTGGCAGAGGACCCCCAACAGAAAAAGTTTTGTGTTTTGAGACCCCCCCCCCCCCAAGGAACCCACTTTGAGAACCATTGGTCTATACGTTGGGGGTGCCACAGTCTGAGCCCCCCTCTCCCTCTCCCCTGGGGGTATGTTTTCTAACTAACTGTACAGACACAGACACACACACACACACACACACCTGCAAACTGCCAGACAGTCAGATAACCATCGTGCAAGAGGCCAGCCAGCCAGACAGAAAGACACGCAGACAGACAGACAGACAGGCAGACTACATTACACAGAGACAAATAGCTAGCATACTGTACAAGCAGACAGACGGAACACAAAGTGGCAGACAGTCTGATAAGACTGACTGATAGAGGACCAGAGTTCAGATCTCCCGGGGGTCGTCGCGTCTCCAGATGGCCACAGACCCGTTAGCTGTCACAGTCGGAGGCTAATTAACTGACATGGTGTGATACGCGCCTCACCTCCTCCTCAATGTCTCCCCAAACCTGGTGTGGTGCATAAAACCATTTTTTTTAAAATGTATTTTCATTCTTTATACTCGAATACAAGTGTATACTGTAAATTAGGTGTTTCTCTGTCATTCCTGTCGACTCAGTTTTATTTTCAATCTCTTCCACCATCATGTACCTTCTCTAAGGGGCTGGTGGGTGTCCACCAATGCCTTTATTTGTTTTTTCCTGAGTATGTTTTGAATTGTTTTCCATGGGAGCACCGGGTATTTATGCTATGCTATAAACGCCAGCAGTGTGGCGAGGTGCTGCACAGAGCATCTAATTTGCACTGAGCCGTGCATGTCTGGTGTTTTTGCCTGGTCGCAGAGTTGGAAAATGTTCAACTTTAAGTAGAACGCTTCGCTCATCACAACATTGTTGTATCACCTGTTATAGATTTAGAATGAAAATAGTCTTCCGTTACACCCCTCATATCACATTTTACATGGGTTTTTCAAATTAATTCCAGTTTATCTTTTTAGTTTTTACCATTCCATTCTTATTTCTTGAAAGCCTGAAACTAAAATAGCAAAAAAAAGAGTGGGCAGTGATGTTTATGACTGGACAGTATAACCAAAATACACGAGGGAAAACAATTGTCAACTCAAAACGCACCTGACATGTACTACAGTAAATGTCAGGTGTGTTTTGAGTTGACAAACTGCAGCAATGAAACCGACTGAATCAAAGGGATTTCGACTGTCAGGAACAGTTCAACGAATTCCATTTTTTGTGTTTGTTTTGAATTTGATATGGTGCCTGCCTTGTGCTCACTTCTGTCTGTCTTCTGTCTTCAGTGGGTGTGTGAAATTTGAACCAATGAATTGCATTTAAAACGTCTAAACAAGAGCTAGAAAAAGAAAACATAATGAGCTGTATTGCGCAGCTGGCTAGGGTTTACACTGGCAACGTTTTAACAAATGGCATGTGCAGCAGCGGATGATTGCTGTACCAAAAGCTGGATGAACACATAGTCAAAGGTTCTGCACATTTTAGGTAACATTTATTTACATCTTTATATTTATGAGTCATTTAATGAGACAAAAATAAATAAGCTTGGGCTTATAGTCAATAAATCTATTGATACATCTCTTTGGGACCATCTTCAGTTCAATCGGCACTTAGGGTGACAACTATCGCTTGGACGCTCCGAGTTGCGTTTGAACTTTTAATTGTGTCCAAAGTCAAGTTAAATGTTGGCCTTCCCTCCTCCTTGGTCGCCTCTTTATCAACCAACTGCGTCGGGCAAGTGTCATCGTTAACATCTCCAGGTGGTCCTGCATCAGTCCCATAGACCGACATCCCCACGTTGAGGAGCACATGCGTTTTCTCCAGTCTGTCTTGCTCCTCCTCTTGAGCCTTGTTGAAGCTCACCTCCTGGGCATCCTCTTCGACCTCCTCCTGCTTGTGCGGGATAATGGGAAGCTTTCGGTATGCCTCCGCGTTCTCCAGCACCGAAATATCGCTTTTCTCGTATCGAGGCAACGGGGCGCCCTCTTCCAGCTGCTTCTGGAAATGCAGCCTCTTGGCCCGTGCACTGGCGGATGCCTTCTCTAGAATCAGCTTCTCGGCCAAGCGAAGCTTGATAGCCACGCGAGAATGAGGAGAAAGGTCTGGTTTCTCTAATGCGGAGGGGTCTTCCTCTGAGGTGGTCTTGTGGGTCGCGAGGAGCAGAGTGGCTCGTGTTTCAAGGAAAGTCCACAGCTTGATCTCATTCTCCCAACTGACAGGGAACGCGCTGTTGCCCAGCGTGAAGATCTTACTGATGGCGCGCTCCCCCACCAGGTAGTCCTTCAGCTCCTCCGCCGCCATACAGAAAACCCGGAGAAAGGCGAGCAGCTGGGCCGAAATGGGAGGCTCGTTGCAGTGCAGCGTACAGATGGTAGACGGCGCGATGCCGGCGCGTGCCAGCACCTCCGCCTTCATGGTGTAGAGCCGCTCGCTCTTGCTGACGCCCAGCTTGATCTTCACTCTGTCGCAGGCGTTGTCTTGGAAGAAGAATCCGTTGTGTACGACGAACTCGGCGTTGGAACGCGTGCCGTAACAGATGTAGATCTGCTCGGTCTCCTTGTAGCGCCGCAGGGCGGTGCATTCGCAGCGTTGGTCCTCCAGGTTGTAACTTGTCGTGATCAGTCCGCCAGTGTGGTTACACATGTCCCAGAGGGGGATGAGGGCCAGGGTCAGACCGCTGCCGTCCTCCGTGGGGATCTGGTTCTGCCGAGTCATCACGGAGGACACGGCCCACCTGTAGTCGTCGAACGTGAAGGCGTCCTTCAAGGGCAGTTTGCTGGCAGTGGGGTGAGTCTGCACCTCTTTGTAGAAGTAGGCGTACTGCCGCGCCGTGTTCTTGTACTGGCTCAATATGTCCTGCAGCGCCTGTGTGCCCAGCAGGTGGCGCACCTCGCCCTCCTCGTAGTAGAGGGGCGTGTCGTAGTCCAGCGGAAGGCTCTTGATGTAGGGCGCCCAGCGGGACGAAGGGTTGGCCCGCTCGCACAGCAGGTGCAGGGCCAACGTCACGTTGCCCATGGCCTGCAGCATCCGGTCCTGGCTGTACAGGGGACAGAGGACGGACGTCTTGGCCGACTCCACAGACATGAGCATCTCCCTGGGGACCCAGAGGAACAGCTCCCCTGCCTTAATGGCCCTGGTGGCACGGAGGCCGTAGCCCTCTTCTCCGAAGTTGGCTATCTCGAAGCCCTCGAAGGAAGCGCCACACTCCTTGGCCCAGGACATCAGCTCTGGGAAGTAGTCCTCCCTGCTGCCACCAAACAGCACGGAGATGCCCTTCTGTCTTTTGCGTATCTTCTCCACCAGAGCTCGTATCTGGACGTACTCCTCCCACTCTTTGCCTGGGGAGGGCGCTGCACTGCTGCTGCATTTCTGCAGGAGTTGAGAGATGAGGTTCATCATCTCTTTGGGGGAAACGGTGACCGTGGCTCCTGTGCCCAACCTCCGAGTCTTCACTCGGCTCTTCTTTCCCATAGCGAACGGCGGTGCTGATGGATAGAACAAGGGCTTTTCTATGTGCTGGTCGCAGCTCCTCTGTCACTCTGGTCAATCCACTTAACCCCTCTCTCTCTCTCTCTCTCTCTCTCTCTCTCTCTCTCTCTCTCTCTCTCTCTCTCTCTCTCTCTCTCTCTCTCTCTCTCTCTCTCTCTCTCTCTCCCTCTCCCTCTCTGTCCCGCTTCCAGAGCCAAAAGGATTGTGCAACTCTGCCAATAGGCCAAGGCCTAGCGGGCCAGGGATATGTTTTATATTGTGGAAATATCTAGCTTTGTAACTTAAATTTTATACCGAAACCTTTCCCAAATATGGAGATGACTGGTGTCATAATACTGACATCATAGTAGGACGGCTAACGTCTTAGACTGTCCACGGGCGGTCTGAGATCCACATGGACCTTGTTTTTACGGTGTGGGTCCTCTTAGGCGAATCGTCTAGAAGAGGGTCCGGTCCGTGAGTCTGTCTGTGAGTCAGCCTGTCTGTCCCGGGCTAATCTCGCAAACCATTGGACCAAGCAGCGCCATAGTTCTTGTGTGCTCACTGCCAGTAGGCGAAGGAAGTAACTCCTCCAATATTTATTTCTTCAGAACTCTGACGTCAACAACGTCAGATATTATCTAGCACAGAAGACAGACATGATCACAATCACACGATTTGCTGTCAGATGTAAATTGTAATTGTAATTGTCCTTCCATATCAGCGGTGGGCAACTTTGATGATGGAGAGGGCCATTATATTTCCACACACTAGAGGGCCAGATTGCATATACTGTAGGGCAGACACCTCTTATCTCCAATATTCCCCCCCCCCCCGTAAATGAATGCCTTCCTTCGCCATTCTACAGTATGTCACACAAAAGTAGAGAAAAAAATAGCAAAAATAGCAGATCTACAAGCTCAAAACGCGTCGCACTGCGACGCGTTTTGAGCTTGTATATCGGCTATTTTATTTTTGGGGCGGTGTAGCCGCCCCCTATATGTGAGTTTTGGACACCGACCAAAAAATGTGTGTACCCCCTAACCCTTCCATTGTTAATGCAAATCGATACTTTTTTCATATCAGCCAATCACATTACAGCTAGTGTCATCACCACTAACTGTAATGTGATTGGCTGACTTTGCAAATTCAGGACTGTGATTGGCTAGCTAAACACATGACACATGTGCAGCCCTATGAATAGCAGTATGGACTTTTAAAAAAGTTTTTTTTTAAAGTGAGTCATGTTGTGATGACCACACACCGCCCACTTCACACTGGGTGTGATTTTTTATATTGGAATAGCAAATCAAAAATGTTTTTTCTATGTTTGAACACAACAATGTAACATTTGTATTAAATTTCAAATGCGCTTAGTTATACTTATGTTAACTTTATTAACTTAAATACAAATACATTGGACATAAAAAAGACATTTTAATATTAGTCATTAAGCTACTGATACAGACTGAAGTAATTAAAGCGGGTCATGTTTGCATGTTTGGAATTCTAACAGCTGAAATCAATAATATATCAGTATTCCGAAATTAACCTGAGGGGCCGCATGAAGTGAAGGTGGGGGCCAGTTGCCCATGTACAGTATGTTCCACATGGACGCCACACTGTGTGACTACACACACAGTTGTTTTTTTCTCTGTTGCTGTTGTCATGGCTGCCAGTTCCCACATAATGTTGTGTGGGAGTCCGAATAACTGCTAGCTTGCATTACATCTTTAGACTAGGACTTAAGTCTGAGATGCACAGGTCAGACACCTCGCTGACATATTCATCTTCATCTCCAACACCCACTGTGAGTGAGTGTGCACATGTAATATGATGATACGGTCTCCCACCATATCAAAGCAACACACTATGCATCCAAAACGGGCCTTTCATCTTGGTCTCAACCTCCTTCTAGGACACTGTTTCCCAAACGGTGGTCGTGGACCCATATGTGGGTCGCGAAAATAGCAGATCTACGAGCTTGTAGATCGGCTATTTTCACTAGTTTGGGTCCCGGGGAGATATAAAATTTCTCTTTTCTGTTCTAGGAGGTCTTCAATTTGTCAATAATGTCAACGTCTCTACCACAAAATATGTACAAGCTCTCCATTGTAGGCAAAAGGCTGAATGACCCCTGCATCCTTCTGGAAGAATCCGTGCTGAATGTGTCCTCAGCTAGCAGTTGGTCTCTGTGTCAAGCACGCTGGTGTTGCATTCTTCCCCCTGTAGTCCCCTCGACCCCAAAATACAACCATCTTTGTCCCGATGATGGTTGCAGAGTGACATTATGAAACAGGTGTCTCTGGTGTTAATTAAAGACCAGACCATTGTGCACAAACACTGTTCAGGGGTCTGCCATGAGAGTAGTCACACCAAGGGCTACACGTTGCCCAGGCGCACCGTCGCTCCAATCTACACCACACTTGGCACAAACACTGTCACGGAGTCCGCCATGCATGACAATAGTCATGTTGTATAACACCGCTTAATAAATGTGGATCATGGTATAAAGCAGTGGTTCTCAAACTTTTTCACATGAAGGACCACCAAAATGATACATATTTGGCTGCGGACCCCCTTCTCACATTTTATGAGAGCTTCTCCAGAAGCAAAGATTTGTTCGCTTTAAGAAATACATTCAAAGATTTGAATAAAGATTTGCACAAATGTTGACGATCTTTCAAAAATAGCAGATCTACAAGCTCATAGCGTGGCACTCTGTGCCGCGCTATGAGCTTGTATATCCGCTATTTTTGAATAGCCAAAGTATACAGTAGTGGTTAAATAATTGTGATGCAAATTTTGTAACTAATTGTAACTAATATAGCTGGGGACCCCCTGGTACCTCCCCCAAGGACCCCACTTTGAGAACCAATGACATAAAGGACAATAAAACACAAAGTGGAAACTCATTCTCCGTCTCTGAGTCTGTGTGCATGTTTGGTTTTCCTTTTTCTAGATAAAAGCGTTACTCCATCTCCTCTGCCCACTCTTTTTCTCTCTCTCCATCCAGTTTCGACGTGAACTCTCTCCCACACCGAGCTGAACTAATAATGAAAGACCGCCGCCATGACAGACCCTGATGGACTTCACGTTATTGACATGTCGTCGACCACCCCGTTATAAAAAAACAAAACAGCACATAATAACAGCTTCGCTGGGGCCAGTGTTGTTTACATCACACCGTTGCTCTCAGCTAGCCACAGGAGGGGAGAGTCTGGGACTTAACGAGCCGTAGGGCCTGTACTGTCTAATTCCATGTTTATGGTTTTGCCTTTTATAACACACACAGACGGAGCTGCCCAGGCCACAAGCACACGGAAATATCATCATGCACCCTCTCCACTGCTAATTGGTGCCTTGATATACAACCCCCTCTGGTAAGGATTCAGCTGTGTGTGTGCAGGCAGGGCGACCCGATGTTGAAAGCCCGCACTGTGAAATTCGTAGTGACATTTTTAACTCTGAGAGGGTTTGACCCACCAGCCACCACGGACCATTTTGGTTACATTGGTACACTCTCCGAGTTAGAAATGGATAAATGAACACTGAGGATTTTACTGTGTATCTCAGCTTCCCACCGACCCCCCCCCCCCCCTCTCTCTCTCTCTCTCTCGCTCTCTCTCTCTCTCTCTCCCCCCCTCTCTCTCTCTCTCTCTCTCTCCCCCTCTCTCTCTCTCTCTCTCCCTCCCTCTCTCCTGTCAAGTCCGGATATCAACCCAAGAATAACAACAATATTGGATTGGCAGCAGTAAAGTTATGTGAAATCAACAACTCCATATGATCATCCTACATAAAAGGTACTTTTTGAGATCATTAATAGTTCAGTGTCAAAAAGCAAAAAAATGAAATAAAAATAGATCATTTAAAAAAATGTGATGGTCAAAATATTCCAATCTGTTGCTGCTTTAAACTTAAAAGCACATTTCCCAATTTCTTTAGAGAAAATAAGTACTACAAATAAATTCAAGTCTTTAAGTACTACAAATAAATGCATTCACTAATTCATTCATTCACTCATAGAAGAATACACATGCATGACATATTGAACTGAGGTCGGCAAATGTTCAATTTGTCGAGGAACAACATACTGAATAATTACCTTCCTAACCAGCAGGTGGAGGCAGCAGACAGATCACAGTTCTATTCTGCTTCAAGCAGCTCTACATTAACCACTTCAGCCCTGTAGCTCTGCTGTCCGGCAGAAACCAGCTAACTCCAAAATGTTCATTTTTCAGGAAATTAAAAAAGAAGTGGAGTTAGGAGGTTGTGTTCATCATTGATAAGAACAGCTGAATGGACCTCCATTGGAGGTCAAAAGGGGGTGGAGCCTGGAGTCAGCAAAACCAGCTAACTCCACCCCCTTTTGGTGGAGTTAGCTGGTTTAGCAGACAGTTTGAGGATCCAATGGAGTTAGCTGGTTTTGTCAGAAGCACGTTTTAATAATAATATTTTTCTTTACCAACACATAAAGGGTAAAGGGTGTTCAATAGCAGTGATTTATGGGGAAAAAAAACAAAAGTGGAAAAATGGAGTTAGCTGGTTTCTGCCGGACAGCAACGACACTCTGTTGTAGGATGAACAGTACGTGTCATTCAGACAACACAGTGGTAGCAGAGACAACACTTTACTGAGAAGCTACATAACAAAGGTGATTAAAATTTGGTTTCGATGGCAAGTTTCCCCTCCGAGATGACTATCGCAAATGAAAAGAATCAAAACCAGACCTATAGGGCACATCACCAGTAACTTTGACATCAGGTGCTGAGGAGGTTGAATGACTGGAACCACGGAGCTGTGAAATATCTGGAACGCTCCTGCCACCTCCCCTCCTCCTGCTGGTGAATTAAGGTAGATAGAACATCTACATAAAAGCTCTGGGTTGTGTGTGTGTGTGTGTGTGTGTGTGTGTGTGTGTGTGTGTGTGTGTGCGTGTGTGTGTGTGTGTGTGTGTGTGTGTGTGTGTGTGTGTGTGTGTGTGTGTGTGTGTGTGTGTGTGTGTGTGCCTGCATGATTGGCGAGCACCCGTTGAGTAGGTGGGTCAGCTGGAAGGCAGAAGGGGCAGATGGAACACAGAGTCGGTGGTGGAAAGTAACTAAGTACATTTACTCAAGTACTGTACTTAAGTACAATTTTGACTTTTTGAGGTATTTGTTTACTTTACTTTAGCATTTCCAATATTCTACACTTTCACTTCTGCTCCACTACATCTCAGAGGCAAATATTGTACTTTTTCCTCCACTACAAATCTTTGAAAACTTTAGTTACTATTTATTTTGAAGTAAATACTAAATAAAACGTACATTAATCAGCCCTCTATCTACTTTGGCTATTCGAAAAGACCGATCTACGGTACAAGCTCACAACGTGTCACTTTGCGACGCGTTGAGAGCTTATAGATCTGCTATTTTCAAAAGATTGTTATACATATTGAGCGTGTGAAATGGGACATTCTGCATAATGAGTACTTTTACTTTTGGTACTTTAAGTATATTTTAATGCCAATACTTTTACTCAAGTACATTTTTTATACCTTTTACTTGTAACAGAGTTTCTACATTGCGGTATTGATACTTTTACTTAAGTAAACATAGTACTTCTTCCACCACTGCACAGAGTGGAGTTCACCATACAGGACACACAGTGACAGACAGCTGGGTGGAACAAGCACAGTTATGCTGCGTTCACACTGGCAATGACAATGATACAGTCTACCATTCGTTTCCAATGTAAGCCATCAACATGAAGACACAAAGAAAGTTAGAAAGCTACGAAAAAGTTGGTCTGAACTTCAGATACAAAGCTACAAATATGCTGTGTATCTTTGTATGTTTCGTATCTGCCAGTGTGAACGTAGCATTAGCTACAAGTATGTACGGTACACAAAATGAATGGAACGACATATAGCAGTGGTTCTCAAACATTTACATTTCAAGGACCTCCATTACTCTCAGAGTTACAGACCCCCTCAAGGAGCCCTGAGGGTCCCTGGACCACACTTTGAGAACCACTGACATACACACATACATGTGTAGTGAGATACATATATACTACACAAACAGTACACACTGCAGTGACACACAACACACTCAGTTTACACACATGTTTGCACTCAAATGACCACAATGGGAATGATAAGCTCTCAAGCTTTTTTGTGTGCAATTCTGTCAATAAAAACAGCATATTCACAGTATGTGAAAAGTCGTCAGGGATTTACAGTATTACTGTGTTTCCTTGGCCTACTCAAGACATTTAGCGCCAATGGGTCCAGTGGTTTTCAAGATTAGCCGCCGACACACACACACACACACACACACACACACACACACACACACACACACACACACACACACACACACACACACACACACACACACACACACACACACACACACACACACACACACACACACAGAGACAGACAGACAGACAGACAGACAGACAGACGCACGCAGGCACACACATTACATTTTTAAGTTTACATTACGATCATTTAGCAGACGCTTTTATCCAAAGCGACTTACAATAAGTGTAACACACACACACATAAGTGTAACACACACACACACACACACACACACACACACACACACACACACACACACACACACACACACACACACACACACACACACACACACACACACACACACACACACACACACACACTACACTACACACAGACCCTCTTATTGGCTCACCTCCCAGGAGCCACGGCGTAAATAAAAGTGAGAGAACGAGTGCGAGTGGAGGGGGAACGAAGGGAGTGAGCGAGGGGGACATGACACATGATGGAAGGACAGATACATGAGGGAGGTGAGAATGGTGTCAGGTACCACAGGGAATAACTGACAGATACAATTCTGAGAGTTCATTTAAGTCTGAGATCATAACTTTGTCCATTTGTAACTCTGAGAGCGTACAAATGGAACCAGATGGACCCATAAGGGTCCGTTTGGTTCCGTTTATACGATACATTTCCAAATAAAAAGCCAGTATTTCACTGTGCGACTGCCGAAGGGAATAAGCGAGACAGATGGGGTGAAAAGTAGAGGATGGAGGGTATAGGGATGGGGGGTGGTATTGTGACACCTTTGACCTTTAACAATGGTTTCATGGATAATAGTGCAGTTACTACTTACTTTCTTATGGATAAAACAGAAAGGACACTACGGAAGGCATGGAACGATTTATCGTAAATCGATTCAAACCGATTCAAACAGGTGACAATTTAAATCGATTTGATAAAAAATGTATCGTGATGCAAAAAATTGCCAGAAGAAAATACAGGATCTTTTTGATCAAAAAAAGAGTTTTCAGTCATTTGCTACTGTATTGAAAAGAGGATAAGAGAGAACACGGTATGGTAAAAAAAAAAAAACATACTAGATTTGTGTAAGAGAAATAATTTGTTCCAGATTTGTCTGGAAAATGATGTTGTGTTTTAAAAATCTAACTCATAACTTATACTGTACATATATTTGTTTTTGTTTTCAAACTGTTTGTATGATGCTTTGCATAGTAGTTTATATTTGTCTGTCATTAAATGTTTCGATGAATTGAGTACAAAGGACCCCAATGGAAACAAGCCATAGGCTTTCTTGAGTTTAAAATCCTCTTAGCAGACCTTGTATTGAACTGATGTGCTTTTTTTTGCAAACAGCTAATGAAGAATTCAATCAATCATTATCCAACTGAACTCAGCAGATCTAGAAGCTCGCAACGTGTTGCAACGTGACATGTTGTGAGCTTATAGATCGACTATTTACGGGGAAAGTGTATGGGGAAAAGTAGCCTACTAGTATCGACCCTTGAGGGAATCCAATCAACTAAATATACACTGTGGGGTTCAATAGTGGTTCAAATAAAAAAATCTGTGAACATACAGAACCACAATAGGCTCTATACAGCAGCCATATTGGATAGAAATTGGGCCAATTCCTTAACAGGTGTTACCAATAATACTAATTAAGGCTCTGTTCCATTCTGGTCTCAAAGTGTGGTCCAGGGTTCCTTGAGGGGGTTCCAAATGGCCCCTTATGGGTGTGTAACTCTGAGAGTGTACAAATACGGGTCCATTTGGTTCCATTTGTACACTCTCAGAGTTATGGGAGTCCTTGTAATTAAAAAGTTTGAGAACCACTGTGCTACACTTAATGGAACAGAGCCTTCATTAGTATCATTGGTAACACCTGTGAAGGCCCAATTTCCTTCCAATATGGCTGCTGTGCATATAGTCTATTAGTTCCTCAATGGACCCCTCCCCCCTCCCCCAGTGACAACGGCATCTGTTCAAATGTACAAACACCAAAAAAAAAAAAAAAAACCTTTCTGTCTAGAGCGTTCATCGTGACAGATGTTTGTTTTTACGTCAGTCAATAAAAGCGTCACCCCCGGTCCCGTACTGTGTCACTGCGTTTAGCTTGTTGTGTCGGTGTATACTGTCTGGACCGGGGCCGCTTTATTAGAGTATCATGGTCACACATGCTGTCTGGACATGACAAACACTTGAGTCACACACAGTCAGAGCTGTAGAGAGTCATTTACCTCATTCAGTGGTGGTTGGTGGAACTTAAGTACATTCACTCAAGCACTGCTACTTAAGCAGTGGTGTGAAGCAGTGGTTCTCAAACTGTGGGTCGGGGTCCCCAGATGATATTGAAGTGACAATGTAAGGACTTTTAAGACCTTTTTAATACATAAATAAAACGAAAGAAAAGACCATTACTGCCAACAAGTAACCAACAAACTATACTATAAAACATTGGCCAAATAATAATGAATAACATAAGAAAGAGGCAAACATTGTGAAAATAGCAGATCTACAAGCTCACAACGCCTCGCGTCAAACAAAATGGGGGGGTCCCCAGTTCAAATATGATTATTTTGGGGGGCCACAACCTGAAAAGGTTGAGAACCACTGGTGTGAAGTAACTAAGTACATTTACTCAAGCACTGTACTTAAGTACAATTTTGAGGTATTCTTTACTTTACTGGAGTATTTACTTTTACTTCTACTCCACTACATCTGAGAGGGAAATATTGTACTTTTACTAAACTACGATTATTTGAGAACATAGTTACTAGTTACTTTGTGGATTTTGGATTATTATTATTACAAAACATACATGAACCACTTCAGCCCTATATACATTTCGGCCATTTGAAAATAGACGATCTACAAGCTCACAATGCGTCGCGATCCACCACTGGTACTTAACCACTTAAATCCCATACGTTGTTGAGCATTGTCCCTCAGGGTTCAGTAGTGTATTTTTCAGTTTTTGCTCTTATGTCTTTTGTATTACCTATGAAATCTAAACTTTATGTTACCACGAAATTTACCTAAAAAAAAAAAAAAAAAAAAATATATATATATATATATATATATATATATATATATATATATATATACATGTGAGCTTGTCGATCGGCTATTTTCTGCAAAGGTTTTCCCAGAATACGGGTGCTGGGGTTTAAAGGGATAGTTCACCCAAAAAAATGTCATTTTTTCCTATCGATTAGTCACCCCATGCAGACTTGAATTCATGGATATTTTTCGTTTTTGTCGCATTCCTAAGCGGACCGGTAGGCATTGGTTCCGGTAAGAGACACAAAGGAGACTCTTTGTGTCTCCTACTGGAACCGCTGCCGGTCATCAAATTATTGGCTTAGGAATGCGACAAAAACAAAAAAATCCATGAATTCAAGTCTGCATGGGGTGACTAATTCGATAGACAAAAAGTAATTTTAGGGGTGAAATACCCCTTTAACATGCTCTACCATACAGATGGTATGAAATAACGTTTCATTCATTCAAAAATAAGTTCTGCAGCTTTAAGGATTGTGCAATTGCAACATTCTCACATCCAGGTTTTTCCGAATAAAATGTACAAAATTGTCCCCAACTCCCTTTTTAGGGGGTAAATCTACAGTATTTATATATCTGATAGTTGGGACTGTATGTATGTTGTCTCTCACCATTTGTACTGCAGCTGACTATACGCCAATACATAGAAGCATTTTCAGAAGCTATTAAATAAAGGATGAAAGTAAAGATTTGAAGTAAAGATTTGGAACCTCTTTAGTCCCCCCCCCCCCCCCCCCATACACACTTACACACATTTTCAAGTGTGGTCTGTTCCTGCTGTTGGTAGCGTGGTCAATACACTGTACATTCATGAATGAACCACTTAAGAGCTGAGTTGCAACCGTACCCTGTGTGCGTTCTTTTTCGATCTATACACCAAATGTCTTGGCCAAAAATAGCCGATTGTGACACAGTGTGAGCTTGTAGATCGGCTATTTGTGGTGGCAAACGCCCCCCCCTCCCCCCGCCCTCCCTAATAATAGGGATGCTGGGGTTCGAGTGGTTAAAAGCACGGAACAATACTCTCTGCCCACTAACTGGCCTTGTGTGAACCGTACAACAAACACTCACACAATGGCAGTGTGGGGTGCTTTAGGATCATAGCTGGGGTGTTAGAAATTACCCAAATGTGTGTGTGTGTGTGTGTGTGCGCGTGTGTGTGCGTGCGTGCGCGTGCGTGTGTGCGTGTGTGTGTGCGTGTGTGTGTGTGTGTGTGGTCGGGGTGGGTGAAATTGAAAGGAGTGTGTCTGGATGTGTTTTTGTAGCATGGGCCCAGCCAAGCTGCAACCCACACAAAGCTGTGAGACTGTGGGATTTTTTCTGGCCCTTTTTTTTTTAATTAAAAACTCCCCACTTGATGTACGTGCGACTCCCATATATTATTTATTTCTTTAAGTCTTGATGCTTTTTCATACAGGTCTATTTGTTTCAAAATGTGTGTGCGTGCGCGTGTGTGTGTGTGTGTGTGTCTCATAATCCTCTTGGTATTCCTTTACCTTTGTAGTGGGCGTGCCTGTTAAAGATGTCACGTCTTGTGTTGGTCTGTCGTCGTTGCTGCGGAACATGCGGGGTGAATTGCACCATCGCTGCATCCATCCGCGGGTCAACACAGCTGTTGACCTGCAGCGGATGGATGCAGCGATGGATGCAGGTCAACGCGGCTGTTGACCCGCGGATGGATGCAGTCATGGTGCTTCACCCTGCATGTTCTGCAGCAACAACGACAGACTGCAGTGGTGTGTGGCTGCAACTATCCATTGTCTTCTACGAGATTATTCTATCCATTACTTTTTCGATTCATCAAATGATCGAGAAGCGTCTTTTTTTCGTTTTTACTATGTCAAAGAATGGACGCGAAAATATTTGAAATACAAAAGTCTAATGCAAATTCTAATACGTACATTCGTATACATACATGAAAACTTATTTTACAAAGTTTTAAAATGAATGCCCATTTTATTTTTTTACATTACTTTCTTAAAGAAGTAGTTCACCCAAAAATATCACTTACTTTCTTCTATCAATTACACACCCCATGAAGCCTGAATTCATGGAGATTTTTAAGTTTTTTGTCACATTCCCTCAATAATTTGATTGGTTTGATTGTCTCCGGTAGGAGACTCCGTCGGTCATCAAATTATTGGCTCAGGAATGCGACAAAAACAAAAACATCTCCATGAATTCAAGGCTCCATGAGGTGTGTAATTGATAGCAAATAAAAACAATTGGTGTGAACTACTCCTTTAATATTAGTGTTATTAGGTTTCGAGAGCCTGTAAGGCTTCGAACCCTATTACATCTCTACACTTTCATTAGGTTTCGAGAGCCTGTAAGGCTTCGAACCCTATTACATTCCTTGGCTTTCATTATTATTATTATTATTCTTCCGCCGTTTTTGCCAGTTCTGGCCTAACCGCCTGGTCACTTCTTATGAAATTCGGCAATATGGTAGAGGGCTATGCCAAACGGCGAAAACCCGAAACTCACAACCATTGGCCAAAGGGTGGCGCTGTAGCACTCAATTGAAATATGCCAACTTTGAACAGGTACAGCTCATGCCCTGTTCGACCTACAGCCATGAAACTTCGATACACACATGCGTCTCCTCATGCCTAACAACTTTCGCTGTTTGACTTTTGACCTCTGACCTTTAGATCTCCCACCATTTCGAATTCTATGAAAAGCAGTAAAAAGCAGTAAAAAGCCTACTCCTCCTGGGATTTATGAGCAATCTGTACGAAACTGTATACACATGAACTTTGGACCAATGCCGACAAACGTAACTTAGCGGATTTTCCATAAGTGAAAACGTTAAGCTTTTATAAGCCAATGAAAATTGCAGCTTTTTTTAAATTATTCATCTGCCCCTAACACATACATGCAGACTCACATTTGTTTGACACTTTGCAATATTGTAGAGGGTCCTTCCAAGTATCACTGAAACCAATCTTACTCCAATTGGTCAAAGGGGGGCGCTATAGCAATTTTTTGAAAATGCAAACTTTAAACAGGCAAAAGTCATGCCTCGTTTGGCCGACAGCCGTTAAACCTGCTTACACATGTGCCTTGACTCATGAGGAACACATGTATCACTTTGACCAGTAAGCTCTGCCCTTAGATTGTCTGCAATTTTGAGCAGTTTGAAAAACATTTAAATCCAGGATTTCTGAGCAATTTGCATGAAACTGTGTCAAATACATGTTTGAGGCCCTTTTTCACAGGTTCAGGTGTGTTGGTTCAATAGCTTGATCGCTTAATCATCTGCCTTGAAACCATAGGGTAGCCGGTTCGAATCCCACCTCAGGTAGTCTTAATTATAATTGCATTGCACACAACATGACTATATCAATGAATACATGTGCAATTGTTAAAGATGACGAGAAATGAATACTTGAAAGTAGTTATTTTCAATGTATGACGTACTTCATTCGCGCTTTTGTTTTGTTTTGTTGGATTCTCCCTTTTCACTGTCTAAGGCTGTGTATTGGATAGCTCCACCAGTATGTGTGAGTCTCATGTGCCAAAGGTCCCTGGTTCGAATCCCACTTATTACAGTTCACATTTAAATTGCATTGTACAAAACATGACCCTGTTAATTCAGACATGTGCAATGTTTAGACAATAACACGAAATGCTTTTGAGAGTAGTTGTTTTTTATGTATGACATACTTTCTTGTGAAAATAGACGATCTACAATCTCACACCTTTTTAGATAGCAACGCGTTGTGAGCTTGTAGATCGACTATTTTCCACTAGTTTCCATTCCGAAATATATTGAGCAGTTTGAAAAACATTTAAACCAAGGATTTCTGAGCAATTTGCGTGAAAGTGTGTCATGTGTGTAAACTCCCTTTTCACTAGTACAGGTCTGTTGGCCCAATGGCTTAATCATCTGCCTTGAAACCACAGGGTTCCTGGTTCGAATCCCACGTCATGTAGAATTCATTATAATTGCATTGCACACAACATGACTGTATCAATGAATACATGTGCAATTGTTAACCAGTAAACTCCGCCCTTAGATTGTCTGCAATTTTGAGCAGTTTGAAAAACATTTAAATCCACTATTTCTGAGCAATTTGCGTGAAAGTGTGTCATGTGTGTGAACTCCCTTTTCATCAGTTCGGGTCTGTTGGCCCAATGGCTTAATCATCTGCCTTGATACCAGAGGGTCGCCGGTTCAAATCTCACCTCATGCGACCTCAACTCAATTGCATTGCACACAACATGACTGTATCAATGAATGACCAATGCCGACAGACGTGAGCAAGCAGATTTTCCATAAGTGAAAACGTTAAGCTTTTTATAAGCCAATGAAAATTGCAGTTTTATGACAATTATTCATCTGCCCCTAAAACATACATGCAGACTCGCATTTGTTTGACACTTTGCAATATTTTAGAAGGTCATTCCAAGTATCACTGAAACCAATCTTACTCCAATTGGTCAAAGGGGGGCGCTATAGCAATTTTTTGAAAATGCAAACTTTAAACAGGCAAAAGTCATGCCTCGTTTGGCCGACAGCCGTTAAACCTGCTTACACATGTGCCTTGACTCATGAGGAACACATGTATCACTTTGACCAGTAAGCTCTGCCCTTAGATTGTCTGCAATTTTGAGCAGTTTGAAAAACATTTAAATCCAGGATTTCTGAGCAATTTGCGTGAAAGTGTGTCATGTGTTTGAACTCCCTTTTCACTAGTTCAGGTGTGTAGGTTCAATAGCTTGATAGCTTAATCATCTGCCTTGAAACCACAGGGTTGCTGGTTCGAATCCCACCTCAGGTAGACTTCATTATAATTGCATTGCACACAACATGACTGTATCAATGAGGAACATATCTATCACTTTGACCAGTAAGCTCCGCCCTTAGATTGTCTGCAATTTTGAGCAGTATGAAAAACATTTAAATCCAGCATTTCTGAGCAATTTGCGTGAAAGTGTGTCATGTGTGTGAACTCCTTTTTCATCAGTTCGGGTCTGTTGGCCCAATGGCTTAATCATCTGCCTTGATACCACAGGGTCGCTGGTTCAAATCTCACCTCATGCAGACCTCAACTCAATTGCATTGCACACAACATGACTGTATCAATGCATGTGCAATTGTTAAAGATAACGAGAAATGCATACTTGAAAGTAGTTATTTTCAATGTATGACGTAATTCATTTGCCCTTTTGTTTTGTGTTGTTGGATTCTCCTTTCTCACTATCTGATGCTGTCGATTCAATAGCTCCACCAGTAGAGTGTGAGAGTGTCAACAGACACCATCAGGGAGGCCATATCTCTAGCTCAATGAGAAGAGAGGCAGCCTGTGAATCCATAGGTCGCTGGTTCGATCCCTGTCCCCAACAATGTGTTGAGGTGATCATCATTTGGAATTCCCCCTATTCCCATGGATTGGATCCACCCCTCTCACTCATCAACAATCACACCTGCCACATGCACAGTACAATTTTTAGGTACTTTTACTTTACTACTCTACTCTACTGCAATTACAGCAGATGACAGCTTTAGTTACTTGTTACTTTGCAGATGTAATTATTAATACAACACCTACAGTAACCACATACAGCCGATCTACAATGTGACGCGTTATGAGCTTGTATGTATATAATAAGCAACCCATGCTGTATGATAACTTACCACATATGAAATCCAATTCTGTCTATCCAATGGCTCAGTCTGTACTGTGGCCATAGCTGAGTGGTTAGTGAGCCCACCTAGGGAGCCAGAGGCCCTGGTTGCCCCAGGTACGATTCCAGGCCAGGCCAGCAAATGTGTCGATGAAATGAAATTTGTCCCTGAGCAAGACTCTTAACCCCTAATTGCTCACAGGCCCTCATTGGAAACAAGACCGCAAGGACTTTCATGAACGGACCTGGAATTATCCTTATCCTTTACACTGTCTACCCACAAGTCTATAGGTCCCTGGTTCAAACCTCAATTTAACCGGTCCAAATATAGTTTACTGAACAAAAATCATGACTTTGTTAATTAATGCATGTTCACTTCTTCTCTCTCGCTCTCTCTCTTACTGCCTCTCTCTCTCTCTCCCTCTCTCTCTCTCTCTCTCTCTCTTTCTTTTCTCTCTCTCTCTCTCTCTCTCTCTCTCTCTCTCTCTCTCTCTCTCTCTCTCTCTCTCTCTCTCTCTCTCTCTCTCTCCCCTTCTCTCTCTCTCTCCCTCTCCCTCTCCCTCTCCCTCTCTCTCTCTCTCTCTCTCTCTGTCACTGTCTGTCTGTCTGCCAGTCTGCCACTCTGTCACTGTCTGTCTGTCTGCCAGTCTGCCACTCTGTCACTGTCTGTCTGTCTGTCTGTCTGCCAGTCTGCCAGTCTGCCACTCTGTCACTCTGTCACAGTCTGTCTGTCTGCCAGTCTGCCACTCTGTCACTGTTTGTCTGTCTGCCAGTCTGCCACTCTGTCACTGTCTGTCTGTCTGCCAGTCTGCCACTCTGTCACTGTCTGTCTGTCTGCCAGTCTGCCAGTCTGCCACAGTCTGTCTGTCTGCCAGTCTGCCACTCTGTCACTGTCTGTCTGTCTGCCACTCTGCCACTCTGCCACTCTGTCACAGTCTGTCTGTTTGTCTGTCTGCCACTCTGTCACAGTCTGCCAGTCTGCCAGTCTGTCACAGTCTGCCAGTCTGCCACTCTGTCACTGTCTGTCTGTCTGCCAGTCTGCCAGTCTGCCACAGTCTGTCTGTCTGCCAGTCTGCCAGTCTGCCACAGTCTGTCACAGTCTGCCAGTCTGCCAGTCTGCCACTCTGTCACAGTCTGCCAGTCTGCCACTCTGTCAAAGTCTGCCAGTCTGCCAGTCTGCCACTCTGTCACAGTCTGCCAGTCTGCCATTATTCTCGAAACCGCTCATTGCTGCTTGCAGCTATATTTATTATTATTATTCTTCCGCCGGTTTTGCCAGTTCTGGCCTAACCGCCTGGTCACTTCTTATGAAATTCGGCAATATGGTAGAGGGCTATGCCAAACGGCGAAAACCCGAAACTCACAACCATTGGCCAAAGGGTGGCGCTGTAGCACTCAATTGAACATGCCAACTTTGAACAGGTACAGCTCATGCCCTGTTCGACCTACAGCCATGAAACTTCGATACACACATGCGTCTCCTCATGCCTAACAACTTTCGCTGTTTGACTTTTGACCTCTGACCTTTAGATCTCCCACCATTTCGAATTCTATGAAAAGCAGTAAAAAGCAGTAAAAAAATCACTTCTCCTGGGATTTATGAGCAATCTGTACGAAACTGTATACACATGAACTTTGGACCAATGCCGACAAACGTAACTTAGCGGATTTTCCATAAGTGAAAACGTTAAGCTTTTATAAGCCAATGAAAATTGCAGCTTTTTTTAAATTATTCATCTGCCCCTAACACATACATGCAGACTCACATTTGTTTGACACTTTGCAATATTGTAGAGGGTCCTTCCAAGTATCACTGAAACCAATCTTACTCCAATTGGTCAAAGGGGGGCGCTATAGCAATTTTTTGAAAATGCAAACTTTAAACAGGCAAAAGTCATGCCTCGTTTGGCCGACAGCCGTTAAACCTGCTTACACATGTGCCTTGACTCATGAGGAACACATGTATCACTTTGACCAGTAAGCTCTGCCCTTAGATTGTCTGCAATTTTGAGCAGTTTGAAAAACATTTAAATCCAGGATTTCTGAGCAATTTGCATGAAACTGTGTCAAATACATGTTTGAGGCCCTTTTTCACAGGTTCAGGTGTGTTGGTTCAATAGCTTGATCGCTTAATCATCTGCCTTGAAACCATAGGGTAGCCGGTTTGAATCCCACCTCAGGTAGACTTAATTATAATTGCATTGCACACAACATGACTATACCAATGAATACATGTGCAATTGTTAAAGATGACGAGAAATGCATACTTGAAAGTAGTTATTTTCAATGTATGACGTACTTCATTCGCGCTTTTGTTTTGTTTTGTTGGATTCTCCCTTTTCACTGTCTAAGGCTGTGTATTGGATAGCTCCACCAGTAGAGTGTGAGTCTCATGTGCCGAAGGTCCCTGGTTCGAATCCCACTTATTACAGTTCACATTTAAATTGCATTGTACAAAACATGACCCTGTTAATTCAGACAAGTGCAATGTTTAGACAATAACACGAAATGCTTTTGAGAGTAGTTTTTTTTTATGTATGACATACTTTCTTGTGAAAATAGCCGATCTACAATCTCACACCTTTTTAGATAGCAACGCGTTGTGAGCTTGTAGATCGACTATTTTCCACTAGTTTCCATTCCGAAATATATTGAGCAGTTTGAAAAACATTTAAACCAAGGATTTCTGAGCAATTTGCGTGAAAGTGTGTCATGTGTGTGAACTCCCTTTTCACTAGTACAGGTCTGTTGGCCCAATGGCTTAATCATCTGCCTTGAAACCACAGGGTTCCTGGTTCGAATCCCACGTCATGTAGAATTCATTATAATTGCATTGCACACAACATGACTGTATCAATGAATACATGTGCAATTGTTAACCAGTAAACTCCGACCTTAGATTGTCTGCAATTTTGAGCAGTTTGAAAAACATTTAAATCCACTATTTCTGAGCAATTTGCGTGAAAGTGTGTCATGTGTGTGAACTCCCTTTTCATCAGTTCGGGTCTGTTGGCCCAATGGCTTAATCATCTGCCTTGATACCAGAGGGTCGCCGGTTCAAATCTCTCACACCGGAAGAACCTATAGGACGGAAAAACCTATAGATATCAACAGACACCATCAGAGAGGCCATATCTTTAGCTCAATGAGAAGAGAGGCAGCCTGTGAATCCATAGGTCGCTGGTTCGATCCCTGTCCCCAACAATGCGTTGAGGTGATCATCATTTGGAATTCCCCCTATTCCCATGGATTGGATCCACCCCTCTCACCTGCTCTCACTCATCACCAATCACACCTGCCACATGCACAGTACAATTTTTAGGTACTTTTACTTTACTACTCTACTCTACTCCAATTACAGCAGATGACAGCTTTAGTTACTTGTTACTTTGCAGATGTAATTATTAATACAACACCTACAGTAACTACATACAGCCGATCTACAATGTGACGCGTTATGAGCTTGTATGTATATAATAAGCAACCCATGCTGTATGATAACTTACCACATATGAAATCCAATTCTGTCTATCCAATGGCTCAGTCTGTACTGTGGCCATAGCTGAGTGGTTAGTGAGCCCACCTAGGGAGCCAGAGGCCCTGGTTGCCCCAGGTACGAATCCAGGCCAGGCCAGCAAATGTGTCGATGAAATGAAATGTGTCCCTGAGCAAGACTCTTAACCCCTAATTGCTCACAGGCCCTCATTGGAAACAAGACCGCAAGGACTTTCATGAACGGACCTGGAATTATCCTTATCCTTTACACTGTCTACCCACAAGTCTATAGGTCCCTGGTTCAAACCCCAATTTAACCGGTCCAAATATAATTTACTGAACAAAAATCATGACTTTGTTAATTAATGCATGTTCACTTCTTCTCTCTCGCTCTCTCTCTTACTGCCTCTCTTTCTCTCTCTCTCTCTCTCTCTCTCTCTCTCTCTCTCTCTCTCTCTCTCTCTCTCTCTCTCTCTCTCTCTCTCTCTCTTTCTCTCCCACTCTGTCACTGTCTGTCTGTCTGCCAGTCTGCCACTCTGTCACTGTCTGTCTGTCTGCCACTCTGTCACTGTCTGTCTGTCTGTCTGTCTGTCTGCCAGTCTGCCACTCTGTCACTCTGTCACTCTGTCACAGTCTGTCTGTCTGCCAGTCTGCCACTCTGTCACTGTCTGTCTGTCTGCCAGTCTGCCACTCTGTCACTGTCTGTCTGTCTGCCAGTCTGCCACTCTGTCACAGTCTGTCTGTCTGTCTGCCAGTCTGCCACTGTCTGTCTGTCTGCCAGTCTGCCAGTCTGCCACAGTCTGTCTGTCTGCCAGTCTGCCAGTCTGCCACTCTGTCACTGTCTGTCTGTCTGCCAGTCTGCCACTCTGCCACTCTGTCACAGTCTGTCTGTTTGTCTGTCTGCCACTCTGTCACAGTCTGCCAGTCTGTCACAGTCTGCCAGTCTGCCACTCTGTCACTGTCTGTCTGTCTGTCTGTCTGTCTGTCTGCCTGCCAGTCTGCCAGTCTGCCACAGTCTGTCTGTCTGCCAGTCTGCCACAGTCTGTCACAGTCTGCCAGTCTGCCAGTCTGCCACTCTGTCACAGTCTGCCAGTCTGCCAGTCTGCCACTCTGTCAAAGTCTGCCAGTCTGCCAGTCTGCCACTCTGTCACAGTCTGCCAGTCTGCCATTATTCTCGAAACCGCTCATTGCTGCTTGCAGCTATATTATTGTAATTAAAATCATAGTGTTTTGCCAATTATTTGGGGGCCCACTTGCAATATCCTCACGACTCACCAGCATGTGGGCAGTGGGCCCCTGCCCACATGCTGGGAATCACTGTACTGAGGTCTTGTGTAACCATGCCATTGAGAAATGCAGTTCTGTGTGTTCTGGGCCATTAGCAATCACAGAAACACTGCATCTAACAGGTGATGATAATAAAACCAAATTGGTCAACAACAGGTGGCTAAGATTAGCATCAATTCAACAAACTTGTTGAATTGCGGCCCACGTCTTGGCTTTTAGGATTTATTAACCACTTAGACCCCATATAGTTGACCGGTGTCCCTCAGGGCTCTACACTAGTGTCTTTTCTGTTTTCTGTTATTGTGTGGAAGACTTGATCAGGTCGGCTAATCAACAAGTTTGTCAACAGCAGATGCATGACGTATTGGGTATTCCTCAATGCGAATAAAAAACGTAATGCGCTGATTTGGATGTACAACAGGTCTGGAAAAAAATTGCAATATTGTACGCATAAAACATCTCATCTTTCATGCTGTGTATTTGTACTCAAATTGTGTTTTCAGCGACATCTTACGTTTTATTGAGCAAGATTAGTGCTCACATCAGGACTTAAAAACCTGGATCATATCCTGTACCTGAGAGACGGCTATAGGCAACTGGCAACTAAAGATGAAAAAAACGGTTGAAGCGACAGCACCTGTGAGGCGTCGCCCCCGACCCTAACCCCCTAATGACGTGTGTGTGTGTGTGTGTGTGTGTGTGTGTGTGTGTGTGTGTGTGTGTGTGTGTGTGTGTGTGTGTGTGTGTGTGTGCGTGTGCGTGTGCGTGTGCGTGTGCGTGTGTGTGTGTGTGTGTGTGTGTCCTCAGCTTGAGTGTGTACAGTTTGGGTGTAATGACCCATTCCAGGGATGACGTCTGTTTGTAGGAGGAAGGAGGAAGCTACAGTAGCATCTTCCTGGTTCCCTTGATAAAAAAAGTCAATATATATATGTATGCATTTTTGCATTTTCTATCCATGGCAAATAACAGTTCGGCAAGATAATCCTCACAAATGAACACCACTTTGATGGTTTTTGAAGCTTAAAATTGCCAACGTTTTTTTAACAAACCACGCCATGGTCACATGACATCAGCATCACCACCATGAATGCTTGTGTGATATATGATTATGTTTAATGTCCCCAACATTTAGACACTTGTTTGCAACCGACTTATTAAACCACTTTCAACCTGGTGTCCCTAGTTTGGGCATAGGCAAAAATCTTCTAAGGAAAAAAAAAGGAAATTGTTCAGAACATTTCCAAAACTTACAAAAGATTTTGAATTTCCCAAAATACCAAAAATAGAACATCTACAAGCTCACAACAGGCTGTGATGTGACACTTGTAGATCATCTATTTTAATAATTCATCATTCAAATAAGTATAAAGGGCTTAAGGGATATTTCACTTTCAAACATGTTTGGGGTCATTTTAACGTCTACTTGGGCTTTCGTGAACAGTTTTTAAGTTGCTTTATTCAGTATTTACTAGACATTTGATAAAACATTAATTTTAACAGACACACCCCCTTCCTATACAAACCCATTGTAACTTCAAACTCAATAGAGTACAGAAGTCCTGACGTCACTCGTTCATCCCCAGGTTCGTAAAGTAATTTCGCTATGGAGAATAACATTGGGTCATCATAGAATCGTCTCATAAGAATTGTGGTCCAAAAATAAACAAACTGTCTCTGCGATATTGTCAGGGAGGAGGTTCTGCATCGTTTATGATAGTCAGTCACTTATATTTGATACAGTCAGTCTGTTTCTGGCAAAAATGTAACTAATTCGGCGGAAGTAACATTACCGTTTTCTCACCGTCAGTTGATGCTTCATATCTATAAGAGTCAAACCGCCGGGGTCATTCGTTTATTTTTGGAACACAGTTCTTATTTGATGCGATATTAAATACGTCTATGGGATTCAGAATGGGAGTGGAAAACCGCGAACCAGGTAGACAAACCTAGGATGTGTAAATTACGTCAGACTTCGGTGCTCTATTTTAACCATGTTAGATTCATTGAAAACACCCGTCCTTGGTTCTGGTGACTGATATTGTCCTTCAATTACTTTTTTCATTTATTTTATTTTATTTATTCATTAATATAATTTCTTTCCAAAAAAAAGGGGAAAAAAAGAAAAAGTAATTGAAAAAACACCTCACGCATTAGAAGGACAATATCAGTCACCAGAACCAAGGACGGGTGTTTTCCATTAATCTAACATAGTTAAAATTAGTGTGTCTGTTAAAATGTATATTAAATGTCTAAATACTGAATCAAGCTATACTTAAAAACTGCCTGGGGTGTTCACAAAAGCCAGAGTAGATGTTAAAATGAACCCAAACATCGAAAAACCATGTTGTTATATACAGTACATAGCAAAATCTAATATGACACGGATGTTTTCCTGCTCTTAAAGGGATAGTTCACCCCCAAAATGACATTTTCCCTATCGATTACTCTCCCCATGGAGCCTTTTTTTTTCTTCGTATTCCTGAGCCAATAATGTGATGATTTGATTTGAGTCTCAAAGAGTCTCCATTGAGTCTCTCTACCGGTCATCAAATTATTGGTTCAGGAATGCGACAAAAAAAAAAAAAATTAAAGCTTCATGGGGTGTGTAATTGATCGAAAATAAGCACTTTTTTGGGTGAACTATCCCTTTAATGGGTTAAGACGAGAGAACAGAAGGCGCCAAAACTCCTTTGCAGGATTTAAGACCTCAAACTTCAGCCCTATTTACTGTAAATGGTAGGAAAAATAGACACAGCAGCACATACAGATATTACATAATAAACACATTTTACAATTTAATACACTGCCAAATCTTTACTTTCTTTTTAATGTGTACTGCCAAATTCCTTAGTGCCTAATGTGCGCACTGCAGTGTGTGTGCGCGCGTGCGTGTGTGTGTATGTGTGTGTGTGTGTGTGTGTGCGTGCGTGCGTGCGTGCGTGCGTGCGTGCGTGCGTGCGTGCGTGCGTGCGTGCGTGCGTGCGTGCGTGCGTGCGTGCGTGCGTGTGCGTGCGTGTGTGTGTGTAGGCGTAATTCTGACTC